>NC_088851.1:27972287-28073086 GCF_904066995.2 Poecilia reticulata
TGGGACAGCAGGGTGAGAGCATTTATCTTTATTTCTTTTCTTAAAGGTTGTTTGGGCTCAGTTCTGGTGAATGAATGGAAACCCAAACAGCTTCCGGGGCGATGCTCATTACTCTGCTTCTCATGTTGACCATGTCTTTTATAATCATATTCCACTTTACAGTATTTAATAGTGTTTCAATAATATATTTTGATCTTTGAGATATAGATAAATATACAGATATAAAGCTGTAATGAATGTGCGCAGAGGATGTTTCTTCTTCTAGACTCAGATAATGAATGTTGTCATGGAGCAAACCGCTTTCTGCTGTGGATCTGCGGCCATATTTAGCAGAATGCAGCCGGATTCTGATAGAAACGGTTCTGGATGTGGCTCAGTCCGGTCCGGTTCCATGTTTTCACAGCTTTTGTTACATAACCCTTCTGCAAGTTAGGCATTTTATCAATAATAATACAAAGTTAAACTCAGCTGCTCACGTCATGAGTCACATTAGTCCAGACCCGGTTTCCAAAGGCATCGAGCTTGTCTCTGATCCACAGAGGCTCATATATATACATACACCCAGCCGAACCTTTCACAGGCAGTGATGGAGGTTCAAAGTTCATGAGTGAGAGCGGCTGGTCGCTAGGCTAACACTAGCCTGCAGGAAACAAAATCGGTTCTTAAACATGGTCAGAACTGAGCAGAACCAGAGAAAGTCTGTTCATTTCATCATCATCAGTAGGAGTGTCGCCTCATCCGGACCCTCCAATCAAAGGTCCAACTGGGAGTCACTGCAGTGCTGAACTGGACCAGCAGAACGGACTGGACGAATCGGGTCAGTCAGGTGTTGGTTCTCCAGCAGGACAATGGGTCCAAACTGGTTCTATGGGAGAAATCAGGAAGCTTCTGGGATGACCTGGAGGTGGTTCTGTTTCCTTCAGCTGACACTTTGGGTCAGACGGCTGAAGTCAAAGCTTTGGGACCCGGATTCCAAAGTAGAAACTGATGAACCACAGAAATTGCTGTGACCCAGTGATTCTCACCGTTTTAAACAGCCGTCTGTGGTCCAAACATGAACAAACAGGTTCAGTTTCTACAGAACCAATTAGTGGGCGTGTCTTTGCTCTCTGGGCTCTGATTGGACAGAAATCAGGAAGTCCTCCAGCAGTGAAAATGAAACTGAAACGTGACTTATGAAGGTTCTGGTGATGTTGCCTGGCGAGTTGCTGCTCAGGGTGAAATTGGCGTCGTTCCTGTTTTGACAGCAAATGGAAACAAAACTCCCAATTTTCTCTGATTGAATGTAAAAAGCTTGAATAGAAAAAGAGACTAATGGCGTTTTGGTGTTTAGCAGAATCTCTGGTGATTCATCCAGGTAGGAGTCAAGAGACTTAACAATCCAGCACGCTATGGAGGGTTTAAAAGCTGCTTAATGACGTAAGGGCTGCTCCAGTTCTTCCTCCAGTACTCCAGTCTCCCCAACAACCGTGAGCCATGCAGTGATTGTGCAAGTCCCACTTTCTCCACATAATGAGCTTTAGCTGCAGCCTGTCGCTCTGCCGAGACGTGTTCAGTCCGTTAGTTTCCACTCAGCAGCTAGAATCGTGGCTCTAAAGAGTCACTGAAGGCTAATGCTGCACCTGTGTGGGTTGGAAGGGAAGCAGAAATAGTATGACAGCAGCGGCTGTCAGTGATTCTCTTCTTCATTTAGCTCACACACAGAGAAATAGCAAGCTACAGACGCAGCTAATGATCATGGAACAACATGATTATGTTGGTCATCAGCAACTGAAGAAAGCAGTTGCTGATGACCCCTAACCTTCATCCTATTGAACCCGATCTGCAGACTTCAGCAGATGTTTTGTGCTGACAGATCACTCACATGATGAGAAACTTTATGCTAACAAACAACACCTGACCTTAGCCATTGAGCCGAGGTGTGGCTCAGCTGGTGCTGCGTCCTCTTCCTTCAGCTTTAGCTTCATTCGTTCTCCTTAAATCCAGGGTTCCAGACATCTGTCCTCCTTTCCTGTTTACTTCCACAGCACTCCTTACCTTGACTGCGGAGCAGATCTTTGCAGTGAAGGAGGTTAAATATTCACTCAAAGACCCCCACCGTCAAGAAAACTATCGGATCATTGAGCGATAACCAGATAGTGCTGTGACCACCTCTGCGTTAGCTTCCATACATGGTGTTCAAACTAATCATCTGCTTTCATTTATTTATCTGTTTTACTTGCCGGTTCTGAAATATGACGATGTGTGGTCTGTAAAGATGTGCCTGTTTGCATTTAATTGACAGTACGGGATGTTTTGGAGCTGCCAGTAAACTACAGATGCACCATGCAGCCTGTGGGATGTACGGAAAGCCATGTGGCTCACAATTCATCCACTTGTCAACAGCTGGTGGAGTCTTCTAAAGGCGGATAAACATCCCTTAGTTGTATGGAAGTGGAACTGCTGGGAGTAAGCTCAACAAAAACTGGCGTTTCCAGAAAGCTCCGGTTCTTGTGGGTCGGATAACGCTGCTTCAGGCCGCTAGTTAAAGCTCTCTGCCAATGATTTTAGCATCTTAATGTCCAAAAAGAAAGAAAAAAAGCATTCTTCATTAATTGCTATTTGCTGACCCTGAACCTGGGCTTCACGCTGCATGGCACATATACTGTTACACCTCAGAAGAAGAGTTTCACGTTTAAAGCAGCTGAGATGCCAGTACACAGCCATCAAACACAATCAATATTTCTCATTTGATCAGTAAAATTAGTACAAATATGTCTGATTTATACCCCAAAGTCTTGTTGTTATACCAAAGTGTAATCCTGGATGTCACTGATCAATAATCAGTTGCAACTAATCCCAATTACAAACTTGAAAGTCATAGATTTCCTAAAAGCCGGATCCTTACGGATCGCTGAAGCAAACTGTTATTTATGAATCAGGACTAAATGTTTTAAAAGTTCCTTTATAGAACACTTTGTGTGATCCTCAACTAGGACATTTGGGAATCAGCGGTCTGATGGCTTGCTTTTAATTTCTTCATGTAATCTGTCTGAACCTTAGAGCACTCCAGTCAGATGAGCGGATGAATCACTAACCTGTGGTAAGACATCTAGTTTCACTGTGACAGACTTTGGACAAACGGCCAATCACATTCTACCGAATGTTTTTGTACAACTTTGCTGGTCACTGTTGAAGCTTTGTGGTGATGAACAGTCCAGATCTTGGATGTATTTTCAAGGGGAGACAAATAAGAATTATGTGAAAATCGTTTTTTTCTGTGTACAATATTTCCAGAATTAGTTGGAATGCATTAATGTTCAAATAAACAATGAACTTTCTTCTGCCCGATTGTCTCTTTCACTTCATCATATTTTAAGAGAAACCCAGTAACTGAATGTTTGGTTTAGTTGTATTTGCAACTTATACTTGCAGCATTGGTTGCTGTAAAAGGCTAACTAAGCATTAGCATTAGAGCAGTAACCATGCAATTCTTTGTTTTAATTTGTGATCAATTGTAAAAAATAAATAAATAAATAAATTTTGATAAAAATCTTCCAAGTCCTCAAGCTAATTGCTAACTTCAGCACTAATGGCGTTAGCTGCTGTGGTTAGCTGCTGTGGTTAGCTGCTGTGGTTAGCTGCAGTGGTTAGCTGCAGTGGTTAGCTGCTGTGGATAGCTGCAGTGGATAGCTGCTGTGGTTAGCTGCTGTGGTTAGCTGCTGTGGTTAGCTGCAGTGGTTAGCTGCTGTGGTTAGCTGCTGTGGTTAGCTGCAGTGGTTAGCTGCAGTGGTTAGCTGCTGTGGATAGCTGCAGTGGTTAGCTGCTGTGGTTAGCTGCTGTGGTTAGCTGCTGTGGTTAGCTGCAGTGGTTAGCTGCTGTGGTTAGCTGCTGTGGTTAGCTGCTGTGGTTAGCTGCTGTGGTTAGCTGCTGTGGTTAGCTGCAGTGGTTAGCTGCTGTGGTTAGCTGCTGTGGTTAGCTGCTGTGGTTAGCTGCTGTGGTTAGCTGCTGTGGTTAGCTGCTGTGGTTAGCTGCAGTGGTTAGCTGCTGTGGATAGCTGCAGTGGTTAGCTGCTGTGGTTAGCTGCTGTGGATAGCTGCAGTGGTTAGCTGCTGTGGTTAGCTGCTGTGGTTAGCTGCTGTGGATAGCTGCAGTGGTTAGCTGCAGCAGAACTTTGGCTCACAATCTGTGTTGTAATTTACACCCCATCGTTCAAATTTCTATTACTTAGTCCCAACAGCAAAGCATTTCAATATAGTTTTGCTAAAAGTTTCTTGAAATGCTTTAAAATTTTCCACGACAGAAAGTCAAAGAACTTTAGAATTAGTAATATTGCTAAATTGTATTTTTTTAGCTGGTAATGTAAACGTAGCATATTTACTCTCACTACTGGAGAGAAGACAAAAGGACCAGCCATCCTGGAGGAAAAACAGGTGAAACATGGCAACACAGCCAGACATGTCAAGGACCAATAAACCTGCTATGACAGGAGGATCTGGACTCCTGGAGACGCCATGTTCGCTAACTAGAGCCCGACTCATCAGCTGTTACGGTGCTGAATCGTTTCACACATTGAAAATTATCAGGCACCATCAGTTAAACTGCAGCTTGGTAAGAAATATGTCAGAAACTCACCAACACCGCAATAATGACTGTTTTTACGACGCACAGGAAAACTAGTGACTCCATGAAGATCTGGCATCACGTTTCATTTCATGCTGGAAGCTCTGGACCAGAACCGGACCGACTCTCTGCTGCCACCTGAGTGTTAGACGGTCTGTGGGGGATGTAGGTCTGGATGTAGGTCTGTCCGTCTATTTCAGGCTGATTAATTGGAGCGCTGTGAATGAGGCCAGAGAGACAAGCTGCCATGATGAATACTTTATCTGTGAGCCAGTTCCTGCGGCGCCGCGGGGGTTCTGCTGGTTTACTGGGCTGGATCACCCAGTTACCACCAGATCAGGCTGGTTCTGGACTGGCTTCATGTCCTCCTAAAACACAACATGTTGCATTAGTGTGCATCATGTTAATCATGATTCCAGGTGGTACTGGGTGATCATCGGGTCATCGCTGGTCCGGAGTCCATTACCACCAGAACCGGGCCCAGCGGTCCCTGTTTGTGCCAGCAGAACCGGCAGTGGATCTACTAAAGGCCCAGGCTGCAGCTCAGAGCGGAACCGTGTAGGCTGAGAAATTGGACCTCTTGGCAAACTTAGCCGGTTCCCCCTGCAGAACCTGGAAGGAACCCGGGCGTAACCATCTTTATGATCTGGTCTGGTCCGTCTTGGTACAGGTTCTGGTTCTGAATGGCTGAAGATGTTCTGGTAACACTGTGACAGGGTGTGCATCAGACTGACATAACGCCTGTCATGAACATGAAGGGCTTATGAACGTTGTCTTGAAGTGACATTCGGTAAACTATGACACTGTTAATGCAAAGTTGCCTTAAAAGTCCATTAAAAATGACAACTTTGCATTAAAAGTGTCTTTATTTACAGAATAACACTTCATGTTCACCAGCTGTCGTGTCACACGCCTTCAAATAAAGTGTTACTGCTGTTCTTAATACGAGTGTCTCAGAACTCTGACCCAGCCCAGCTCTGGACCGGTACCAGACTAGAACCAGCTCCCCAATATTGAAATATGGTTCTGGTTCTGGACCATGTCCGGTACCAGTTCTGCTTCCGCTCAGGCTGTTATCTGAGGGCTGCATGTTCCTGAGAAGGTTGTGAGTTCCAATCCCGGCCAGGTTCGGTCCATGTGAGCATGCACATATTTATTATTAGCACATAATGCTAATAATGTTTGCATTGATGACTCATTTTCTCCTTTGGTGGCAGATTTTAAGTTTCTTTTGGACTCGTTTAATCCCATCCAGCATGTTGATGCCCCCACTCACAACAGGATGTGGTCATTCATCACGGACACTACAGGCATTAGCAACTAATCTGTTTATGGTCAGGGTGTTTCTGACCGTAGCGTCATCTCATTACACATTCCCTCAACTTTCTCTGTTCTGGACACAAAACATTTTATTCAGTTCCGTGATCTGAAAAACATCTCCCCTGAGGCTCTGACCTCTGACCTTCACCCTCTGTCTGCTGTCAATCATCCATCAGTAAGTGATTCTGTGGACTATTACAACCCGTCTCTCCAGAGCTTTTGGAGCTCCACGCTCCTCTTGAGTCGAGAGTCTTTCTCCCGTTCAGCCCCTTGGTTTACTAATGAGAACATGAAAGCCGCTGGTCGTGCCATCGAGAGACGTGTAAAAAATCAGGTCTTCATAAACAGGGAACGTCAGAAAGCGAAGGCCGTTTCCCTCAGGAAAGCACTAAGCTCTATTCCAACATTATCAATAGCTGTCCTGGAAACTCTAAACGGCTTTTCTCTTCAATAAATCGCCTGCAAACAAATGTATGCTGAAAATATGACTCAAAAACACAATTTGTTTCAGTCATTTTCCAAAAACAAAGTAAATTCGATTAGATCAGTTTCTTGGTATCTCTGACTCCAGACCACATCACACCTGCTCTAAACGAGCTTCACTGGCTTCCTGTAACTGAATCCTTTCAGTATAAAATTGCACTTATCACCCATCGCTGTCTAGATGGAACCTCTCCGGATTATTTGAAGGGCCTCCTTTCTTCACATTCAACTTCTAGATCCTTACGATTCCCAGCCTGTAATCTTCTCCACCTTCCTCCATCATCAGGTATTTGCTGCGGCTCCTGGTCTATGATTTCTCTCCCGGACGATTTGAGAGCCCAGCAATTATTGTCTGACTTTAAAACCAGCCTGAAAACTTTTTTTAGACAAGAATCCTCCACTTTTAAGTGACTGTCTTTTTTCGATTGTTGATTTTATTTGTTTTTAGCTGCACTGTGCAGCACTTTGAGATTTTTGTTAATGAAAAGTGTGCTATAGATTAAATTATTATTATTAATGCTGATCATAAGGATAAGATAATAATTTTATTATATTATTATTATAAATATGGCATTCCAGAACCTTCCAGACCTCTCAGGTCCTCTGGTTCTGGGTTTGGTTCTGCTCACCGTCTCATGGAGAAGAACCTCGCTGCAGCAACACATTTTTAACAAATTCTGCAGCTTTCTGTGTCCTTCTAAATCTGCACCTTAGTCCCATTCATTTGGTGCCTGCTACTGCCTCTAGTGGCGAGGTGGTGGTAACACAGCTAATATAATTACATTACTAAACCACAAAGTCTTTATTATTTACTATTAATTCTGGCATTACTGGAACAGTAAAAGATAAATTCCCTCACAAAAGAACATACCTTTTATTTTCTTAAGGAAGTAGAGATAATTAAATGAGATAAACAAGAACTGAAAGTGGTTCCAGTTTCTCTCGATGGCCAACCTGTTGAAATTCCTCTGGCCGTTCCTGGACAGTCAGCTGAAAACAGACTATGTCTATAAAACTGTTCTCAGAGACTCTACCTTTTAAGAAGACCTACCCAACACGTGTAATAATGCGATTCATGAACATGATTTATCGTTTTAGAGTCAAAGGAAAATTTCCTCGTTGATAGATTAAATAGTTTCATCTTATTTTTTCCTGTATATAAGACTCTACAACAAACCAAAAAGTGAATTTTTTCTTATATCTGTTTAACAACCCTGGTTGTTATTCTGCTGTATCTAATTCTTTGTTTCTTATTGACTTTTGCTCAATTAAATTTCTTACGTATACATTGTGAATGGTATTTTTATTATAGTTGATCATGTTGTTTTTCATGTCTCCTTATTTCTTTTGTTTCTCCTATAATTGATGGAGATATATAGAAATTATTTATAATGTATAAAAGTATTGTTGGTCATTTAATTAGCTCTACATCCTTAAGAAAATGAAGAAAATATGTTTTATAATGCCAGTAATGCCAGAATTAATAGTAAATAATAAAGACTTTCTGGTTTAGTAATGTAATTATATTAGTTGTGCTACCACCACCTCGCCACTAGAGGCAGTAGCAGGCCCGAAAAGATGCGACTAAGGAGCAGATTTAGAAGGACACAGAAAGCTAAAGCATTTTGCTAAAAACTGTGAGCTGCGCTAAAGTTAATAAAAGAAAGAAGTTCAAATACATTCTGAGAGTGAAACTCCGTCCTAAAGGTGAAAATATATCACAGATTTCAAAAGAAAATAAAAGCGGAAGTGTAGGAAATAGCGCCCCCTTCACTTCCGGATAGAAATGGTCCCATTTCCAAATAAGGTCTGAGGCTGACAGAGGTTCGTCCCGCCCCTTCCTGTTTGCTGCAGCGAGGTGGACTTGGTCTCATCAGGCACCTGCAGCGAAACCCGGGAGGAGTGGAGGACTGCGCCCTCTGCTGGTTGAAATCAGATGCATTTTGCTCCTTTTCCTCAGGAGGAACCGAAGCGCTCATGGTGCGGCTTGGCTTCACGTTGCCATGGTGATTCCTAGAGGGGAAAACAACTTGTCTGCCTAGATAAAGATGCGGGACGATGCGGTGAGGATCCAGGACAGCCGGAAGATCTTGAAACACATTTCTGATCCTGACAGAGTATGTTGGCTAAAGTCCTTTAGGACTGGCTGGAATGTGTCAGTAAGTCTGACTTATTTGTGTGGAGACCCTGAACACATCACAGCATTTGACCAAGGAGGCAGCAATGCCCCCTGGGAAACATAATGTTGACGTAGGAAAACTCCAGGCAGGATCCTGACCGTCTGCACAGATGGCTGCTCAGGCGCTTGGAGACTTTTTCTCTCACCAGCTGGCTGAGATCTGCCACAGGACACAAAGCTACAACTATTGACTTACTTTATATGCGAATATCCATCAGATACAGCAGAAATATTAATCTCTCTCTCTAATATATATATATATATATATATATATCACTCCATACCACTAGGTAGCGGTATTTTACGGTTTTTGTCAACTGCCAATAGAAATCAGGAAGGAATTCTGGATGCCAAACTGTTCTGATGCTCTGCGGAGCCGGTACTGTCTGTGGTTCGGTACTGTCTGTGGTTCGGTAGCGTTTGTGGGTCCGGCCCTGTGTCTCCGTGGATTCCGAGGCCGAAATGCAGCGCAGCAAGGCGGCTGGGAGTGTGGAGGTGAGGCGGGTGATCGGAGCTCTCTGCCGGCTGCTGGCGGGGCTCGGTGTGGATCCGGTCCCCACGCCGGACGCTTTCCGACGGGCCAAGTTTGGAGGAGTACCCGAGGTGAGCTCCACACGGTTCTGTTTGTTTCCGCTCGGTTCGGTTAGTACCTGCTAATAATATAGGCTCATGTTTATTGCAGCGCCATGAAGACAGTAAAAGATAAACATTGTAAATAACTTGAAGCCAGAAACTATGGAAGCCCTAAAGGGCCAACATTTACAGGACGTAGTATGGCAAGCAATTAATGCAAAACAGGAAACAGTTTAGACATGACTATAAGTTAAAATTTCAGAAAATTAATTTAATTTAAAAATCTAACTTCCTTCATCTGCATCGTTTCTAGATCCTTGTCAGATTAAACAAGTTTCCGGCTCTAGAAAGATTCCTGAGCACAGAATCAAATTAATTACCGCGGTTTTATCAAAGAGCTTATCACGACTTTTGTCATTTGATTTGGAACTGACTCAGACTTGACTCACTAATTTAGTAACTTTAGACATGAAATAAGACCTTGGACTTGAAAAGACTTGATATACCAAACAGGAAGTGTTTCAAGGACATAGCGCCAGCGCTCACCGATGGAACCGGACCAGGTGTGTGAGCCAGCGGCCATGTTGGTGGCTGTAATGGCTTCTTGATGTCAGTGGATGTTTTTCCTCCGGCCAGCTGAATCGTCTCATGAGAAGACAATTCATATCGGCTGAAAGAGAATTTGGTACGTTTTCTGATTTGCTGCTGCGTCACATTTATGGCCATCATCCCTCCAATATGGCAGACTAGTTATGAGCTCAGGTCAAAGGTCAAGCAGCTGTCCATTTCACTGACAGGAAAGCGGGTTGTGAGAAGGAAGTCATGGGGCAAACAAAGGTCAAGAGGACGGGTTTGAACTCATCGGGGTAAAAATGATAAAAGGTTTTATTCGGTTGTATAATTGAAGTTAAATAATGTGATGTTATTGATATAATACTGTAAAAGCAGGTACTGTCGGTTATCAGCCTGATCAATGTTACATAATAATGAACCCGTAATTGTGCTTTTAGCTCATCGTGGTGGGAATAATGTTGGTGGCATAAATATTAATAATATTCAGTATTAGATCTGATTAAATGATTCCAGGAACGACGGCGGTTAGTTTACATGTTTCAATCGATGAAACACGAAGGAATAATTAATACAGATTAATTCAGCTTTCATCTGGGAAATGATTTTCACATCACTGCAGATTAAATTTACAATATTGAGATTTTGAAAAAAATAAATAAAATAATCGGCAGGTTTCCGTGAAAAAGTGTATGATCGGTGATCACCGATCACCAAAACCGATCAGCTGTGTCTCAGTTCTCAGCCTGCAGCTGGTCTCCTCTTTCCTTCACACTGCACAAGCGCAGCAGCAAACCCAAAGCATGTGGTGAGAAACGTTAACGCTCAGAGTGAATGGGAACGTTGCTTTGGAAAAATGAGCATTAAACGGAGCATCGAGGCTCAAAGCAGGAGAAAAGAGACGCTGCAGCCATCAGTCAGCAGGTGAAGCAGTACAGCTACCAACACTCACCTGGATTAGCATCGCCGTCAGAAAGCGAAACAAATAAACCGAAAAATAATTCAAGTACAAGCTGGCGAGGAAAGACGCTGGTTCTGGTTCTGGTTCTGGTTCTGCTCCAGCTGATGGACCTAATATTTCTCAGCCTCCACCCAGCAGTGACACGGTCGAACGCCTTCTCCAAGTCCACAAAACACATGTAGACTGGTTGGGCGAACTCCCATGCACCCTCCAGGACCTGCTGAGGAGTAGAGCTGGTCCAGTGTTCCACGACCAGAACCAGAACCACACTGCTCTTCCTGAATCAGAGGTTCGACTATCCGACGGACCCTCCTCTCCAGGACCCCTGAATAGACCTTACCAGGGAGGCTTAAGAGTGTGACCCCCCTGTAATTGGAGCACACCCTCCGGTCCCCCTTTTTAAACAGGGGGACCACCACCCCAGTCTGCCAGTCCAGGGGAACTGCCCCCGATGTCCATGCGATATTGCAGAGTCGCGTGAGCCAACACAACCCTGCAACATCCAGAGCCTTAAGGAACTCCGGGCGGATCTCATCCACCCCCAGGGCCCTGCCACCGAGGAGCTTTTTGACCACCTCGGCGACCTCGTCCCCAGAGATTGGAGAGCCCAGCCCAGAGTCCCCAGGCTCAGCTTCCTCAACAGAAGGCATGTTGGTGGGATTGAGGAGGTCTTTGAAGTATTCCGCCCACCGGCCCACAACGTCCCGAGTCGAGGTCAGCAGCGCACCATCCCCACTATAAACAGTGTTGGTGCTGCACTGCTTCCCCCTCCTTGAGACACTGGATGGTGGACCAGAATCGCCTCAAAGCCGTACAGAAGTCTGTCTCCATGGCCTCCAAACTCCTCCCACGCCCGAGTTTTTGCCTCAGCGACAACCCGAGCCACATGCCGCTTCGCCCTCAGGTACCCATCAACTGCTTCTTGAGTCCCATAGGCCAAAAAGGCCCGGTAGGACTCCTTCTTCAGCTTGACAGCATCCCTCCCCGAAGGTGTCCACCAACGGGTTCGAGGGTTGCTGCCACGACAGGCATAACAACCTTGCGGCCGCAGCTCCGATAAGCCGCCTCGGCAATGGAGGTACGGAACATGGTCCACTCAGACTCAATGTCCCCCACCTCCCCGGGACGTGTTCGAAGTTCTGCCAGAGATGGGTGTTGAAGCTCCGTCTCACAGGGGACTCCGCCAGACGTTCCCAGCAGACCCTCACTACACGTTTGGGCCTGCCAGGTCTGACCGGCTTCCTCCCCCACCACCGGAGCCAACTCACCACCAGGTAGTGGTCAGTGGACAGCTCCGCACCTCTCTTCACCCGAGTGTCCAAGACATACGGCCGCAAATCCGATGAGACGATGACAAAGTCAATCATCGAACTGCGGCCTAGGGCGTCCTGGTGCCAAGTGCACATATGGACGCCCTTATGCCTGAACATGGTGTTCGTGATGGACAATCCGTGACGAGCACAGAAGTCCAACAACAGAACACCACTTGGGTTCAGATCGGGGGGCCGTTCCTCCCAACCACGCCTCTCCAGGTCTCACTGTCATTGCCCACGTGAGCGTTGAAGTCCCCCAGTAGAACAAGGGAGTCCCCAGGAGGGGCACTCTCCAGTACCCCCTCTAAGGACTCCAAGAAGGGTGGGTAATCTGAACTGCTGTTCGGCCCATAAGCACAAACAACAGTCAGAACCCGTCCCCCCACCCGTAGGCGGAGGGAGGCTACCCTCTCGTTCACCGGGGTGAACCCCAATGTACAGGCGCCCAGATGGGGGCCAACAAGTATGCCCACTCCAGCCCGGCACCTCTCACCGTGGGCAACTCCTGAGTGGAAGTACGTCCAGCCCCTCTCAAGGAGACTGGTTCCAGAACCAGAGCCATGTGTCGAGGTGAGGCCGACTATTTCTAGCCGGAACCTCTCAGCCTCGCACACTAGCTCCGGCTCCTTCCCCACCAGAGAGGTGACGTTCCACGTCCCAAGAGCTTCTGCAGCCGAGGATCAGACCGCCAGAGTCCCCTCCCTCAGCTGCCGCCCATAACACAATGCACCCGACCCCTTTGGCCCCTCGGACAGGTGGTGAGCCCATTGGAAGGGGACCCACGTCTCCTCTTTGGGCTGAGCCCGGCCGGGCTCCGTGGGTAAAAGCCCGTCCACCAGGCGCTCACCATCGTGCCCCACCTCCAGGCCTGGCTCCAGAGTGGGCCCCGGTGACCCGCGTCCGGTTGTTGTGCATCATAAGGGTCTTCGGGCTGCGCTTTGTCTGGTTCCTCACCTAGGACCTGTCTGCCTTGGGTGACCCTACCAGGGGCATAAAGCCCCAGACAGCAGAGCTCCTAGGATCATTGGGACACTCAAACCGCTCCACCACGATAAGGTGGCAGCCCAAGGAGAGGAACTATAATAATAATAATAATAATAATGATAAAATAAAATAAAAATTACTATAATAATAGTAATACTGGGCTATTACGCTAACTGTTCTCTTCATATCAATGGGATTTGACTGGTTCTGATAACTGGACCTGCTGCTTGTTTTCCTGCAGGATTCGTTCTGGCTACTGCTCTCCAACATCCTTCAGAGGTCAGGGGTCATTTCCTCTGAGACCATCTGCCAGCCGACGAGAGGTCAGTCTGCTCTTCATCCTTATTGCAAGATCAGAACCAGGTCAGAACCAGGTCAGGTCTCGGATGTAACTGGAAGCCCTTTTGGTCCAGTGTTCTGACTATCAGCGCTACCTTTAAACCCGTCCTACCTTGTAGTAATGCGCATGCGCACATCGATGCTCCGTCACATACTGCTGACTTCGTTTCATGTTTTATTTCAGCGCAGATTACGGTCAACTTTCTTTATTTTATTCCTGGTTTTCATTAAGCTGCTGTTTTAGTTTCCATGACAACAGCTTGTAAATATATTTATAAACGGCTTTAGTTTGTCCTCTGCAATGTTGTTACTGTCAGCAATTATTTGGCGGATAATCAGGACAAAATATGTTTTGTGGAGTTTTTTGTCCCTATACTTTAAAATAGTTTAGTTTAATAACAGCTTCATTACTAAACCTTGCTAAATAGATGTTGGTAGCGATACTATGTGAGATGTGTAATAATATCAGTGCACATGAATCATATCCTGTCATTTCAGTGAGAAGCGCAGTTCGGTGGACACGTTGCGGCTGCATTTAATAAAGTCTGACATACGATGAATTAATGCGCAAAAAGAGAGTTTCTGTGATTTGTATTTGTCTTTAATTTAATTCCAATAAAAACCTGTTTTTATTCTTAACGCCTCTGTATTTAACATACGTAGCACGGTAGGAAAATCTGACGAGGTAGCACTTATAGTCAGAACACCGGCCCTGACCCGGTTCTGTTTCCCTCCAGGGAGCAGGGAGCTGGTGGCGGCGGGCCTTTGGCAGAGCGGTTACCATGGCGACTGGACACCGGGCGGGTCTGGTGGGTCTGGTTCTGACCCGCTGCTGGCGCTGGGCTGGCTGCTGGCCCAGGGGGTTCTGGAGAAGCTGCTGGCGGGTCAGGTTGCCGAGCTGGACCGCACACTGCTAGCCACCGGCCCGGCAACAACCAGAACCAGAACTTTAGAACCCGCTGGGCCGGACAGCGTCTCGCTGAGGACACTGCAGTGGCTGATGGGACGTCTGAGACACCAGGGACGGACGCTGCTGTCCACCGTGGGAGGAAGGACGCGAGCGCTGCATGACGTAAGGCTAAGGAGACACATGTCCCTCTCTGTGTCCTCTGGGGGCGCTGTCCCCCTGTGTGTAGTAGCTTGATGACATCATGTAAGCCCCGCCCACTAAGAGGACACAGTGAAAGTTATTGGGTGACTGCTTCAGGCGGTTCTGTGTCCATTAGTGCCTAGTAGCCACATGATGTTTTCTAACTCCAATCATTCGCCACTGGACAGGAAGTAACAATAACTTCTGTCGGATTTCGGCCAAAAGTTTAAGGCGTTGCAACCAACTTTTACAGAACTGGACTGACAGCCATTTTGAAGATTGGCCGAATGTGCCGCCTAGTGGACAGGTGTGTGAATGGCATGAGAACCGGTGGAGAGCCGGACCATTTCTGCTGCAGTGGACTTAGGTCCGTGTTTCTGGATTAAAATCCTGGTTATGGATCTGATGTTCTGAAGACCTACATGTTGGACTTTCATAAGCTGGACCAGAACCGTCAGCAGGAACAGGACCAGACGGGTCCGTGTGGCAGGAACCAGGCTCTCCTTCATGGAGAATGCTAAAGGGCTCGCACTAGCAAAGTGCATAATTCCCACTCTGGATTAGGGGTGTAGTGATACAGTAATTTCACGATGCAATACGATATATGATATTCTGGTCACGATACAATATGCATCACGATATTTGTTGAACGATTTGATATGATACAATTCGATACGATTCAGTGCATTTTGACAATTTTCTGAAAGATTTTAGAAGGACAGAGTGATTTTAGTGACATTTTGTTTCATAGACTTGAATTTAGTTACTGAAAACTGATTAAAAGCACCAACTACACAATACCTGACTCTGATTGGACAGTCTAACAGTCTGCAGCTGGACAAAATGAATCCAAGATGCAGTGAGAGAATTAGTTTCTGTCATTTAATTCATGTGGATTTGACATAAAACTCAAAAGTTTGAACATAATCCAGGAGCAGAGTGGGGAGATTATCACCTCTAGACTCTCAACATGCTAATGATTGAGTACATTTATGTTTTTTCTTTTGGGCACTGTGGCTGCATTTTGGAGTAAAAATGCAGCCACATTGCTGTCTTTTGGACTATGGGGGAAAAGGTTTTTCTACCTTGGCTCCCGGAGTTAGCCGTGGCTGTAAGCTGTTTACTACTAGCTGCTAAAGTCGTGGCTCCGCATCACCCCGTAGTGATCGACTCCCTGCAGCTGCAGCGCCGCTATTCCCCTGCTTGGATCTGAGTAGCTGCCTCTCAGTCAGACTGCCAGGATCTCATCGTTCTCTCAGTCTCTGATACTCTCTGTCTGTTGCTAATGAGAATGATCGATCAGCCATTGTTACCATGGAGATCCTCCCTGCGGTTTCCGGCTGCGGGTTTTTCCTGCTGAAAACACAGCGCCGCTGCTGCTGGATGTTATCAACCCTGTTCATTCTTCAGGTCCTTTATATACAGAGCAGAAACCACTAAGATAAAAGCTAATTATGAAGTGAATGATACCAGATCTCACTGCTTTTCCCGCTTCTCCGTTCCGCTTCTCTTTCACGGTTATTTGCGCAACTTTACTTCGTTTCTCAGCAACAAAATGCAGCCCGTCTTATTTATTGAAGCTTTTACATTTCCAAAAACACAGGAATCTAATGTTTCGTTTCGTTTTGTACGTTTGGAAGCTCATTCCCTCTCACATAATCGGAAAAGCCGGGAATGGCGGCGCTTTGGACATTTCTCTGATATTCGGAAAAATATGGTTTACTAATTTTAGCATAACTCCGGTTATTCTTGGCCTATTAACACAATTTAAAAACTGGTGTGTAGTTTATAATGTGCACTTTAAGCTCAAGTTGAAAGTGAGACTCAGGGAGGCGGAGTCTCGCTGCTCCGCCGTAACAAACTAAATGTTAAAAGAGCTATAAGGCGATGGACCCCTATGGTTTAACGGATCAATACTCGCGGATGAAAAATCGATACTTTCCGAGCGCGGAAAATATCGATATATATTGCGAATCGATTTATTTATACATCCCTACTCTGGATAGCAGCCACAGCGGCCATGCACCGGCGCCCCCTGTTGGGCCGTCTGACCAACACCAGAGCAGGGAGCTGCTGCCGCCATGATGGAGAGGCAGCTGAATATTAGTCAGAAAATCAATACTTGGTTTTGAACAACAGGTGAACTATAACTTCACTATTTCTTCCTCAGGTACTTTCCACCAGCCAGGTTTGCTCTCCGGCTCCCCCTGCTGGCCAAAGCTTTGCGGCACTGACAGAGGTTTGTGTAAAGCATCTAAAGCTCAAGTTCAGCCCTCAAGAGCCACCGTCCCACAACCTTTAGATGCATCCTCACTCCAGCAGACCGGGGTCAGCTCTGAACAGGCCTGGTAGTAAGTCATTCATTGGAATCAGGTTGCTGGAGCAGGGAAGCGTCTGAAAGTTGCAGGATGGGAATTCTCCAGGACTGGACTTGAGCTCCGCCTGGTGATAAACTAAATGAAGGAAATAATGTTCCTGTGTCAAAGCTGTGTGTTCGGACCCACTTCTGGTTCTGGTGCTTGGGAACCATAGAAGTCCCTCTGGTTCTGTCCCAGAGTCTCCTCCGTGGTTTGGGTCATAATCCAGGAGTAGAGACTGAAACTGGACAGGTACCAGTTCTGTGGGGGTGAGAATCCTAACCCCGCCACGATGGCAGGGTTAGGATTCCTTTCCTAGGAGGCGCCTGGTTTCCTCCTGGTGGTCGGAACGCCGCCGCCCAGCGGTTCTGGCTGGAACAGTTGGAACCGGTTTGGAGCCAGAACGCTGCTGCTGCTGGCTTCCTGGTCGCCTCATCAGAACCGTTGGTACCTGATCAGCTCCAGCCCACATCAGATGGTGTCTGTGGTGATTGTTGCGCCTTCTGTCTTGTCGGCCTCGGGTTCCTCCTGAGTCTGAGCCAGTTCTGGTTCTGGGTGAGAAGCAGACAGGAAGTTGGACTCCAGTCTCCTCCTTCTTCCTGTTGCAGGACAGCGTGTGCGTCCAGCAGCTCTGTGACGTCCTGGAGGCATACCTGAGTTGGAGACGGGTCGAGGACGTCTTCTGGACCTGGATGGTGGGTTGGTTCCACTCGGTACTGGTACCAGAACCTGGGTTCTGCTGCTCAACTCATCAGACCTGTGTCTCTGTAGGACAGCGTGGCAGACCGCCATCACGCCGGTCCCCACGCCACCATGTCCTCCTGGGGACTGGGGATGTGTCACCATGGCAACCAGGGGCTGGCCCAGCTGGAGCAGTTGCTGATGAGGTTGCCCATCGCGCAGGTACACAGCGTTAGTGTCAACACCCAGTTTTCATCCCCTGCAGGTAATCACCTCGTTATAAACCAACACAACCAGAACCTCCCAGAAAAGACTGGGAAGCTCTAGAACAGGGGTGTCAAACTCCAGTCCTGGAGGGCCGGTGTCCTGCACCTTTTAGAAGTGCCTCTGCTGCACCACACCTGAATAGAATAATTAGGTCATTAGCAAGGCTCTGGAGACCTGAGGAGGTCATTAAGCCATTTGATTCAGGTGTTTTGTACCTGTGGCACATCTAAAAACTGCAGGACCTTCAGGACTGGAGTTTGACACCCCTGTTCTAGAACCTCCCAGAAGCAGGAAGCAGCTGACCCTCAGAAGATCCAAGTCCGCAGCTCAACACTGATAGGACATGGACAGACATGGACAATATGTCCCAGTCTGTCCTACCACTCTTTACTGCCTGTTTCTTTAAATGCTGCCATTAAACGGCTGAACTGTGCAGCCTGGGTCAAGGGTCAAGGTTGAGCTCACCTTAAACCTGCAGAAGGGGTTTACTGTGTGTTAATAGTAATAACAGGTGACAGAATCAGTTTGAAATCTCATATTAAACATTTACAGAATAAACTAAGTAGAAGCATATCAGACCTGGCTAAAGCCAGACATTCTGAATAATAAATCACTTCATATTCTGTTTAACGCTCGTGATTTTGCCATATTTCACATTGTTCAGAGGTTTGGGAAATTAATAACAAAAGTTCTTTACATCCACTGAATTTCCTACAGAAACATTAGAACCAATAATGTTGGTTATTATGAGAATACAAACGTGTTATTCTTAAAATCTATAATTGTTAAGGCATCTAATACACAGCAGGTTTATGAAAGAGGAGGAGGATAAAACTGAAATTCAAACTTAAGGGTTTGTAGTTTATGAACAAGAAGAGCTTTTGTATTTCAATTCATGGGGTAAAGTTATGGACCAAGTTAAATGAGGAGTCGAGTCAAAATTTAAAAGGAAATATAGGGTCATTTTCACAACATATAGAAATATGGGTGAGAGATGGCACCCTGTCTGCTTGGACACATGTAAACCCAGATAAAATGGAAAATGAATGAACTGTTTATTTTTACTTTTCATTGGATTTATTCATGAGGGTCCATCTGAAAACATTGTGAAAGTTTCTTCCTTTTCGATGTTAAGATTTCAGTGGTACAAAAATTGTCTTCAGCTTTTCTTGTTCTAGATTCTATAAATCAATCATGTTTGAAATGAATGAATGAAATCAGAAGGATTTGATTTATCTTTATTTTCTCCTAATAATCAAAATGTGAAAAAGCAGCCAGAGCCCCCTGGTGGCTGCAGGCGGAACTGACTGGTGCTTAACGTGTCGTTCATGCTGCTGAGGTTAAAGGTCATCCTCAGTCATGTTAGAGAGACTGTTATCAGGGTGTGAATACTTTATTCCTTTATTAACTGAAATCATGGAGAACAACTTTTCCTCCTCTCCAGGAAACCGAGAGTCTCCGGGGTCAGAGGTCAGAGGACTGTACGGCCTGCAGGTCTCCTGTCCTCTCTGCTCCCTCCTTCCATCAGGTGTGGCGTCCCCGGCTGCGGGTTGGGGCCCGAGGGCCGCCTGATGGGCTCGCTGCAGCCACCCCGGCGTTAGAGCGCCTCCTGCAGGCGGAGCGGCTGCTGCTGCGGCACAGAGCAGCGCGGCGTCTGGCCAACAGGAAGCGACTGCTGATGCTGCTGCGGCGGCGGATCTTCGTCCCGCTGTAGGGGAGGAGCTATTGGTGATGATGGAGAGCGGAGCGGCGTTCGGATCAGAACCGGTTCCTCTGCTGGTCGGAAACCTCAATGTATCAATACGGCAACTGGTCTTCTGTTGCCGTGGCGATCACCATGAGAACTGAACTGCATCCATTTTGAAGTGATTCTAATGTCAAACCCAGAAAACAGGATTTGACTCCAGAAACACTCGGTTCTGGATTCCAGGATGACTGTGGAAAGCTGAGTGGAAGGAAAAAGTTTGGTAGATGGAGGTTCTGTTCTGTAGGATTGTTGTGGGTCAGAGGTTCTGAATGTTGTGAACAGAAATAAATATTGAAATATTTCATCTGGGGAGGAATGAATGTTAGAATATCTGAATGTTTTACTTTCATGCGTGAAAAATGGAGGCTTTATTTCCTGATGACGTCAGAACCAGAACCTGTGGAACGTCCTGATGTGGACCGAATGTCTGCGTTCCAAACCTACCTGCATTCAACTCGACCACCAGGGGTCAGACTAGAGCTACGGAATTCACACAGCAGAAACATGGAGAAGAGAAGAACATGATGCCAGAAATCTTTCTTCACCCAGGAGGCTGTGGCCAGAACTTCAGACGGTCCGGCTCTGGATCCACAGAGAACCGTGGTTCTGGTGCTGTAGCTTTGGATCCGTCCAGGTAAGAAGAACTACGGCTGTAGAGCAGAAATAAAGAGTTGGGCTGGTTATCACGAGCCTCAGACCAGCTTTCATCAGAACATTTCTGTCTTTATTGATGTCATTTCCTCCTCCACACCAACCAGCACCGTCTACAACAAACGGCCTCGGTGACATCAGGAGTTCACCACCAGCAGCTTCTGCATGTAGGAGTTGAGCCACTTCTGTCTCTCCATGGAGGTCAGCAGTTTGCTCTTCTCCCTGAAGGCGGCGTCGTCCGCCACCACCATGTTCCTCTTCACCATCCGGGCCCCTTCTGACGCCCACTGCGCCGGCCAGACGCTGGAGACGACATGGACAGTTAGGGACGTTCTGGACGTTTTGTCCTGTCCAGCAGTGTGGGCCTAAACAGATTTACTTTCATAAGTGGAGCATTACAGCTACGATGCTCCACCTGATGTCACATGTAGAGGGACTATTTCTTTGTAAATATGGCGCATGAGATCGCAACCAGACTACAGAAAAAAGCCAGTTGCCATGGTTACCTGCCTGTCTTGCTGTTTTAACATGGGCTATCTGTGATAAAATAAGCTAGGCTACCAAACTGACGTCAGTGCAGGTTAGAAGACATAATGCCCCAAAGGGCCGGATATTACGCACTATTTGAAAGTAAGTCTGTCCCGGTGAGATCCGCTGCCTGAGTCCCTCTGAAAATGAGACGTGGCTTTTCCGTGGTGAGGAGGGAGCGGCTGGAAACTGAAACTAACTGCGTTTCCCGTTCACGTTTTCCAAGGTGGTTAAACGACGTTCAGATGAAAAGTGCAGCTGAAGCACTGAAGATAAAACCTCACCATCAGGCAGGCTGCCCGCCAGCCGGAGGTGATTTAAGCAGAATATTTTCTGTCTTTCTGCAGTAACCCACCAGACCGAACCAGACCAGCCACTCAGGTTCTGCTGGGTTCTGCTAAAGGCTGCGGGTCAGTTGGTCCCAGTTTCAAACCAGACTTCAGACTTTCACCTGGTTCTCACAACTTCTAACAGATGAACAGGAAACGATGATTTCTAAAAACAAATCAGTCATTTCAATTCTCGCTCTGGTTCTGGACCAGAGGGTTAAGCATGGGCCTATTCTCCGTCTGCTGGGTCGGTCCAGCAGACGGTTCTGTTTGGACCCAACCCAGATTGGTAGAAACTGGTAAGCGCTTCCTGAACACCAGGGGGCAGCACAGAAACAACCCGGATCTGCAAGAACCCTGCCAGCATGCCTAGGTGGGCCCCATATGGGGAAATGAGGGCATACATATGGGCCCCATATGGGTTTGTCCGCGGGTTCCACGTGGCCCCACATGGGTTTGCCCATGTAGAGCCACAGCCTACGTGGGCCCTGCATGGGCCCTAAATGGGCAAACCCATGTGGGGCCACCATGGAACCCGCGGACAAACCCATATGGGACCCATATGTCTGACCTCCTTTCCCCCATATGGGGCCCACTTAGGCATGCTGGCAGGGAAGCTGAAAAAAAATCCAATAAAACTGAATTTTTAATTCTTTAAATGCAACATTTTGAAACTCGACAAACGGAGATGTAGGTGAAAAATAATGTTGGACCAACAGAAACCGGCTCGGTTTTACTCATTCATCTGCATCTGGGTTCAGTCGTCCTGTCAACATTCAGAGCCTCTTCTGAGGAGGATTAATGGTCTGATTCTCATGCTGGCGCCCCCTGCTGCTCCATCTACGGTATTTATTGAAGCCAACTAGAAAAAGTCGTCGGGTCGATTTTCCTCATTTCATCTTCTGGAAGTTTGACGGCAGGGAAGCGACCAGAAGCAGCTGATCGGGTCGGTATGTAGAAAAGCTTCATGTAGAAGTTTTTAGCAGTTTGGGTTAGAATCTGGCTTCGCTACCTGGCCTCCGGACGCTCCGGTGCGAACAGCCAGGCGTCCCCCACCAGACCGGCCTTGCTGTCCGCCGCCGCCCTGAGGCCCGGCGCAGACAGCATCTGGATGTTCCAGTCGTGGAGGGAGATGGACGGGAACAGGACATCCCAGTCGTCCCGCTTCGCTTCCTGTGAATCTTCAGGATTTCTGGAATCACAGAGATGAAACCCTAGAGCGACGAAACGGGATAAATGAGTTTTTAAAAAATTCCATATGAGGTGGAGCTCACCTGAGAGGAAGACGAGGCTGAGGGAAAGCTGAGGAAGAAAGGACCAGAAGCCAGATGAGCAGGAAGGACAGACGAGAGACGGGAAAAAGCTCGGACATCCTGGAACACAAGAAAACCTCCTGAGACATCTGAGCTAATCTGGCCAGAGCATATCATTAGATTCTTTCCAGTATTCCCAGTGGATCCAGTTGGTCCAGTTCTTTATCCCTAAGACAATTTCTGGTTGTGACCCGGTTCTGTGACCCGGGTCGGTGGATATGATTTCCAGGTACATCAAACGTTTTTCTTTTATTTAATCTTGATGATCTGAGGAACAGCGCCCCCTTCACTCGCACCGCGTCCGTTTCCAAGGTGATTTAGTTTTAAAATTTAAGAAAAAATAAATAAAATTAAACTAAAATTTGATTTTTGTTGCAGATTTCTGATCAGAAAATCCAATCACCAGAACCTTAAGGGACCAGAACCCAGGTTAGAAATCCAGAACCAGAACTTGGTGCTTTCAGAAAATCAATCTAACCAAATTAAAATCAGAACTGGGAGGTTCTGGTTCTGATCCAGAGGACACTGCTTACCTGCTGCTCAGAATCAAAACCGCAGAGTTTCCACTGATAGACCAGCAGCAGAACAACCTGGACCGGACCGGACCGCAGATCCTGCAGTGTCCCGCTTATATGGCTGCTGATCCTGGGGGGGTCACCAGTCTACCATTGGCAGGGGGGGGGGGGGGGGGGGGGGGTAGCTCCCTCCACAGAGCGACAGCCTGACGACCACTGGAGCTCGTTAGAGTCGACTTCAATCAGAGTGGAGTTGCTGCTGGAGGAGGGGGCCGGGTCTTGTTACCCCTACTTGCCTCCAGCCCCGTTTCCCGCCCTGCTGGGTAATGAACATCATTATTCAGCTGCAGTGCAAACATGTTTCATCTGTCTGCAAATACACAGGAACAAAACTCTAGTCTGGATGGACGGACGTCTTCAAACTGGAAACCAGTAAGGGTTGGGGAAATCTGGAGTCTGGCTTCAGATAAGCATCCGACATGGAGAGTCTGCAACGAGTTACGCTCACTTGGTACGACCAGAACCAAACAGAACCCAGCATTCTCTCTGGATCGGGTTGGTTGTTTTTAAGGCTAAACTCTCCTCGGGTTTTTGGACGTGTTGAAAATGTTTTTGTTGCCTTCATGCTAACGCCACAGCAATGAGCCAACATTCCTCACCTCAGCATGCTCAACGCTGAAAACTAAAAGTCAGACTGACAGCATGACCTTTTCTCCACCACCATGACCTCCGTCCTCAACAGTTGGTCAAACATAGAAGAAAATAAAAACAACATAATGGTGAAAGTAACATCCCAGGCAGCGGCCCAGCAGAACTCTGGGAAATTCACCATCCCAGTACAACGGAACCATTGAGGACAGGATGACCCGCTGAATCCTGTTCAGTTCTTCACGTTTTCACCTTAAGTCAATAAAAAAAAAACAATTATATCTAAATATATATCAGTGAATGTTTCTGCTTGTAGGTCGCTTTGGGTCGGGTTGTGTGCTGAATATTTAGAGCAGCCTGAACATCGTGTTGTGTCCGGCAGCCATGCCAGTAATTGGAAACAACTAAAGGATGGAATCGGGCCCTGAGCCATCAAACCTCCAGACATAAAACTTGGAAGTGTCTAAGAACTTTGTTCTTAATGACCTGCAAACAGGAAGCAGGAGCTTTAACAAAGACACGACGGGTTTATTTTTCACAGGATAACAAGCTTCAGGCCTGACTCACTCCACATTACGCATGCTGCCTTCATTTCCATTGCTGGAGCTCTGCTCCTTATTTCACTGAAGATGAAACGTCTAACAGGTCGACTCGTTTCCTCTGGAGGCCGACACCAGAACCGCGCCAAACAGGCGGATGGATTCTGGCCCCTAGAAAAGACGAGTTGCCTTTTCATGAAAGCTCAACCAGCTGTCGGATTTTTGACTCTGCAGGCAGTGTGAATAATTATCTGACGCAGGGAGGAATTATTTGCATTTTGTACGATTCTTCCCTAGTTTACTCCAGACTGTCAGATGACTCCGTCTTTGTCCAGAGAGGAGGCTGTCCACAGGAGAGACGGCGACTCTGTGATGCTTTGTTAAAACAAAATGAAGGATACACCTGCACCTGTGTGCAGGGGTGAAAGTAGTTTTAAATTCTTAAAGGTACTATGACAAAAAAAATTATATATGTATATTAAATCTGGTGTCTCTTGAACTGCTACAAAATAAAGCTGTATTTCCTCCTTCAGCCCACTGGCTGCCATGTTGACACCTTGAGATGCCATGAGACCTAAATCCTGAACATCATGGCATGGAGAGCATCCCAGTTTTCCATGTCTGGCATATAACCATTCATTTTATCTGTTAAACTGGTTCTACTGGTCCTGTGTCCAGACAGAGGGATAATCAGTAGCCCAGCATCATGACCTGTTGGTTCTGAAGATCCTGCAGCTTCTCTTCCTAACCCGGCGCCTCCTCACCCTGACTCTCACACTGACAGGAGGAACCACAGAGCTGTTAGGTTAAAGCTCATCTTCTGAAGTTGGGATGTTTTTCCTCCAACAGGTTCCAGAGGAATCACCTCAAACCAGATGCTGGATTTTATCTCACTGTCATTTGTGAATGTTTCTCATTTTCAACAGTGGAGCTATAAAGGTTGAAAAACGTTATTATTTTGGAGAAAATCTCAACAACATCAATATTTCCACTAAATAAGAGGCAAAAAACTAAATTGTTTGAAAGATGAAAAGCCTCTCAGACTCTGAGCTCAAAGCACCAAACTATTTTTTATATTAGACAATTAATTTCACACAATTATCGCGGTACCTGAACAGGTGATCAACTCTAAACCAGACGCACCTTTAAACTCTCCGTCTCTCTGACATTTAAGCACACCAGTTGCCATGGCAACCTCCTGCGCTCCACAGGCCGACCAGAGATTACGTTAAAAACATTCAGTCCGTTACGATATCAGGTTTTCAGGCTTGATATTTATTTTGCGATTATTAATAATCTCCATGAACACGGCGGTTGATTACAGATCAACACACAGTTAATTTTAAACTCCTGCTAATGCAACAATCACTGAGATTATTATTGTTGTTGGCTCATTCATTTGAACACGTTTTGTTGCTTTTTTTAAATTGTTGTTCTTTAATAAAGTTACGAACATTTTAAGCCAATCAGAGGACGACGTGCTGCTCTCAGCATCCTGGTTGCGTTCAGTTTGTCACCTAAAGCCGAGATCCACTCAAAACCTTCGCGATCGTCGTGTTGCAGCCCTGAGTTCAGAAACAATATGAAATGGGGAAAAAAAAGTTATTTATTAATGATTAAGTCTGTTTTAGATTGTTCTTGAAAAACTAATCAGTCACGGCCAGGGGCGGATTTAGAAAAATATTTAATATTTATGGGGTGGCAAGAGGGAGGCAGGGACTTTTTCAGGGGTGGCAGTATATATATATATATATATATATATATATATTGTTTAACTTGCATTGTTTCAAAATGAGCTTCATGTAGCCCCGAGGCTTAAATACAATTTCTTAATGTAGTTAATTATTTTCACATCTTTCATTCTCCTGCTAATTGACATTCATTGTGTCCAGAAAACCATTTTATCCCAATACAGGACAAGGAGAATCTGTCACAAATATATTAGTAGCGCCATCATTTGTTATTAGATATATCTATTAAATACGACTTAAAATAAAGATTAGAAAACTGATGTTTGATAAATTCTCCATGATATAAATCTGAACAGTTTAGTTTCTGTTAGTTCTGTCAAGATACAAGAAAGGGCGAATATCTACTTATATTGGTCAATCTTTTTATTTTAAATATGCTGTAGGAGCCGTAGTTTGACAACTGTTATAAATATCACCATGTTTTTAGAACACAGGGGATTAGCTCAGTTTTTGTCTCTTGTTTTATTAATTGCAGCAGCTGCAGTGGCGCCACAATAAAGGTAATAAAGCTGATAAACAGGTGAAGAACCAAACAGAACCACTTCTGACTGTTCGCAAAGCCAAACATCCAGTAAAAGTTCCACCAAGTCACTACTGAGGCACTGGGGTCAAGATTCTAGACACGGCAAAACAAGGTTCAATGTCCAAACTTATTGATTGTTCTTGGTGATTTATTTTCCTCTTTCACCAAACAATTACAGACATCAAACTTTCATTTGTTCTCATGCTACCACTCTGAAAAACCATCGGCCCCAAACCCAAATGCCTGCTGGTCCTTCTCCAGGCCCCTGGACTGATCTATGTGGACTGACCCACATTACTGCCTGTCTGAATTTAGAAAATAAATAATAAAACAATAAAATCAACAATTATCAACCTACAAATAAACTCTGTAAATAATACAAAAAATAGAAATTTAAGAATAAAGTAACAAAATTCAAATGGATAAAGAAATAAAGAAAAAATATTTATAAGCTCCAACAACGTTTATTCTGCCTTTTCTCCTCTGTGTCGCTTTACGGACCCGTTGCCATGGCAACCAACAGACAACAGCTCCACGGGCACACAGAGCAGAGATTACCGATCAGAGGAATCAGCACCAAAAACAAACATTTCTACACAAAAAGCAGCAGAAACACTAAAACAGAACATCCAGTCTGTTACATTATGCTGTCAGGCTTAATGTCTATATTTGGATTATTAATAAGTTTTCATCTGAGCACAGCGGCGGTTGATCAGCTGATTTAAACAGCTGCTCTACTGATGACGTGGTGGCGGGTTGACCCGTTTTAGTGCCAACGGAACCAAAACACACCGAACTGCGCAGCACATGTTAAGGCTATCAAAGTCAGTAGCAGGCTAACAGTTAGCCTAGCATAACTGACCCACTGCTCACTTGTTCAATGTTTTCTTTAAATTAAAAGTTTTCCTCACCTGTGAAATCTGAAGCCCTTGTTACCATTATCTATGGCTGAAGTATTTTCCTGACCACAGATATTCCTGACTCAATGGACAGAAATGGCGCATCATGTGTGACTTACGATAAATCACGTAATGTCCAGTAATACATCTATCAATGCTGCTGCCTCGCGCTCTGTCCTCTCGCGCTTCCCGCTACTCAGCAGTAGGTGTCAGGTGACATTGTGTTGCATTCAATGTTGTCGGGGGAAAAAGAGTTTCATGCGCTTAATGTCCGATTTGCCATAAGTATTTATTGAATTCATAGTCGCTAGCTGGGGGGGCAACAGGGGTGGCGAGGCTCTGGTTCGGGGTGGAAACTGCCTCCCCGCTAGATCCGCCCCTGGTCACGGCTAATTAGTGGGCGAACTCGCGGCTGCACAGTGAACCAATTCATTTTTTCTACAGCAGACAGCCGCTCTCCTCTCTTGCAGGTACTGATACCCCCACTAAATCTTTTAGGGGTAGCAGTACCCTGCCGTACCCCCTTATTTTCACCCCTGCCTGCGTGGCGCTGTATCAAATCCAAAGGACTCCAAAACTTCACTCTACATTCAATTCTTCCCCGTCTGATGGAGGTAGCCTAACAGAAGGCTAAGGCTAGTTAGCATGGCCACGGTGTGTTAGTTCTCTGCCGTTAGCACAGTGAGCAGCAGGTACACAAGGCTGTTTGTTGGATATACAGACGGTCTCTGACCCAGACTGGTTCTGGTGGATCTCTGCCTGACTTCTACACCATTTGATATTTTTGTGTTTTTATGATGTAACGCAGTTTGAAGCGCCGTTGTTCTATCAGATGTCAGCATAGCATACATGCAGTGAGCATGCATGCCCGCGCATGCGCATCAACAAGTCCGACCGTCAGCGGAGTTGTCAGTTCAGCGGAACAAGTTATGAGGAAAATAAGTCATTCAATTGTTTATAAGATGATAACTAGATAGATATACCTGCGTTGTCATGGTTTCAGGGTGTATTTAAAGCAGGTCTGGCTGCAGTAACTACAACGCGGCCCTGAAACTCATTAACCGCAGGATGACATAAAACTGTTAATAACTTTAAATGATGATCTACGTCATGATTCTGTGTTGATGATGAAATAAAATCACACATAATGACAGAGTCTGAGCTACAGTATGACTATCTGACAGAACACCGTGTTGCTGAAATAAACCTGATCAATCGATCAGCGCCGATGATCAGATGATATTAGAACCCAGGTTTGGACCCGACTGGACCCATTCGGTTCTGACTGCCCGGCATTTTGGTTCTGATGGGTCTCCACCAGAACAACCTCCAGAAACGGCCCATGAACCGGTGTCAATACCCGACCAGAACTTTGGTCCAGTCGTCAGATCTCCAGTTCTGACCCGTTTGCTGCTCAGACTGAGACACGTGTTCTGAATTAGAACCCAACGTGAGTCGGAACCAGAAACAGACCCGACATCTGGAAATCCTTTCACCTTTGACCCCACCGCTCCACAGGAAGTGGAGGGCCCCGGGCCCCCAGGACGACTCGGGGTCTGGATCAGAACTTTTCCCGCTCGTGGTTTTGGACCCGGTTCTGACCTGTAATGCAGCAGAACTAACAAAAACAAAAGAAATGTATGGAATCAGAAAACAGAACCTGAACAGTTTTAATTTCTAAACATTTATTTACAGAAAAGTGCAGATTTATTTAAACTGAAATTATTTCTAAATATTTGGAAAACAAAATAAAGGAAAACAACAACAACAACAACAAACAACAACAAACAACAACAACAACAACAACAACAACCTGAATATGAAGGAAAACAGGGAGAAGAACATTTAAAAGGTTTTCAGATCATTAAAATAAAAAGTTCTGCTGAGCTGATCTCACTGGTTCTGATCATCATCATCATCATCATCATCATCATCATCATCATCATCATCATCATCATCATCACCAGAAGATGAAGACCACCCTGTCTTTTCAGCTATGACGTCAAAACAAACAAACCCACGTGATCTCGGTTCGGGGTCCAGTGGGTTGGGTCCTGCGGGCGGATCTGGTTCTAAACTCACTGAGCTGAAAGCCGCGGATGGACTCGGTTCAAACACCCGAACCGTTTCTGCTGCTGGTCCAGAGGGACTTTCGGTACCGCAGGATAACGGGCATCACGTGTGGAGCCTTTTCCACGATGGGGCGGACACATCTATCCTAGGCTGACGGACCGGGCCCGGTTCGGTTCTGGGGAAAGCTTGGAGCAGAACTTCGGGAATATGAACCCGAGAGACGCGCTGCGTGTGTGTCTGGTGATCCTGGCAGCAGAGTCCAGCTGTTCGCTTCCCACGGACCGGAACACGGAGTCCAGCCGTCAGGTAACCTGCTGCAGGTCCACAGGTCTCCTTTGGACCTTCAGCTCAGCAGAACCTTCTGGTCCAGAATGACCGCTGGGGTCCAAATGTCCGAACCTTTCCACCCAAAACTCCAGATTTCCGCTGATCTTCGGTTCTGAATGCAAAGCGGAGCCGCAGGTTGAAATGTGTGTAAAATGACGATACGAGACTTTAACTTTTATTTAATGACGTTAGCAGCTGACCCTTCAAAGTAAAAGTTAAATGATGAAGAGCAGCAGATTCTGCGGTAAATCTGGTTCTGATTGGCTCCGAACCTTTTCAGTAGGAATCACTGGGCGCAGTGGAGGCGGGTGAAGCACAACCCAGGTATTGAGGCCTGAGCTCTCATGCCGGTGGTCGCAGGTTCGATTCCCGGCCTGGCTACATTTGCCGCGTGTCCCTCATTAACCTCTTTCTTGTCAAACTACCTTCAAGAAAAGGCCACTAGAGCCACGGGGTCAGAGGGGTCCAGTCAACTGGTTCTGCCCATCATCTAACAGCTTTCAGTCAATTACAAATGTTAAGAATACACATTTAAAAATGTATTAAAAATTCATCACTGGAGGTTGGAAACCTATTCCCTCCATAACATCCTGCACAATAATATATTGTCCAGGAATGCCGCTTCAGGTCAAAGGTCACCCATCCAGGATGTCCAGGTTGCCGGTTCAATCCCCGCTCTGTCTGCCGTTGTATCATTGAGCAAGATACTTGACCCTCCTTACCTGCTGGTGGTGGTTCAACAGGGGGCGCCACTGCATGGCCCTCTGGCCTCCATCAGGCTGCTGTAGGGTAACTGTGGCTACCATCTGGTAGCTCACCACCATCAGTGCTGAGTACAGGACAGCTGAGCAGGTTTTCCTAAGCTGGACCCACAGAGTCTGAAGACATATCTGTTCTTACACACAGAAACAATTTTATTTTGGTGGTCTTCTCAGAGGGCCGAGGATGGAACCCTGGGGAACAGCCCCGCTAACTGCTAGCTTAGGTTGAAATCCTTGTTAATTTCATGGTTTCCTTCCAGTTTTAGACATTTAACAGTTTTATCCTCTCCAATTCTTGGACGGCCCACAGGAAGATGCTCTGTGCTGCTAAAATGACGAGCCTCTGGTTCTGATCTGGAACTTGGCCCCAAACCGTTTTGACCCAGTTGTGAGAAGTGAAATGCAGAGTTTGGCTCAGAAACTCGAAGCCTCCAGTTGACACTTAGAGGAAATGACCCCCCTCCCCCAACATGCCTGGAGCTGCTGGGCTTTAACCGTTTAGCTAAAAATACAGAAACTCGACCCGGGAGACGGGCCGCCGGATCGCAGGACCAGAACCCTAACCGGAGCAGTTCAGGCTCTTGCAGCACATTCTGGATCCAGGAAATGTTTCTGCCCTGTCCAAACTCTGATTGGGTCACTGCTGAATCCAGAACTTCAGTTCCTTCAGGACCGGCGGAGAAAGTTCCTCCAACAACTGCTGAACCCTCCATGTGTTCATGTTTCTGCCGTCGGTCCAGCTCAACTTGTGTCTCTATTTTGCAGATCAGAACCGAGGAGCAACCAGATCATCCCAACCTGGATCATCTTCAGCAGGAAAACCTGCTGCAGACGCTTCCTCTTCCATCTTCCTCCACTTCCACACACCGCTGGCCCCAGCAGAAGGACCTCCGCCCATCACCTGCACCTGAGGGGGAGGAGCCTGGAGCCTTCGTCCTGGATCTGAGGAAATTCCCTGATCTGGCCAATGTTTATGTGGGCTCCCAGAATCCCAACATCCAGGTAGGAACATCTACTTGTTCTCTGCTTTGAAAAGGTTCTAGGTTCTGAGCCGTAGAGACCCGGCGGCTCCAGACAGAGCTGGACCCGACGCCTGGCAGGAATAAACACCCGGCCTTTACTGGAGGTCAGAGGAACTGCAGGACTCACTGGGTTTTATGTAGATTCTGACTCTGATCAGCTGGAGGTGACTCGGTTCTCCGACTCCATATCAGTGCATCTCTTCCTGCAGTGAACAACAAGCCTCTTTGATTCATGTGGAATCTGATCTTCATGTAAACTAACCTGCAGCCGCCTGCATGGCCCTCATCCACTCTGAGGTCACCAACATGTCCGCCAGAAGAATCTGTCCCATCCTGACTTCTTCTGTCTGTAAACTGTAAAAACAATCTGAAATGCAACAAAGATCTGACTTCAGATCAGTTCTGGTTTTCTGGACGGTTGAAGCTGCTGAAAACATGGAGGCGGCGCCGGTCACAGAGTTCCTAGCGAAGACAGAAGTCTGTTGTTCTGTCTGGCCAGAAACAAGCCGAGCAGCAGGACGCAGATGACCAGAGGGGGTTTCTGCCCCTCAGAGGTCTCACCGTGAAGAACACGGCGGTATGGTGCAGCCAGCATTCAGGGTGGAGACCAACAGAGATCCAAGGATGGAGCTTTAGTCTTCAGATGGACCTTAGGTGGAGCTACCTGGTGCAGCTAGCTGGGACGGTGCAGGTGGTGTTGGGGCTGCAGGTGGGGAAATACAAACAATGTTCCCACTGACACCAAACATCTTCAGTCTACAAAGAAAAAGCATCTTTGCTGCAACCAGGATGGAGCCTCCAGCTTCATCTGGTCCCTGTGGACCGACGGTGGCCTGTGACCCCACCGCCTGAGGGTCAAACATCATGGGTTTTAAATGATAACTCATCAAATGTATTTACCTCTACAGGGCAGTGAGACGTCTGAGTTCTAGAGAGACAAGAAGAGTCAGGATTCCTGGAAGACACAATCATTTGTGTAATAGTGAGCCGGATACGTTTCCTCTAAAGTTTAGATATTTATGTTTTCTGGCCATTAAGGTTGATTCTGAATGGTTGCTTTGGAGTGGCCTAATCAAAGTCCAGACTTCAGTCTGGTTGAGATGCATAACTGTAACCTTTGTCCCAGTAGAGGAATTTGAATGAAATCTGAAAACACATTGTCCTATTTGTTCAGGTGACCTTTGACCTGAAACATTTAAAGGGTTTTCCCAACTGTTCATACAGCTTCTTGGTGAAACTGTTAGAATAAATGGAGCTGATTAGCATCTAGAACTGCTAGCACATCCAGGATGCTTCTTCTTCCAGGTGACCATTGAGGTGATGGAGGCCTCCCAGACCGAGGTGGAGATGGACCTGGCCAAGGAGAACCAGCGCCACGACTGGTCCGAGTCGCCATCCGAGTGGATGAGCAAGAAGCTGTTCTGGCCGCTATTCTGGGAGAGCAGGCTGGCAGGAACCGGGCCTGAGGACTACGGCTACGACCCGGCGGACGCTGTGCCGGGCTGGAGCGAAGAGGGGGAGACCAACGACAGCTTTGGTGAGACATTTCAGATGCTTCTTTCTCCCATTGATCCACCTCAAGGACTCATCCTTGAAACACACAAATAAAGAAATGAAACTGAAGGCAGGCGGGGCGAGACGGCAGCGAGTTGTCCCATGAAGCATGGAGCGGCCGGTCCTTCACCGGCAGATTAGCTGCATGGAGCAGAAAGCATCTGGGATTTATTCTGCAGAGATTCTCCTACAGATCGAGAAAAGACAGCAAATCACCCAGCAAGCAGAGAACCGTCCAACTCTCTGGTCTCGCTCTGCCGGCTCTTTTCTCCTTAATTGTTCCCCAACTGAGGGAGGAATTTACGATGTGAACTTGAAAAGGCCGGCCTCTGCTTCAGCTGCTCACCGCCCATCCATCTGCTGTGTGCTTTCAGAGGGTGAAGGGTGGAGTGACTGGGCCCCATGCAGCACCACCTGCGGACCTGGATCTCAGAAACGGACGCGGTCCTGCGGCTCCGGCTGCACAGCAACAGAATCACGCACATGTGACCTGGAGAGCTGTTCCAGTAAGATACAAACCGGTTTGGGGCGTTCTGGTCCAAATCTGTCTCCACAGCCTCAGATCTTCTCCTGATTAGAGGCGATGATGCTTCAGCCTGAACCACGTTTCTGTCCGTCTTCGTCTCGTAGGCGCTGTGGTCACAGAGGCCGAGGTGACGCCGCTCCACCAGTTCAACAACACAGACTCCAGTACGTATTCTTTTTGTTTCACCTGACGGTGAATCCTTCCCTACCAGCTCCTCCGCTCCAGTTTCAGATTTATTGATGCGATACACCAGCTGTAGAAAATGATCCTTTTTTTCCCAATGCGAGACATGAGGAGACGAATGTCTGACTCATGACCTCAGACTGGTGTAAAGCAGAGACCTGCAGCTGAATTCACACAACTTCTATACATGCCTCTGGTCCTCCACGTTTGAATTCATTTATCTATGCTCAAACTATTGCATCAAATTTAACAGCATTGCATTAGCAATGTGGTGTTTTAAATGAAGAATCTGCAAAAGCAAAATCCAAACATACAGGCAGCACAGAGAAGAATGACGGACGGCGTTAGACGAGGTCCCACCGAGGGACACAGGTGGACTTAAATACACAGGGAGGGTAATTAGGGAACAAGACACACCTGGGAAGAGACAGGACCACAGAGACTCAGGGAAACAAAACCTAGAAAATAAACACACAAAAACTCCAATCCTCACATATGGTCTGTATTACAATGTTAGCACTAATGGGGCCTTAAACAGCTGCTTATTGCCCCACATACTCATACTTACCACCTGAAATTCTCTCCTGACAAATTCCTTTATTTCCCACAATCTTAATGAGAACTAGCAAGTTTGATGAACTCTTTAGGCGCCTCGCTCCGTTTCTTGTCCGTCTGAGAAGCTGTAACTCGCCTCTCAGTCCGGGACACAGAACGGCAGCGACATGTCGGTGCAGACGGTGAACCGCAGCAGCGCAGCTTCCTACTGCAGGCAGGAGAACAGCAGGAGGCTTTGGCTGTAATCAGGGATCCATTCAATTAGCTTTGAATGTTTATTACGTTATTACAAAAGCACAATTGTGAATTATTTGTGCACCAATCGAAAATGAGCTGATCAAAGTCAGACTCAACTTAACGTCTTTGCTCTGCTGCTGATGACGAAGTCTGGGATGATTCTTGTTTTCTGTTCTCATAATTCTGCATATATGTAATATATAAAGCATGTTGCTCTTAAGTATTTTGGCTTACGTGTCTCTCACGTCCCCACAACAACTTCATGTTGACTTTTATGATGTTGATGTCAAATGTGAAACAATATGAACTTATATAACCCGTATTCTCAGCCTTATCAGCCCAGTGTCACATGAGATCCAGTTCGATGTGAACCGTTTCCACCGGGGAGTTTAATGTGCCACACCGAGTATGTTGGGGCCTTTTGTTTGCTTATGCCTCGGGCCGGCTCTAAATGTGATCAGCATTGTTTTTAGATCTACTGGTTGATAACTCAAAGAAATATTCTATTTATTTTGAAAGTCAGTCGTTGGCCTCGTTTTCTCTCCTTTTGCTCTGTTTTAGTTCGTCTTATTGATTGGCTTCGTTGGTTGAAAAATGTTAAATAATGTTTTCCTGCGACTCCCTTCAGGTTCCTGAGTGGACCTCCGGGCTGAAACCCAGACCAGGCTAACTGTGATTCTCCCTCTCAGGTGTGGACAGCTGTGAAAAGTGGCTGAGCTGCAGGAACGAGTTCCTCCAGAAGTACCTCCACCAGGTGCTGACCCAGCTGCCCTCCTGCCCCTGCTCCTACCCCTCAGAGGCCGTCTACGGCGCCATCAGCATCCCGGACCGCAGGCTGCGCAGGACGTACCGCTGGAGAGACGCCAGCGGGCCCAAAGAACGGCTGGACATCTACAAACCTTCGGCCCGGTTCTGCGTCCGCTCCATGCTGTCCTACGACAGCCTGACGCTAGGGGCGCAGCACTGTTGCTATGACGACCGGATGAGGCTGATCACACGCGGCAAAGGCGCCGGAGCGCCGGACCTGATCGGCGCCGAGTTCTCCCCGGAGCTGCATTACCAGGTGGACGTCCTGCCCTGGATCCTATGCAAAGGAGACTGGAGCCAGTTCCACTCGGCCAGGCCGCCCAACAACGGGCTGACCTGCCTGGAGAACCCGGCCGAACCGGCGTTCCAGACGGAGCTCAGAGATGCCCGGGAGTACTGAGGCCCGGTTCTGAGAGACAGAACGACCCGTCCAAATATGAAACCATCGGACCTGAGCAGCTGTGTGTGTGTGTCATTATTATTATTGTTATTTTGTTATGTAGACCAACACAAGCTAGAATAAAGTCTGGCAAGTTTTCCTACTTAATGCTTTGCTTCTTGTAGCCCTGATGTTAGCCAGATGTTAGCCAGATGTTAGCCTGATGTTAGCCAGATGTTAGCCAGATGTTAGCCAGATGTTAGCCTGATGTTAGCCTGATGTTAGCCAGATGTTAGCCAGATGTTAGCCTGATGTTAGCCTGATGTTAGCCAGATGTTAGCCAGATGTTAGCCTGATGTTAGCCAGATGTTAGCCTGATGTTAGCCAGATGTTAGCCTGATGTTAGCCTGATGTTAGCCAGATATTAGCCTGATGTTAGCCTGATGTTAGCCAGATGTTAGCCAGATGTTAGCCAGATGTTAGCCAGATGTTAGCCAGATGTTAGCCAGATGTTAGCCTGATGTTAGCCAGATGTTAGCCTGATGTTAGCCTGATGTTAGCCAGATGTTAGCCAGATGTTAGCCTGATGTTAGCCAGATGTTAGCCTGATGTTAGCCAGATGTTAGCCTGATGTTAGCCTGATGTTAGCCAGATGTTAGCCAGATGTTAGCCTGATGTTAGCCTGATGTTAGCCTGATGTTAGCCAGATGTTAGCCTGATGTTAGCCTGATGTTAGCCTGATGTTAGCCAGATGTTAGCCAGATGTTAGCCAGATGTTAGCCTGATGTTAGCCTGATGTTAGCCAGATGTTAGCCAGATGTTAGCCAGATGTTAGCCTGATGTTAGCCTGATGTTAGCCAGATGTTAGCCAGATGTTAGCCAGGCTGCCTGCTCCAGTAGTTCCTGCACTCAGCCACTGCTTTAAAACACATTGTTTCAATAAGAGCGATAGGTGGCGCTCTGCTAGTTGTTGGCAGTGACAGAATAGCTGATATTCTGATTTGATCAGTATTAGCTTGAGGTTCCAGTTTGCCCAACTGACTGATTTTAAGGATTGACGCTCTGCTGACTCGTTTCACGTCAGCTCAGAGTTTCTCCTCCTGAAACTGAGGCTGTATGATGAAGATCTCTCTGATACAGGGCCGTGCAGAGACCACTAAAGGGGCAGGTGCTAAAAAAAAAGGCACATCCAATCGTATTTTAGGACAGAATATTAACAAACACTGCGACAGACTGGTGACCTGTCTAGGGTGACCCCACCTCTCGCCCGGAACGTTAGCTGGAGATGAACCAGCACCTCCTGACCCCACTGAGGGACAAGGTGTGAGAAAATGGATGGATGAATGAATATTAACAAACAGCTTTCAGAGTTTAATAAACAATGGTAAATTACAAAATTGTGATATATACAATCAAAGCTAACGAACATCTCCATGTAGAGCATAACTCTATGCATATGTAAGATATTTTATTAGTAATTTCTTTCTGCATTTTGTTATAGGAAAGTTTTGCAATATTCAAACCAGCAATTTAGCAACATATGAAACTCAGAGCTGGACCACCAGACATATTTAGTCTTTACATAATTACACTATTAAAATATAAACCAGGGCTCAATGCAGCCTTTTAGTGACTGTAATCTATAAAACAAAGATCTTCCTGTTGGCTGAGTGGAGATGAAGACGGTCAGGACAGCAGAGCTGCAGCAAACTTTAACTGGACTGCAGGAAAAAAAACAAAAGCAAATATTTAATTGTTAATGTCACCATGAGAAAAACTACAGAGTTTTGCTTAAAAAACTTTTAAACATTTAAATCACATTCGTCTCATGAAGTGAATTTTTTTTTGCAAAACAAACTTATTTTGCTTGTCATAAATCTTTTCTTAACATTCTAAGTTTTTGTTGGAGTCAAAGTTTTGCTTGTGATTCTCACATGACGTCGTGGGCAAAAGATTCTGATGTGAGCAAATAAAAGTTTATGTTTGGCAAATAACTTTTTATGTTCACAAGACAAAAATTAGTTATTTAATTAAAAAGTTTTTTAAACAAAACGAATTTTTTTAAAGGAATCATTACAATTCCAAAAGTTTTTATTACAATTTTATTTTACTTAACTGAGGTTAGTTTTTTTTTTCATTGAAAAATTCCATCCATCCATTTTCTTCCTCTTATCCGGGTCGGGTCTCGGGGGCAGCAGCCTCAGGAGGCCCAGACTTCCCTCCCAGCCTCTTCCAGGTCCTCCAGGAACCCCAAGGCGTTCCCAGGCCATAGAGAGACATCGTCCCTCCAGGTGTCCTGGGTCTCCCCTCCTCCCGGTGGGACCTGAACTCCTCACCAGGGAGGCGTCCAGGAGGCATCCTGACCAGATGCCCGAGCCTCAACTGGCTCCTCTCGACGTGGAGGAGCAGCGGCTCTACTCTGAGTCCCTCCCGGATGACCGAGCTTCTCTCTCTAAGGGAGAGCCCAGCCACCCTGCGGAGGAGGAAACCCATTTCGGCCGCTTGTACCCGTGATCTGGTTCTTTCGGTCATGACCCAAAGCTCATGACCATAGATGAGGGTGGGAACGTAGATCGACCGGTAAATCGAGAGCTTCGCTTTTTGGCTCAGCTCTCTCTTCACCACGACGGACCGGTACAGCGCCCGCTTCACGGCAGACGCTGCCCCAATCCGCCCGTCGATCTCCCGCTCCCTTCTTCCCTCATTATGAACAAGATCCCCAGATACTTAATCTCCTCCACTTGAGGCAGGACGACCCCCCTGACCCGGAGAAGGCACTCTACCCTTTTCCGGCTCAAGACCATGACCTCGGATTTGGAGGCACTGAGCCTCATCCCGGCTGCGAACCGCTCCAGCGAGAGCTGCAGATCACGTTCCGATGAAGCCAACAGGACCACGTCATCCGCAAAAAGCAGAGATGCGATCCTAAGGCCACCAAAACGGATCAACACCTCGGCTGGTCAGAGATTCTGTCCATGAAGGTAATGAACAGAACCGGTGACAAAGGGCAGCCTTGGCGGAGTCCAACTCTCACCGGAAACGAGCCCGACTTACTGCCGGCAATGCGGACCAGACTCTGACACCGGTCACACAGGGACCTGACAGCCCGTATCAAAGGGCCCGGTACCCCATACTCCCGGAGTCCCCCGAGGGACACGGTCGAACGCCTTCTCCAAGTCCACAAAACACATGTAGACTGGTTGGGCGAACTCCCATGCACCCTCCAGGACCTGCTGAGGGTGTAGAGCTGGTCCAGTGTTCCAGAACCAGAACCACACTGCTCTTCCTGAATCTGAGGTTCGACTGTCCGACGGACCCTCCTCTCCAGGACCCCTGAATAGACCTTACCAGGGAGGCTTAAGAGTGTGACCCCCCTGTAATTGGAGCACACCCTCCGGTCCCCCTTTTTAAACAGGGGGACCACCACCCCAGTCTGCCAGTCCAGGGGAACTGCCCCCGATGTCCATGCGATATTGCAGAGTAATTGAATAATTGGGAAACAAATTTAACTTCATACTCTGTGAACCAGAAACTAAACTTAAAGTCTGGTTCAGTTTTTTCCCTTCATTAATGATAAACTTTTATTACATTCATTATATCCATCATGGTAATTCAGGGTGAGTTATTTTTAATTCTAAATTAATATCCTTGTTGGACTTTTATTTAAGTGTTATTTTCCTTCCAGATACATTTACCTAACGCTGAATAAATGAAATGTACATTATGCAGCAAAGGAAATTAGAAGATTGGACATATATCCATTATAGAGATGATCGGTTTTGGACGGGCGATGTGCCCTTATTGCATAATAAATACTAAAGAATGACTGATATCATTAACGGTACAGGGGAGAAGCTTTTTAGTAGCTTTGCTAGCAAAGTTGTTAGCTAGCAGCTAGCTAATAGCACAACAACAACAGCCTAATGTCTGTATAATAGAAATACTGAATGGATAGATAAGAACAGTTTGTCTCCTCCCCTCAGTAGTTCTTCAGAGAAAGGCAGACGCAGAGGCCTGTCAGTGTCTGTTGTATTTCATTACCTCTCTGCTTAAACCGCGACTCCGAGCTGAAGCAGAAACGATACTTCAACGTTTTCCATCATCTGACAAGCAGCAAGTCTCCACTTTATTCACCAAACACGTTTTTTATTCACCAAAAACTGATCTGTGATCTGGAACGTTCGCTACGTTGAGCTCCAGTTAGCCGCCTTATCTCACTGCGCGAGAGGCAACTGGGTCATGCGTCACGGGCAAAAGGTCAGAGGTAACAAGGTGACCGGAGGGCTTATTATGTTGTACAAAAAAAAATATAATAATAATTTTAGCACATATTATGTGTCAGAAGAGGGCTTAGAAAATAATAATACAAAAAAGGAAGATTTTAAAGATATCGTAACATTATCATGTTTCCTAAACATGTAAGCCCTAAACGGTGGGTTTTATGTCGCAGATGAATTTAAATAATACAGTTTTGACACCTTTTTTGGGACACGAGTCCAATGTTTTACAGTCAGTGTCTGATGAACAAGTTCTCCGCTGTTTCTTTTAACGCATGAGAAAACAGAGGCCCATTGTGTCGAAGATGTGATCTTTACTGTCCGGTCTATTAATATGGGAAGGGATGCATTTTAATTTCTGAGCCTGCCAATATCTGCATCCCCCGTCTATTGCCCTGTGGATATGAAACCAGTAGCTCAGAGAACAAGTGTGATTATGTAGAAAAGGTGAAATCCCTCTTAGCTCTTTGTTTCTCTAGGTTTGGAGGGGGATGCATTTTTGGCAAAGCAAATTATTAGCCTCCCAATATATGCATGCCCTGACTACTTTCCCCAGATCTTATCCTACTGATATGAAACTCGTACGATCAGAAATGTTTCTGTAAACTGAAAACAGGAGGAGTTGGTTTGGTCAGAACGTTTCCTCTCGATTGACTTGATGAAATATGATGCAACAGAAAACCCCGAAACATGTAAACACAAAGTCTATCTGGTCTCAGTCAATGAGCTGAAGGACGACCCGGCCGAACCCGACCCAACTCGACCCGACCTCAGCCTGGAAGAACAGCTGCAGCTCAGAGCTGAAGCTTTACTGAAAACTTTATTTTCAATGATTCGGAAAGAAAAATGAAAACATCAAGAAAAATTCAAATCATCAACTTCCGATAATGACATGATTTAAAAATAGAAAAACCAAAATACAGATGAAAAAACAATGTTTATGTAAGAAGTTTCAGTAATTAATCTAGTTAAAGTGATTTAGATTGGCCCTAATTTAAATAATCAGATGACAGCCAGTTCCCACTCGGTTTTATCGCTGAGGCAGTTCAGACTCTCCCCTGCAGGGCGGCAGTGGTGAGTCTCCTGCTGAGGGACATCGTCCTGGTCCACAGACAGGACGATGTCCTTGGTGTTCATTTTTTCACGTTATAATCTTTCACTCCACTCATGACTTACAGATTTACCTGGAAAAACTCATTTCAGCTTTTATTGTGATTTTTAGTGTGATGAACTGATAACCAGTCATAAGCTTTTTACAACTGAATGACAATAAACCAACATTGGCTTTTTGGCAGCTTTGTAAGGATATCTCTAAAAACAGTAAATGTCCTTATTGCTGTTTTGTCTTTTTCCAAACTGTCTGTTTGTTTACAGCCCTTTAATTTATTTCCTCTCTCTATTGTTTCTGATGTTTTTGTTTTCCTTTTGTTTTTCCATGATAAGCTCTGCGCTGGTGGAAACGTGATACATAGATACATGTCCAGCTCCAGAAGAAACTGATCAATGATCAATGGTCACACAGTCCAATTTGCTTTGCTACATCTGGTCGCTGTGTTTGTGTTGCTCATGGTGAAGCTGATTTATTCATTAATCAGATGATCAGGTACTAAACGTTGTTTTTATTGTTCCTTCATGTTTTTCTCGTCTGTCTGTCCAACCAGAGCAGGAAGTTATGCACAGCTTTATATTGACACTTCCTGTTTCTCACAAGCCGCTGGGTTTTGCTACATCAGCAGCAGGTGTGTACGTCCACATACTTTATTCATGTTAGGGTGAAGTTCATATATCTGAATCACATGCAGTTTGTGTTATTTGTCATTTGCAGCTGAGAATGAAATGTAGTGGATGGCGATATTTCCTGTGGGAAACTTTCTCACGAGGTTTTTGCAGATTGAATCTGTAAGTTTACTTTTACTACTTTGTAGAAATCTAGAGTTACTTTTTCCATAGATGTGTTTCTTTCTTTGTTCATCTGCACAGTTACACTTTGGTTGCTGGGTTTTAGAAACAATCTAAAACCCGACGCCCTGCTGGAACCTCCAGTGCTCTGAACGACCTGCAGTCGCGTTGCTCAGAGACCAACAGGAAGTCCTTCATGCACAACAAGTCAATGTTTATGTTCTTAAACCCAGGATCACCTGGGACCTGCAGGTCCGCCTCTGGACACTTGGGAAACAAAAAAGACCCAAGCAGCTGAATGTTTCAGAGTAGCCTAGTCAAAGTCTGGACTTAATTCCAATTGAAATCCTGCAGGATGACCAAAGGTCAAAGGTCATCCTCAGGGATGTTATCAGTTGTTCTCAGAAGGAAGAACATCCAGTTATGAGGGTCAGGGTGTGAATACTTTTTCACATAGAACCGTTTTGGTTGGAGGCATTTATTTCCTTAATATGATTTGAAAACTTGAATTTTTTAGTCGGGTCGTCTTGGTGCAGTATTAGTATTTCTTTGTTGATCTCAAACATTTAAGTTTTAAAAACTTCAGAAAACCCTGAAAACTGTTTTTCTCCATGATTTCAGAGAAACTCTGGCTGCTTGACAGAAATCAGAGGCATCCAAACGTTTCCATGAAAACATCTCAGAATGATCCTTTCTGACCAGTCACTGTCTCCAGACTCAACACGCTGACCCTCATCCTGAGGTTCATTCAAAGTCAACAGACACTTCAAATCCTTCCAATCTGCCAACTGCCTTCATCTGAATGTGTCCGTATCTCCCAGCAGACGCCTGCTGAGCCGGTTCTTCATCAACACTTGCTGAACTTCAGCTGGACAACAGAGAGACTTTAAGAATCCATCACATGAAGGAAACTTGTAAATCTCTTTTATCCTGAATCAATGCGGCCAAATCACCACCTGATCTCTGGACTCTAAAGTATTCTACTTTTATTTGTTCTGATCCAGTTTAGATCCCTAGACACAGGGAGGCGTCTCACCTGAAAGGTTTGGATGACATTGGTCCATCATTGGGGCTCCACCCCCTACGCAGACTCTCAATCCCATCACTAAGACTGTCTGAGTCTGCTTGAAAATGCTAAGTTATATATATTTAGCAATTTAAGTCCAAGTTTTGTAAGATGGAGCCATTTTGGTCCACTGCTTTGGCTCAGTTAAAGTTTAAAGAAAGCTGAGCTGATCCTGAAATATTTGTCTGAATTACAGTGGTGAAAGTAAGGGGGTACGGCGGGGTCCTGCGTACCCCTAAAAGATTTAGCGGGGGTCCTGCGTACCTCTAAAAGATTTAGCGGGGGTCCTGCGTACCTCTAAAAGATTTAGCGGGGGTACGCCGTACCTCTAAAAGATTTAGCGGGGGTCCTGCGTACCCCTAAAAGATTTAGCGTGGGTACGCAGTACCTCTAAAAGATTTAGCGGGTGTACGCAGGACCCTCAAGAGAGGAGCGGCTGTCTGCTGTAAAAAATCAACGGGTTCACTGTGCAGCTGTGAGTTCACCCACTAATCAGCCGTGACTGATTAGTTTTTCAAGAATAATCTAAAACACGACTTAATCAGTTAATAAATTTTTTTTCTCATTCTTATTGTTTCTGAACTGTTCTTTGCTAGAGCAGCGGCGCGACACGTCAATCGCAGAAGGTTTTGAGTGGATCTCGACATTAGATGACAAACTGAACGCCGCTGAGAGCAGCAGGTCCTCTGACTCCCTATTTAATCAACATAATGTGCTCAAACAACAATAATAACCTCAGTGATTATTGTTTCAACAAGGTGTTGCGCAATTCTGTGTGTTTCGGTTCCATTAACAAAATAACGAGCAGAGCAGGAACTAACCAACCATCACTGTGTTCAGGGAACTTATTAATGATAAATATCAAGCCTGAAAACCTAATATCGTAACCGATTGAATGTTATATTTTTAATGTAATCTCTGGTCGGCTTGTGGAGCGCAGCAGGTTGCCATAGCAACGGCTGTGCTTAAATGACAGAGAGAGTAAAAAGGTGCGACTGGTTTAGAGCTGATCACCTGTTCAGGTGGTTTATCTTTCCTGTGGCTCATCACAGCTGCCGTAGTTCCTGAACGTTCAATAAACGACAAACTTGGACTAATTACCTCGATCTGTGTGATTCATTTACAACAAACAGGTAAATATGTTTCATTAAGTATTTAACATACTAATGGCTTCTACCGCCATAATTATGTGAAATTAAATTAATTGTCTGATATAAAAAGTATTTTGGTGCTTTGAGCTCAGAGTCTGAGAGGCTTTTCCTCCATCAAACTATTTTTTGCCTCGTATTTAGTGGAAATATTGATTTTAATGACACTTTCTCCAAAATAATAACCTTTTATTAGGTTATTAATAAAAGGGTAAAGGTTTTCAACAGTGGAGCTTTATAGCTTTATAGATTTCTTGTTACAAGAAAACGTCTCCATGGTTACAGTCGTGTTGTAATTATTTGACTCAGTCTTGCCTACACCAATGCAATAACATTTCAGTTGTTTCCAGTTTATTGTCAAATCTTCAAACACATCAAAGTTTACAGGTTCAAATCAAAATGTGACATTTTTTTCTCCAAGTCTGTTCAGTGAATCATGTTTTATCAACTAATCTTGTTCACCGGTTCTTTTCCTAAATGTCGTTCCTCCTTTTGCATCACAGAGAGAATCGCTGAAAGCTGAGGAGTCCGACCTGCAGAGGCTAACATAACATGTGGGGAAGTGATGAAGCTGGCAGCTCGTTGTTTCACAGCCTGAGGGGCCAAACGTCCAGCTGCAGGGACCATCAGCAGAGCATCTTTAAACACTTCATGCAGTTTATTTCAGCCCAGGAACAAGAAATGATCCACAACACAGTCAAGACAACTGCAAATGCAGCAGATGAGAATGAAAGATTTAAAGCAGGAAACTGTGAATTCAGCAGTCTGTCCTCCCTAACAGCCAATGAAACGTTTGAGAGGGTTGCAGCGTTCAGACATTCAGGCCCCAGAAAGAAGCCGAGTGCCGATTCACACAAACGGACTGAGAACGGCTGAAAACCAGAGCAGCATCGTTCAGTCGGCGTGACGTGGGGACGGTCGCATCATGTTTCCTAGTTCACCGTTCAGTTCAGTTTAATTCAGCTCCTGATCAGGGGACATGGTTGCCATGGCAACGAGCTCAGAGACCTCAGTTTCAGTTTGGCTCCAAATCCACAGTTTGTGCATCGTATTAAAATGTGGAATTGAATAGATTTGATCATCTGCAGGACATCCTGGCCTCCAGGCTCAACTGGCAGACAATGAAACTGGATTTTATTCCAGCTGAACTGGTAAATGACCAGTTGGGTCGTCTGGTCCAAGTAAGCAGACTAGAGCTCCGTCGCATTACTACATTCAGATGCAGCAACAGATTCTGCGTCATGCTGTGTGTTTCAGAATAGATTTAAAGTTGTTTTACTGGTGTTTGAAGTGTTAATAGTTCCAGTCCAAACGAAACTACTGGGAGCTTCAGGATAAACTAATAGATCCAACAGGACGGACTCGGAATGAGCTGAACCGAGTCACTCATCTCTGTTACTGTGTTTATCTGATTTTATGGCAGTCAGGGGTCAGCAGGGCAACATGATGTCAGGAAATCCAGCTGTTGCTGGAGAAACAAACATTTGGCTGTGAAGGGGGCCTGAGGAAGACGAAGGCAGTGACAGAAAAAGCTCATGTTTTTCTTTACAGACTCACTGCTGGAGACTTGGAGGACGGAGTGGATCAGAGCTGCAACAATAATCACCACAAATCACTCCATGGCTTTAATCTTTGTTTTATGACTGATTAAATGACCTGCTGACAAGAAAGCATGAACAAACTTGAGATCTGCCGCCACAATCACAAAACAAGAAACATCAGAGTTTAATTTTCAGAACCAACGGATGTTTCATTTTACATCATGTCTTCCTGCCAAGGAGCTGTTCACTTCTGAAAACTAGCAAGGTGTTTTATTGCTGAGTCAAATTTTGCTGAACAGACTGAAGTGAAGACACAGATCAGAAGGTGTGTGAATGATCTGGTGAAGGAAAAATGAAAGGAAGCGTCTTTTATGTCTTGGCTACACTTTCCAAACTCTGCATCCATTTCTTCCAGCATATATCACATTTCCCATGAGTGGACGCCTGGTGGAAACCAGTGGCGGTGCAGTAACTAAGTAACTGTACGTAGTTACTAAGTACAGGTCCTTCTCAAAAAATTAGCATATTGTGATAAAGTTCATTATTTTCCATAATGTACTGATAAAAACTAAACTGTCATATTTTAGATTCATTGCACACCAACTGAAATATTTCAGGTCTTTTATTGTTTTAATGCTGATGATTTTTCAAACAGCTCATGAAAACACAAAATCCCTGTCTCAAAAAATTAGCATATTTCATCCGACCAATAAAAGAAAAGTGTTTCAATACCAAAAAAGTCAACCTTCAAATAATTATGTTCAGTTATGCATCAATACTTGGTCAGGAATCCTTTTGCAGCCTTCAATGCGGCATGGAGGCCATCAGCCTGTGGCTCTGCTGAGGTGTCATGGAGCCCAGGATGCTTCGATGGCCTTAAGCTCATCCAGAGTTTTGTGTCTCTCAACTTTCTCTTCACAATATCCCACAGATTCTCTATGGGGTTCAGGTCAGGAGAGTTGGCAGGCCAACAGTAGCACCATGGTGAGTATACCAGTGGTTTTGGCTCTGTGAGCAGGTTGTGCTGAAAAATGAAATCTTCATCTCCATAAAGCTTTTCAGCAGATGGAAGCATGAAGTGCTCCAAACCTCCTGATAGCTGCTGCATTGACCTGCCCTTGATAAAACACAGTGGACCAACACCAGCAGCTGACATGGCTCCCCAGACCATCACTGACTGGGGGTACTGGACACTGGACTTCTGGCCTTTTGGCATTTCCTTCTCTCCAGTCTTCCTCCAGACTCTGGCACCTTGATTTCCGAATGACATGCAAAATTTGCTTTCATCCAAAAAAAGTACTTTGGATCACTGAGCAACAGTCCAGTGCTGCTTCTCTGTAGCCCAGGTCAGGCGCTTCTGCCACTGTTTCTGGTTCAAAAGTGGCTTGACCTTTGACCTGGGGAATGCGGCACCTGTAGCCCATTTCCTGCACACCATCTACTCCAGACTCAGTCCACTGCTTCCCCCAAGGTCTGGAATCGGCCCTTCTCCACCATCTTCCTCAGGGTCCGGTCACCTCGTCTCGCTGTGCAGCGTTTTCTGCCACTTTTTCCTTCCCACTGAGGAGCCTTGATACTCTGTGAACAGCCTGTTGGTTCAGAAATGTCTTCCTGTGTCTCACCCTCTTGCTTGAGGGCGTCAATGATGGCCTTCTGGACAGCAGTCAGGTCAGCAGTCTGACCCATGATTGTGGTTTTGAGTAATGAACCAGGCTGGGAGTTTTTAAAAGCCTCAGGAATCTTTTGCAGGTGTTTAGTTACTTTGTTGATTCAGATGATGAGGTTAATGGCTCGTTAAGAGAACTTTTTCATGATATGCTCATTTTTTGAGACAGGGATTTTGGGTTTTCATGAGCTGTTTGCCAAAATCATCAGTATTAAAACAATAAAAGACCTGAAATATTTCAGTTGGTGTGCAATAAATCTAAAGCATATGACAATTAAATTTTTATCATTACATTATGGAAAATTATGAACTTTATCACAATATGAAAATGTTTCGAGAAGGACCTGTACAAGTAACTTTACTTAAGTACAAGTTTCATGTATCTGTACTTTACTTAAGTAGATTTAATAATGGATACTTTCTACTTTTACTCCACTACATTTTACAGTAAGTATCTGTACTTTCTACTTCACTACATTTCTACAAACTGTCTCGTTACTCGTTACATCCAAGTCTCGTTGCTCTTTTCTTCCGTTAAAATGTGAAGTTCAGGGATTTAAGGTGGCGCCGTAAAATCCCAGCAATAACGTGACGTAGTGTCTGTTGTCACCCATCGGCTCCACCTTTACTCGCACGCGGAGCTCCAGACATGCGCAGTGGTTTCCTCTGAGCGGGAGGAGATGTCTGTCTAATGTCAGTAATATAATAGCTGCATAAATCATAGATATGGCGACATGTAAAATCAGCAGCGCTTCGCTTTCAGACGGTGGGACTTCGTCCAACTTTTAGCGTCACTTTAAAAGGAAAGCTTAAAGAAAGGTAAGATCTGTGGACGTGATGCTAGCTAAGCTAGCTGTACAGAGACACATGTTGCATCTGCATGAAAAACAGTTTGTCACTCATGCGCTGAATTATTGTGTGGAGGTTTTGACTGAGGTGTCGCATATATGGGACAACGCTGGTACCAAAGTGCAATAAAGTGGTACGATATTCAGGAACGATCCGATTCTTCTGGACGGATCTTTAAGTCCTATAGGACTGAAGTCTCACTGAGAGCAGTTCTTTGTTCTTGTGATGCTCTGCATACACTGAAGTAGCTATTATTATTTTTATTTCATTAATATATATATATAGATTTATTGTACTTTTACTTAAGTGCATTTTTTGAGTACTTTCTCCACCATTGGTGGAAACCAGCCCCTCTGCTGGTGAGAAATGATTTTACATCTTACCCAACAGCTAACGTTTGATGCTATGAAGCTTACTGGTCTCTGTGGCTCTGCAGGTAGAGCAGTTGTCTTGTGATTGAGAGGTTGTAGGTTCAATTTCAGCTTTAACCCCATGTTGCCTATCGATGTGTGACTGTGACTCTGGTGCAAAATGCTGAGTGGGAAAGAGCTGTAAGTTCAGTCTGTTTAGCGGAAATTGCCTGTGCTTCAAGATCCTGTCCTCCACTGCAAGAAGGCAGGTGTTGATGTTAATTCGATATTTGGAAGCTGAACACCTTTGTTCACTTCCTCCGTTGCTAAAAAGTCAAGTAGATCTAGATCTCCAGTTCTATAACGGAGCAGAAAATGTATTTCATTGTTAGGGACGGGAATTGATAAGACTTTATCAACATTGACTCTGTTATTGATCTCACTTATCGATTTGATTCCTTATCGATTCTCATTGGGTTAGGAAATAAACTCTATTTCAATATATGCACCAAGTTGCTGATTCAAACAAAATTAAAACTGGCTTTAAAAAAATGTCTGTCAAATTAACATTTTAACTTGAAGCAGATAGGGTGGACTGGTGATTGTCCCGCTTGGACCCAGCGTCTTTCATAATGACTGCTGGAAACAAGCATTCCCCCATGACTGTGCGGATAACCACATATAGCTCAAAAACTAAGTCAAAATGAGACATTTTCATGTTTATTGCAGGCCCACAAGGGTTTATTTCAGTTTGAACCTGAGACTGCAAACCTACATTCAGATTCAACAAATGCAATGCTGACATCTAGTGGTAGGAAGCAGAAGTGACTGAATGAAACTTTAATTGTTTTATTTTGTTAGAAACCAATCTACAATTTGCGAGGCAAATGTTGTATTTGTGTAGCAACATAGGTTATTTATAAGGATACTGCTTCGATCCAAAGAAATAATTTCATAAAAGAAATAGTACTTATAACGACATACTCACTTTTAGCTATATATTCTTTTAATTGGAGTTTTAAGGGGTCATAGTTTTGTTTTTATTGGCCATAAAATAGCCCAGCTTTTGGAAACTTGAATAATAATCAAATACTGTTTACAGATAATGACTACTGGGTATTCAAAATATTAATCTTACATTTTGTAACGCACGAAAAAAATAAAAAGAGACCAAACCAAAGGAATAGAGAAAGCCAGGCCCCAGCGAGGATCGAACTCGCGACCCCTGGTTTACAAGACCAGTGCTCTAACCACTGAGCTATGGAGCCGATACGCTGCCTGCTGCCGACGGCTGCCCATAAAACGGTGAACTGCGGACGGTGTGTTTTCTGTTCCTGGGCTCTGAAGTCCAAATCTCTGCTTCATCAGTGGAGCTGCTTGTTTCCTTTGCTTCTGTTAGACATCCTGGATGCAGACACCATCTACCAAGAACGGAAGTAATGATTGGTAAATCCTTCTGCAACAGCGCCCCCTGCTGCTCAATCGTCAGTAAAAGTAACAGCTGGTCCTGACAGTGTGATGAAGCTACTTCATCATCTTCAGTTAATTATGTTTAGATTAACATGTTGTGATTATTAGAGAATTGGTTTCAACTGAAAATTAAAAACTGGGAACAATAAAATTATACTGAAGATTTTAAAGCTAAACATATTTTTACATTCTCAATGAATCTATAACATATGAAAATGTAAACCATGAAACTCCAGCATGTGTATAACAGAACCTGTGACCTTCAGTTTATATTCTAACCCACTAGAGTTTTTAGATGACAATAAGGTTTGTGCAGAATTAACTTGTAAAAAATATGTAGAAAATGTGTTTCCTTCAAAAAGGTTGTGAATGCTGCAACTGAGAGTTTTTCATGAGATTTGCTGAAGCATTTGAAGTCAACTGTAAAAAAAGAAGTTGCAAGAATGTGATAAATTTGCAAAAATATTTTAAAAGGATAAACTGTCTAACTGCTTGTAAACACCGTAATTTTCCTGACAGGTAGAGTTTTTCTCAGCAGCTTTATTTCTGAAATGTTACTCCAGAGATTTTCCAAAAGGGAATTTGGTCGATATTTCCTCAGATAAGTGGAGACTTTGTCAAATTTACATAAATATTTTATTTAATGCAATAGGAAGTACATTTGCTCAATTGAAAATGATCCACAGATGGCAAAAGTCAACAAAAATGAAACAAGTGGAATCGTATAGCATTATTATATCAATAATTTCCATTTTTAAAATATTGGTGGAGACATATTGAATAAGTTTTGAGGTGATGAAAAAACATTTTCCCATCACAGCTAAGTGAACTCAGAGCTGTGAAACAAGATGGATTGTTTTACTGCTGCTGAGGACGACAGCAGCACCAGACTGGATATGAGAACCACATCTGGGGCTCACATGCATCATGTGCTGGATTTATTGTTGCATACAATATATTGTATTACTTTGATGAAATGGAGGAGCAAATATTTAAAATGAGTAATTGTTATTTATATCCATTTATGTTATTATTTGTTATTGTCATGTTTTTTTAGAGCTGATTTGCTGATGTTGTCTTTTTGGGAAAAGAAAAATACACAATAAAAATTTTCAAAGTAAAAAAAAAAAGCAGCCAAGTTTTGATGTTTGTTTAATTTGTACGAACGGCAGCACTTTGTGAAAAAGCATAAATGATTAGAATGCAAATTGTAACAGTTTATGAATTTCATCATTGGATTATATTAAAAAAATGAAAATCTTGAAAAAATGTCATAAAATGTAGCTTGCAAATTTTGAGGAACTGTAGCAAACTTGAAAACGCTGAATTGCTCGAAGACAGCTTGAAACTTTAAACACATTTAAACTCTGCGGCATGTCGAACGTGAAGGAGTTAGCTTCAAAGAGAACTAGGTTTAGCTCAGTTTTGCAGAACTTTTGAGATTTTCAGTGCATTTCAATTGAGCAAAAGCTGAATATTGTAAAAAGTGTAACATATTAATATCATAAGTCATGGTTTGAAAAGTGGATGGGTGCCAAAAAAAAGAAAAGTTGGATATAAAATAACAGAGAAAGTGTCTAATCATCAGCACTGATGATCCAACAGGACCACTGGAAAACCTTTTATCTGATGTTAAGAAAATACATTTAAAATAAACTAGTTGTAAAAACTTAACCATATGTTCAATAATAGATTAAATGAATAGTGTTTTAAATAAGAAAATTCACTCCAAATTATATCCATGGTTTAATCAGCATAATCTCTTATGTAGGATAGTTCTATTGAAACATATATGAGACACAGCTAGTCTCTGTGGACTGAGCAGGCGTCCACAAGGGGTCATGGCTCAGTGAGAGTTTAACCTTTTGACCATTTGATAAGTAAAACAATCTGGTCCTGTGAACAGAGCAGAGCTTCCTCTGGAACAGGGTCATAAAAACATCCGTCTTCATTCAAAAGAAAATAACACGTCTTTGATCTTAAAAACAGGTTTTTACTGGAACAAAGTTAACTAGATTTAAATGAACTTAGCTAAGGACAGTCCCCTAATTTGAATAGAGAAGGGAAACACGTCCTCCCTTTAAACGTATAGGATTGTAACTTGACACATTCAATAAAGTAAAAGAAAAAAAATGAAATGAATCCATATATTTTATTCTATCTAAAACCTCAAGATGACTTGATATGAATTTATTCTGCTGAACAAGCTGCAATTTGACAATTCAAAGCATTTTATAGCATTTTATCGTGACTTGATAAGAATGAGGCTCATTAGAGGGTTTCCTGATTTTAGCACTTAGTTTGAAGCATTTGTCTATTTCTGCTGCCAACTTCTAGGCTTCTGCAGAGGGTTTTGAGTTTCCACAGATCACTCCAGCGTCTTCATAGTGGGCGCAGTTATGGTTCCCCACTCCAGCATGTGTGCAGTTCAACAGGTTGAACTCTGTGCCATTACAATGAACATCATCCAGGAGGATCCGCAGTCCCTTTCCTTCTCCAAATTCAGCATTCCTGGCTGCTTTTAGGGCGTACTTGAATCCCAGCTGTCTGCAGACCACCTCAGCATTCTTCATTGACCACAAGTCATCACACACGGTACCCCACTCCCCGTGAACATAGATCTCCACCCGTCCACGGTCTCCATGCAAGAACTCATCCCTGACCAGTCGCACCACTCCGTTGTGAAGCTCAGACAAGCTTCTGGACCTGCCTTTCCCCTTCCGACCACGGCCTTTCCTCTTTGGACTTTGGGGTGATCTGGTGGTTCTGATGGGAGCAGGGGTGGTCCGGTCTTGTTCTCTTTCACCGAGACGATCCAGGTGGTCCAGAAGCCACTCGTAGGTCCTTGTGGGTTCGGCTTCAGACGTGTTTTCGGCTGGCAATTCAAACCCAATCAAAGCTGATGAAAAATATAGTACATGCCAAAAAAACATATTAAAAAGGGAGAATTAAAAAGCTTGGTTCTATTAGTGTTGAAGGTGGACTTACTTTCCTGCGGAACAAACTGGATGAGGTCACTTCTGACTCTGACAGGAAGAGGTTCATAGTGGCACCGTCTTGGTGGAGCACGTCTGAAAAGCACCAGAAACTAAATAACGTTATGGATTCTGTCTTTTCCTCCGTCTCTTTTAGCCTCTTGTATCTGCTTACAGGCACACACTGCAGCTTACATGACCATGTTTATGTGACCGTTGGCAGTCCTATGTAAACAGACTGAAACTGATCAGACTTCCTTTTGGGGAGGGAACAGACTGCAGAGAAGAATGAAACTCTAATCTTTGCCTCTCCTGGTTCCGTCCATCAGGAGCTCAGTGGACCAGCGCCGGACGGTGAATGTAACCTTGGTTCTGATTCGTTTGGACCACATGTATGGCTTGGAACATTTGATCATTTTTCGACATCAAAGTCTGTTTTTATAACCAAATCTCATTATTTCTCAAGGTAATTTACACTGAGAGGTTCTGGTCGGGTTCTGAACTGGTAAACGGACCTGGTGGAGCACAGAGACAAAATGAATGAACATAACAAAGGTCTTTTATGTTCAGTGATTCCCACAGATATTATTCAGAGCAAACAAAATCCAGCAGAGCAATTTTCTTCTGGTACATTTTATTAGTGTATTTATGTAGAATTTTGATAATTGCCAAATATCTAAAACATTGATAGACTAATCTAATTTTCTACGCCTCGGCCTTTAGTAAAAAATCTGCAAAACTATGCAAAGCTTAAAATACAAAACAGAAAACAGAGAGAAACCCTAACACTGATTAGAACCCAGACAGTACATAACAACTCAATGTTCTTCAAATGTTTGCAAATCGCACCAATGAAGTTGCAAAATACTGGCAGCGTGTAAAACGCCTCATCATGCCTCGTTAATTCAATTCAATTCAATAATACTTTATTGATCCCAACAGGAAATGAAATGTGTTCACTAATTCATTCTTCAAATTAATGAAGAATGAATAAATTCTCTTCCTTCTCTTTAGGAAGACATCTTTCCCACAGAGATCTTTTGTAGGGAAAGATCTCTGTAGCAGTCTGTGCTGAAAAAGCCTCTGACTGAAGACACTGTGCTGCTGAAGAGCGGTCTGATGAAGACGATGGTCCAGATGGGCCAACATTTTCTTGATTTTCTTAAGAATCCTTCTATGCATCATTATCTTCAGAGTTTCCACAGTCAGAACCAGAATCAAAACCAGAACAGAACCGTGTTCACCTGGAGCTTCTTCCTCTTGACTGAGGTTTAGATTTCCAGGATTATAAACAACAGATGGAAAAATCATATGTACCCAAAGCAATCAGGTCTTGAAATGTCCAAGCTTTTTAAAATCAGTCCTCATCAGTGTATGCGTTGCCTGATGGTTACACTTGATCATCCTTTGGGGACAACAAAGAAGCCAAGCTGATTCTTTGATGACGGTTTCATTTCATCCCAACCTGTAGACCAGCAGAGAGCAACTCCAGGCCTTAAGGGCTGAAGGACCGGAGTCCTGCAACTTTTAGAGGTGTCTCTAACCCTAAACCCTGATGGCACTGAAGAGGAGATTCAGCTGTTTGACAGAAGGATGTTGGACCAGGGAGACAGGCGAGAGTTGCAGGATGCCGGAGGACGAGGAGTGTCTAGCCTGCAGGCAGAACTTCTGAAGAACCTGGTGAGGACTGTAAGGACAAGGATGGAACAGTTCTGCTTCAGCAGCTTCGGTGCTTCCTCTTCTCTAATGAGTCTCCTCCCTCTGTCCCCTGCTGAGATTCTCCCCAGCAGTTATGCATCTCACTGATTAGCCTCACCTACTTTCCATGTCACTCATCACATCTCAGTTCTGAAGCTCCTCAGTGAATTGATTAATTGCTGAACATAAAATCTTCAGCCCGAAGACCCTTATGATGCACAACAACCTTGGATCTAGCGTTCCCTCGCCCAGACACGGGTCACCGGGGCCCCACTCTGGAGCCAGGCCTGGAGGTGGGGCACGATGGCGAGCGCCTGGTGGCCAGCCTTTTACCCACGGAGCCCGGCCTGGCTCAGCCCGAAGAGGAGACGTGGGTCCCCCTTCCCATGGGCTCATCACCTGTCAGAGGGGCCAAAGGGGTCGGGTGCATTGTGCTATGGGCGGCAGCCAAGGGAGGGGACCAACCAGTCTACATGTGTTTTGTGGACTTGGAGTTGGGCTCGTTTCCGGTGAGAGTTGGACTCCGCCTCCGTCTCAGTGCCTCCAAAGGCCATGGTCTTGAGCCGGAAAAGTGCCTTCTCCAGGTCAGGGGGGTCGTCCTGCCTCAAGTGGAGGAGTTTAAGTATCTGGGGATCTTGTTCATGAATGAAGGAAGAAGGGAGCGGGAGATCGACAGGCGGATTGGGGCAGCGTCTGCCGTGAAGCGGGCGCTGTACCGGTCCGTCGTGGTGAAGAGAGAGCTGAGCCAAAAAGCGAAGCTCTCGATTTACCGGTCGATCTACGTTCCCACCCTCATCTATGGTCATGAGCTTTGGGTCATGACCGAAAGAACGAGATCACGGATACAAGCGGCCGAAATGGGTTTCCTCCTCCGCAGGCTGGCTGGGCTCTCCCTTAGAGAGAGAAGCTCGGTCATCCGGGAGGGACTCAGAGTAGAGCCGCTGCTCCTCCACGTCGAGAGGAGCCAGTTGAGGCTCGGGCATCTGGTCAGGATGCCTCCTGGACGCCTCCCTGGTGAGGAGTTCAGGTCCCACCGGGAGGAGGGGAGACCCAGGACACGCTGGAGGGTCGATGTCTCTCTATGGCCTGGGAACGCCTTGGGGTTCCTGGAGGAGCTGGAAGAGGCTGGGGAGGGAAGTCTGGGCCTCCCTTCTGAAGCTGCTGCCCCCGCGATCTGATCCCGGATAAGCGGAAGAAAATGGATGGATGGAACATAAAATCTGCAACAGTTTTTTGTTCCTGTTCTTGTAGATTTTTTTGCAAGTCTTTTCCTTTATTATATTTTATATTCTGCTCACCATTGGTCTCCACTTTAATATGATCCTTTTCAGGAAACTAAATGATTCCAATCAGAGAAAGTGCTTAAAGAACGCCACATGGTGACAGAAGACACTTTCCATCCCACTCTTGACGCAACACGAGTCGCTGATCCAGGTTTTTGTACAAAGACCAATGAGGAGCCTCATCATTTTAAAATGGAGAAATTATTTTGACAGTATTTGAAAATGTAATGACCATTTTATAGTTTATAGTTAGTTGTTGCTTTTTAAGAATGTAACTTAGTAAATTAAGAACCATATTTCCACTCTGTTGTTTTTGCACCACCCTTTTCTCCTCAGTAACAATTCGAACCTGAAGATCAACTGGGAAATTATTAAAGTCTTAGAAGACATTGCTTGACCAATATTGGATCCTGATTTCAAATTTTCCAAACATACCTAGATGCTAAGCTAAGGTGTAAAAGCTAACTTGCAACATTTTCTGGTATTCAATAGATATTAATAAGCTGAATGAAACCAGAGAGGAGGCCGTATTGTTAACAGGACTTCCATGTCTGAACTGAATTTGACTGAGCTGACATCTGAAACACTGGACAGCTTGGAACCCTAACTTCAAGCTGAAATAACAGATTACCCCCAAAAGTAAAAAATGAATCAAAGGATGTTAAGCATGTCTCAGAATAAATTCCCATGAAGGGAAGTTATTCTGCGGACGCTGCAGGAAGATTTTATTCTCCAAATGACGAGAGTAAAACATGACTCACCTTGATGGATCCACCACTTTATATATGACTCCCGAAGGAGCCGTGGCGCTCGGTGTACCTGTGGACATGAAGTACAGCTCGCCTGCAGGACCCATAAGAAGCCAGTAAATCACTAAAAGCTGTGAAAAGCAGCCTGTGGCTAAGGTTGTGTTAATCTGTTACCAGATTCATCCTCAGCGAAGGAGATGATATATGGATAGTAGTTGTTGATGAGTCCAGGAAAGGCACACGTCAGGCCCATTCCCATGCAGATTTCATTATACTTCCACTCTCCAGAGTTTGTGTTCTCTTTTAGGCTCATCAGACGCCTAAAACAAGCAAAAACCTCATAGTGAATATTAGACTGATTCCCTGCTGCATCTCAAACCTCTGCAGAAGGTTTTGAATGATACAAAAGGTTTGAATAAGCCTGGTCTACTTCCCTGATTCGTTTCTGATGTTAACTTTATACATTCAGGTGACATGAGCACCAAAACAAACTCTATCCATGTTTTTACAGCTCATTGTGACACAGACTGTTTGCCTGGTAAACTCACCCACTCATGAAGTCTCCAAATATGTACATGCCGTTCAGGTTGGGGTGTTCACAACCACGGTACACGTACCCTCCTGTCACTGACTTGCCCTTCCTATGAGGGTAGGCGTAGATGGGCAGCACGTCATCTGTGAAGAAACCTCATGTTTACCAGACTGAACAGCAACAGATTAAGAGCTGCGGACCTTGAGGTCCTCTGGCACTGGACTATCAACAGTCCCAGAGTCTGAACTCACACTGATGGCGAGGCTTCTTTATAAATTTATGGCCCCCGTTTGTGGAACGGTCTGATAACCTGATGGCTGCAGAAAATGTTGTCTTTAAGCGCCGGCTCAAGACCCGACTTTTTAACTGCATTTCCTGAATTGGATCTTTTCTGGGTAGTTTGTGCATCTTCCATGTGGGGTGATAATTGTTTTTTTGTGGTTTTGTTTTTATTGATCTACACAGCTTTTTGGGCTGCTTTTAGGTCAATTGGTGCTTTATAATTGATTGGTTGATTGATTCCATCACAATCAATTGCCACATATCGCCATTTGTCTAACAGAAACTACACCAGAAAGCAGAAGCTTTGTGAAACCCGAGTTCTTCCCATGATCCAGCAGTCTGCAGAACCTCATCACGGCCCTCGGCATGGTGTGGGTTATGTCAAACTTTCTTTTATTTCAATCAAGCAATCAATTTTATCCATAAAGCACCCTTCATGTAGGAGGCAGCTTGCTGGAAACACATGATAAAGGGTATTTCTGAAATGGGTTTGAACCATCCAGGGTCACAGTCTGCAGGTGAAGTAACTGAAGCTGGTGGGATTCTCCTTTTTGCTCCACCTCTGTAAGAGGCCTGGTGGATATTAAAAGCGACGTACCTTCATCTTTTCTTCACTTCCCTGGACTAACCAGGGAGTCGTTGCTCATATTCTTTGCTTAATAAAATAATAATCAAACTACATTTTGATTTGTTCTTGATTGACTCAGTGTTTCACCTTAGGTAAGACTTATTTATTTCCTTAACACAAGAAAGTGTCATGATTTGTTATGTGTAAGAAGAGCAGGATAACTAAAGTCCAGCGTGAGGCAGTATGCTGCAGTCAAGCTGTGACCAAAACCAGACACAGTGTGTTGGAACAGGTAGCACAGGTGAATGATGCTATTCCCAAAACTGGCATTCAAATGACTAAAGGATCCGGTGAGAAACAGCACAACAGTTAAGGTTGAAGACACATAAATGACGAGGAAACAAGACGCATCTGGATACAATCATAGGTAAGACGTGACAACAGGGACTACATCAAACAATTAAAGGGAATACATGACATATCTTATGTTCTTCCTTATCTTTTGCTAAACTTGGAGCCATTATACTATTTGTCAGCTGCTGAGAATCCTGGTAGTTAACTAGGCCTTTGCTGGTTGTTCAAGCACACATAGTCAAAAAGTGCTTAATGTTGAAAGAATGGCAGAAATGGTCCTACAAGTCCAAACGTTAGTTGAATATCAAAGTGCAAAACTTCAACATTTGCTTGGATGTTGAAGTTTTGCACTTTGATATTCAATAGATTCTCACTAAATTGGAGGCCAGATCCACACAGTCCCTATTATGAAAAGAAAGCATCTCCTTTGTGTAAATGTGCAACTTATCGAAGTAAAAGTGCCTAATAAATGTAGTGTCACGTTGGCTGGTTCAACATGATTCCTCTATTTAATAAACATCCACATCCCCACTCAAAGGACTCTGGACGCTTTCTGTCTTTAAATCTGGGCTCAACGCTCTGCTGTTCAAACAAGCATTTACACTTGGGTTGCTTTATTTTTCTGTTTGGATTTTTTTTTCTTTAAAATGTATTATTTTCATTCTTTGTAAGGTGATCTTATGTGTCCCGCAGGCACCTTTTAAATAAAATTTTCATTAGAAGTTCTTAAACTACTAAAAACAAGCATCATTGCCATGGTTACAGCTTCAGGTGGAGGCAGCCTTCAGGGTATTTATGCTAATTTACATTAAGATGTTTTTATGGGTGGCAGGTTTGAGCGTACACACGGCTTTGGACATCTGAATTTTTTTGTGTGCCACACTTTTCTAAATTTGTCTGCATGTCAGTTTTAACAATGAAAGCTGTGCAGTGTTTAGTACATGAGGCCCCTGGTCTGCAGAACCTCTCTATAGTCGTTAGAAACTGCTAAAGGATTTGCTTCTGTCTGTAGATGTTTAGCCAAGTTTCAGTTTGTTGAAAACTCTACTGAGTTTTGTTGCTATAATTGTTTCAGTCAAAACATGTTCTGGTGTCAGGCTAGACAAGCACAGCCTTGTTAAACACGTCTAATGTTTCAATAGTTGATTTTTGGGTTTTTATGATATAAAGCACTTTTAAGTGCTTCATTGCTGAAATGTGCTCTACAAATAAAGCTGACTGATTATTTAAACCTGATTGAATTATCTCTACTAGTTTCCAGTTAAAAATAGTTCCATCCATCATGGTCCAACGTCTCCACTCTGGTCATTTCTGTCCAGAGGATCTTGTTCCTCAAGTTTTGTCTTTGCTAAGCACAGTTTGGCAGCCATCTTGTATCTAGAAAGGTTTTGTCCCTTCGACCCTTCAAAGCAGCCATCCTGGTTCAGAGTTCTGACGTTTAGCCTTCACCCTGCTAAATGAGTCCTATTGAGTCTGAGGCGGAGCTCTGGGTCTTCTGGTCATTTCTTTGAGCATCATGCTCTGACGTTGGGCTGAACCAGCAGGGATGTTTTCCTCTCTACAGATGGTCTGGAGTCTCATGACTGTTAGTCAAATCAAGTTGATTGCTGTTGCACATTTAAAAACATAAACCGTAACATAATGTTTTGATATCTGTGCATCACATCAAAAAGCTGCACAGCTAAAGTAATAAAAGAACATGAAACATAGATTGTTATGTTGGTCTTTGGTTTCTAAAGTCTCATGACTGAATTTATGGTTTATTTTGCATATTTATTTCAACTATGCTTCTGGTTTGGCAGCTGAAGTATATGTTCAGAATTGCAGCTTTTAAAAAACAGAATCTCAGTTTGTCTTGAACATATTTCTACACCTATTCAGTCTTTTCAGTACAGAACATGTGAAGTGTGGAAGTCAAAGTTGAAACTCTGTCAGAACAAACCTGTCAGAGCTTTTCACACCAACATTTTCTGAGTACATTAATTTTTCCTTAACAGCTTCCAGTCATGCATAAATTGATCAGAATATTCTGGCTCATTTCTGATCTCAATCTGAACTTTGACCTGCTGATGGAGATCTCTCCAAGAACTGGAACACCAGAGGATATTAGACCAACAAACCGTTCCAACAATTATTTACATTAGGAGAGGAAATGACATCACGTTGTTTGTGACAGAGCAGTCTCTAAGAAGCAAGATTTTGTTATTAAGACAAAGCATGGTTTAACTTTTCATTTAGCATGACAAGCACAATTAATACAGCATTGTGTGTATTAACCTGGAGTTTTGTGTGTGCTTTGGTCAAAAGAAGAGTTTTGGATAATGACTTTTGTAGCTTTTTGAGTTTTTGTAGATATGTTGAAGTCTATTTTCAACATGGACTTCATACTGAGCTTGTTGAAAAAGCGCATCAACTGCTGCAAATGTTTTTTCTGTTGTTGAATGGAGAGTTAGTTTGACTCAATTTGCAGCTGCATTAAAGTTGCATTAGAGAGTTAAACATTTTTATAGCTTATCTAATCCATCCTGCCAACAGTGCAGATATATCTGAAAGCAGGGTAATGTAGCATTCTTACTTAGTGAGCTGTTGGTGCACAGCTTCTTATCATAGCAGGAGAATCCCTCTTTCGCTCTCCAGCCATAGTTACAACCTTTCTCGATGATGTCAACTTCTTCATACTTGTTCTGGCCGACATCGCCACAGAAGATCCGACTCTTCCCCTCTTTGGTTTGTGGATCTCCCCGGTCCACCGAGCACCTCCACATGTTACGGACACCGTAAGCGTACACCTCTGGGCGCGCGCCAGGCTCGTGGATGAATGGGTTGTCTGAGGGGATTCTGTACAGTGGACCTCTCTCATTGTTATCCACATCAATTCGAAGAACTTTACCCAATAGGGCAGACCTGGAACATTCGCAGAGTTACACTTTACAAACTTTAGCTTTAAGCATGGCCTCATTGCACCATTGTGTACTTGCTTGTTCTGGGCATTCCCATGCTTTCCAAATGGATCTCCTGCCATTCCACCATCTCCTGTGAAAATGTACAGGTAGCCATCATCTCCGAAGAGCAGCATCCCTCCATTATGATTGGACGCTGGCTCATCGATCTCCAGAATTACCCTTTAGAGAAACGGTTCAGTAAAAAATACTTTTATTCTGTAAACATTAAAATTCAGATGTTTTCCACTCTGGAGTGCAGGTCAGTCCATACCTACCGCTCTGACGTGTGGTCCACCAGATTCATGTCATTGGTTGACACCTTGAACTCACTTATCCTTATTCTCTCATCAAAGCCAACCTCCACTGAGTAGTACACATACAGTTTGCCATTGTATTTGTATTTGGGATGAAACGTGATTCCAAGGAAGCCCCTCTCATCTCCCTCCCACGATGACGTCAGCACCGCCTTGGTGATGTTCAGAAATGGCTTCTCCAGCTTGGATCGGTCAGGGAGGTAAGTCCACACCAACCCCACCTGCTCTGCAACAAAGAACCGATGCGTACCGTCATTGGCATGAACCATAGCCAGTGGATTCTTCAAACCATTTGCCACCTCTTCCAGACATAGTTGCAGACAACCATCAGAATCTTTCTGAACCCGGCCCAGGTTCCGGTTCAGCTTATGATTGCTGAGTAGGTGAGGATAACAATAATCAGCATCATCCAGCTCTAGAAGCTTGCAGAAACGATTCTGATCGTCTTTGGCCTGATTTAAAGGTGTGTAATCTGAAAGGAACGGGATGATTGAGCGGCACTGGTTCCAGAACTGGGAGCAGTAGTCGGGGCAGAGGCCTGGGATGGTCCGGAGCGGGGTGCTGGGATCCTCAGCATCAAACAGGTGAGCTGCAAACGGTGAACACTCCTGAGATCAAAAGATGGAGAAAACTGATTAAATGAGGGATGATTAATAAAACTTTTAAAAAAAGTATAACAATGTCACTTATGATCCGATTGGTCCGAATGTTCTTAACAGAACCCGTCAGTACCAGACTGCATTATTACTGCTGCTTCCTAGAGGTTCTGGAGTAAAATGGGAAGCAGATTCTTTAATCATCAAATGCTTTTGAAAGCATTCAAAAATATCTTGAATGTGTTGCAAACAATTCAATTTTATCACACAAACATTTCCATTGATCCTAGTTATTAAACAGTGTAAATGACCTTATTAGTATTTTTGTTTCCTTATGTAACCAAGTAGTATTTGTTTTGCAGCCGACGCTTTTATTTTGAAAGGGCTTGAAATAGCAAGGTGGAGTGACGCAAAACTGCAGGTCATTGTGCAGAGAGAAAAGGAGATAATTAAGGAGTCGTTCAGATGAAGGTGTAGACAATCAGTTAGTTGGTTGATGAGGGAACAAGGTGAGTGTTTTGATGTGTAAATAAATGTTTAGTTTTCCTGTGGAAAGTGTAGTTCTCTATTGGGTGTGATGGTTTTGTTTTGCCACTAGATGGTGCTAATATTTGGTTAACTTTCAACAATTGAGATACGTTCTATTTTATTGTATGATACAGGAATCTTAGAGTTTAATAAATGTATTGTGAAACATAATTATAGCACATAAGGCAAGGATTCATATGTTAATAAGGAAAAGGTTAGAACAACACTGTTTGAGCAACTAATGGTATTTTATTTGTATATTTTGTTGCTCTTATGGTGTGTTCACATACAAAGGCTGTTGAATAAAGAATTGTGAACCATCAGTTCGAGAGACCATCTTTTCAACCGGGACGCTACAATCAGTGCATTAGGTTCACTTAATTATTCAAATTATGTTAAGTTTTTGATCCACACAAACCCAGCAGAGCATCAAGTAGTTGATTTATACCATTTACTCCTACTAACCAACAGGGGGCGACAGTGGAGAGAAAACATGCCCCTCTAGCAGGAAGAAACCTAAAGCAGAACCAGAACCTAGAAGAGTACAAATGACCAAAACAGATCAGGAAGCACAAAAAGAGACAGAATTGGACCATGTTGATAAACAGTACAAACGATCTGATTATTAAAGGTTTTTACATACGTGCTATTGCATTCTCAAATAATAATCTGGGTTTAACAGGGAGACGATGAAGAAAAGCTAAAATAGGAGAAATATAATCTTGTTTTTAACTTTCATCAGAACTCCGGCTGCAACATTATGGATCAGTGAAAGCTTTTGAATGCAGTTTGTCGACTTCTTGGTAGTAAATAATTACAGAAGTCCAGGCTTGAAGGAACAAATGGATGGATAAGTTTTCCAGGATGACACCTGGACAGAGTATTCCTATTTTGGCAATATTCGGTAGTTGGAAGTTGTTTAATACTGAACTTAAATGATATATGCTGGTCAGAAATAACTGAGGTTCTTTACTTTATTATTGGAGGCAAATTTAAGGCCACACAGATTAGGTCATTGACTATGCAGGTTTTTTTTCATAATTTCTTGTCATGATTTGCAGTTGGGTGAGGCAGAACCAGCGGACCCAGGTCTTACAGAATAAAATGTTGATTTTAATGTAGATTCCAGAAATACAAAGTCCAATAATCCCAGCAGAACATAGAGAGCAGAAGGCAAAGGCTCATCAACTGGTAGCAAACAGGCAACACAACAGACATAAACCAGGACGTATGACAAGGACCCAACAGAGACAGAAACACAGGTGAGGTTAAATACCCAGGGGGTAATCAAGGAACGAGACGCAGCTGGGAACAACCAAGACAGGACAACAAGACTCAACTGACAGAAACTTAAACACACAGAAAAACTCTAATCCTTACATTTCTGGTCCAAAACAAAACAATGTTGTCTTGTCAAAATGTAAATCTAGAAATCCTAGTCATTCAAGTTTGTAGTTTATATAATTTTATTTTCTCTTTTGAACACAGTTTGTAAAATAAAGTTTCAGTGACATTCTCATGCATTAAGATGAAGCCCCATGTACGCAGTGTGATTCTGCTGACCTTTGTCCTGGACGCTTACCTGGCAGAGCAGCTCCAACATGAAGCCTGCACAGGTCTTGTGGCCCCTCTCAGTGACGTTTTCCATGATCCGGTAATATCTGGCCATCAGTTCCTGGTCCTTCTGGCGATCGCAACAGCCAAACTCCCGGTACATGATGCAGAACTCCAGATCTCTGTCTGGACGGAAGGGGGGCTTAAAGTCCAAACACTGGGGGTGAAGTGCTGCAGGTGTCACACACAGGAACAACATACACACAACGGCCTGTAGCCGGAGCCCCAGTCGGCCCGGAGTTCCAGCAGAACTCTGCAGCATGATGGTGAGCGGAGGGAAGACTGAGGTGGGGAGAGCAGCTCTGGTTTCCTGTCAGGTTGGACTTTGCTCTGAACTCGGCGACCAGGTGACGCACAGAGCTGCACATGGCAGGGATCCCGCTCAACCTGTACAAGATATGGACTGTTTGTCAGGTTGGCACAAAGCGTTCAGCTTTGGAAACATCACAGGCTCCATTTTTCCAGCAGGAAACAACAAGGAAACCTGATGCTTAAAAACTCAGCAAAGAATACCGCAGGAAGAACTTTGCTAACAGTAAGAAATGAATTAAAAAGTAAAAACACAGTGTATATGCAACATGGAAAACTTGTGATACTCTGGTTTGTTTTCTGGAACTTTTGGAGGAGAGCAAGTCAATGCTGTTTGATAACCAGGATAGAAAGAATGTCTGCATAAATGAAGTAAACACATGTAGGGTTTGAGTTATGTAAGGGAACTGGACAAATCTCTAACTGGTGTAGTGGGAAAAAAAACTATTACCAAGCAAAAGATGCAACTCTTCATCTTCATCACAAGCTACAGAAAAGACAGTTAATTTATAATTATGTAAGCAAAAGGTGGCATACACAGCTATTTTCTTACTTTGTGTTTTACTGTAGTAGTCCTGTGGTCAGACGGGGACCATGGGGGCTGTGGGGGCCGTGGGGGCCGTGGGGGTCGGGTTTTGCGGGTTCAGGGCCGTGCGAGGAGGTGAGGAGAAAAGGCCTCTGGCTTCAGGCCTCTGCTCTTCTTAGCCACGCTGACTTGGACATTTGCACTTTGTACACATATGAATTGTATCCTCTTCTGCTGGACTGCTGTTTGAGGGCCAAGACCTAGTGGACGATTCTTACAGCTTCTACAGAGGTCAGTGAGGTTGGACTGATTTTTCCTGTTGTCACATGAGGACGGATTGCAGCTCACAGGATCTGATCTCTGAGGAAACACCTGGCTGAAGGACGAGACCCAGGCCTGATCTCTGAGGGCAGAAAAGACCACCGGATTCTGGCCGACGTGATACGGAGGTTTGAAAACAATGACATGCTGCATCTCTCCGTCCCTCCCTCGCTCTGTCAAGGGGGGACAAACACTTTGTCCAGATTTTTCTGCACAGCGGGACTGAATGCTGCCCTGAACAGTTTCTGATGGGGCAAATGGAGCATCACATGTAAAGTCATCCTGAGACTCAGAGGCTCCTGCTTGTCCATGATTGGTCCTGGGTTCTACGTCTCTGGTCATGTGACCTGGGCCCCGGGGCCCCTGGTCATGTGACCTGGGCCCCGGGGCCTCTGGTCATGTGACCTGGGCTCCGGGGCCTCTGGTCATGTGACCTGGGCCCCGGGGCCCCTGGTCATGTGACCTGGGCCCCGGGGCCTCTGGTCATGTGACCTGGGCTCCGGGGCCCCTGGGATTCCACTCAGTCTACAGGTTGGAGACAAAATGGCTGCCAACAAAACTTGGTAGTTTTTAATGGTTTTTCTTGAGTTCTCGAATTGTGTGATGCCACTTTTTCTCACCTTAGCTTATTTACAGCACATTTATGGTCTACTGCCTTTGCACTCTGACCTCTGCTATCTGACCCCCAGGATGAGTTTAACGGTACAAGGTAAGGCCCGATGCAGCAGGTGTTAGGACTCTGCAGTTTATAGAAATAGTTTGTTTGCCTGAATAATCACTCTGTTTGTCCCACATCTGGCTAATGTGTTTCTCTCCTCCAGCATGACAAGAATTGCAAAAGGATAAAAGTACAGTAAAAACTGTTAATTTCCTGATTTACACAAGCACAACTGACCACGCATCAACTACAAAGGAGGATAGTCTAAATTCTATTTGGCTCAAATTACTGCAGCTATAAACATCACAAAGCTACCATATCAACATTCATATTTAAAGTAATCATTTAGGTTTATTTGGACTCCATTTTAAATCTTAGGAAAATTTATTCTACGGAACATTACTGAACCAAATTATGGGTTTATTGTACATACAGTGATCCCTCGCTGTAACGCGGTTCACCTTTCGCGGTCTCGCTGCTTCACGGATTTTTTTGTGCAGTTTTTTTCACAGTGCATTGTGTTCTGCGTCCTGATTGGCTAAACAGTCTCTGCGGTTCTTCTCTACCTGTGTGCCAATAATGTTACGATATTTAAATATAAGTACAGATTGGCCATTCAGGAGATGAAAGCTGAAAACTGAATGCCTGCTGGAAAAAAGAGTCAATGTAAGCCCTCTCGTCTGTGTGGTGATTTTGGAGAGGAGTTTATCTGAATGTCGATTCCAACAAAAGGCGATTGAGGTTGAGGACACGACATATGGATAAACACAATAAACCCTTCAAAAGAGGGTAATTAAGTAAAAAAATATTTTATATAAGGGTTGTTCAAAGGTTAAAATTGTTGAACTTTTGGGATTTAAAACCATGATGAGAATAAACTAAGTCAGTTAAATATGTAATGATAAGGATTAAAATTGGTCTAAATTGGGATTTTAAAATGACCAATAATGGAACTACTTAAAGGGGGTAAAAAAAATTGACAGAATAAAATAATAATAATAATCTAGTTCTATGTGTAATTGTTGATCCAAGGTAGTAATGTCTAAACATTTCTCATAATCATAATTTACAGTTTTTGGTTTGAGACAAAAAAGGGTTTTCTTTTACAAAGTCAAGGTATCGTGATTTTAGTAATTACATGTTTATAAGAGCAATTTTCTGTTGTCCTTCCATGCAAGCGGGCAGCTTTCAAATGGAAATAAAACACTTTTAATATAAGTTGCTACTTAGACATGATCACAAAACTGGCAAAACGTGTACAAAAATACCAGACAAAGTGAATCACAGCACCGTCATTGGCCGCGGTGTAGCTACCAGTAGCAGGAGAGGAGTTGTGCCAAAAGCTAACAGAAGCTAACAGAAGCTACAAACACTGAATAGAAGAAGAGCTGCCATCGATACAGTTGCAGTCAAGCATGTTTTAATGTTACAAGACATTTTTACCAAGTTGCTCAAAGTCTAAACTGGTATTGTTGTTCATTTAAGGTGTAAAGTTTACCTTCGACCAAACGCCCCCCAAAGGCATCCCAGCGCCCCCCTTTTGTAAAAATGTCCGCCAGCGGAAAAAATGTCTGAGATATGAGGCAATGATCTTCAGCTTCAAGGAGCAACTTTAAAAAAAAAAGAACGCTATGTTTACTAATCAGATGATGGCCAATCTTAAAGAATCTCCCTTGCTCTCCTCATCACCTGTGGATGTTGCTGCTCCCTGCCTGAGGTCCTTGGCTGTTCAGTGCATCACTTCCAACATAGAGAAGAGCAGTGGTACCGACAGAACCCACCTGCCTATCAGATGGTTTCCCAGAACCGAAAGTCGACCGTGGAGCTGCAGCTTTCCAGAGTTTAAGGGCAGTACTAGTATCTAGTTTAAAAAATAATATTTTTCCTTTACTTTAGTATTCATTATGTAATCAATTAATTTTGCTATTGTTGTTGTTTGTGTTGCAGAATAAAGTCCAGTCCTTTCTGGGTGTGACAGGATTTGAGACTGTGGGCGCCTTCCACGATTGGTGGACTGATTTGACGCTGAAACGCCACTGAGGCCTCGCGGGCCTGTTGGGTTTCCTATAGAGCTGCAGCGCCTCTGCATCTGGACACACGCACAAACTGATTTGATGTTGATCGGTCTTTGATCGGTCTTGCTATAACAAAGACTGATCTGATTACATTTTTAATCTCATTACAATTCAGTCTTACTGCATTTTTATGCTTATTTACTCATTTTATTGTATTAGTTTCATTACATTTTAATTATACTGAATTTTATACTCAATACTAATTTTAGTTTATTAATATTATATTTTTATTGTACTGCCTATAATGCAATTTTATCATTGTATTCATTTTATATTCTGTTACCCTTAAATACTCATTTACTCCAAGATTATCTTAACATTTGATTTAATTTCTTAACATTGCATCCTTTCTATAGTTTATTAACTTTTAAATATTGTCTTGACATTTTCTTCATTTTATTAGCTTTTTAAATATTACTAACACTGTTATTCATTTTACATTTAAATGTTCTTTTATAGTTCATTAACAAATTGATAATTTACCATATCTATAAGATGACTAGGAATTAGGGCCTATTCCTCCTTCACCCCATGTTGACATAGTTAAAAAAGTGATTGAGGTTCCAGTGAGTTCTTGATAGAACGGGTTCTTTGTTGGAGATGAGGAGGCTGCATGCGATCGAGGGCGGACAGGTAAGTACAGGCGAGGAGGAGCGAGCTGACTGGCATCAAGGTGTTGGCAGTCAGCTCCTCCAGGCTGATCAGCTGATAGATCACAGGTGCACTGGCTGAGTCAGCAGGAACGCTCTCCACAGGTGCAGCCTCCAGTCGCCCTCTCGTGGCTGAAAAGGGGAAGCAGCAGGCAGACAGAACCCCTCCAAAGAAACAAAAAGCCCTGGTTCCCAACATGCTGGAGTAGTTATTTTATTTAAAAGTTTAAGACCATAGCTCAAAAAACCTGAAAACCCCCCAAAACAGAAATCAAAGTGTCAAAAAAAGGACTCAGTAATGAGTAGCTCCACCATCTTGTTGATGACTTCAAACAATGGTTTAGGCTTGATGCCAGTGTGTCCAGGAGGCCAGTGGAAACATTGAAAAGATGCTTCACGAAGGGCGTCCACTGTCTGGAACTGATGTCCATTTTTGTAAACTTCCCTTGCCATCCATCCCCAAATGTTCTCAATTGGGTTTAGATCCGGGGAACATGCAGGATGGTCCAAAAGAGTGATGTTATTCTCTTGGAAGAACTCCTTTGACAGGCGGGCATTGTGAACTGCAGCATTGTCCTGGTGAAAAACCCAATCATTACCACACAGACGAGGGCCCTCAGTCATGAGGGATGCCCGCTGCAACATCTCCACATAGCCAGCTGCTGTTTGACGCCCTGCACAACCTGAAGCTGTTCCATTGAAGGAAAACGCACCCCAGATCATGATGCCCCCACCACTGTGCCGTGTAGAAAACATCTCAGGTGGAATCTCCTTGTCATGCCAGTAACGTTGGAAGCCATCAGGACCATCAAGGTTAAATTTTTTTCTCATCAGAGAAGACAACTTTCTTCCACCTTTCAATGTCCCATGTTTGGTGCACCCTTGCAAAGTCCAAACAGAAAATTTTGTGGCGTTGTAGAAGACGTGTCCTTTGAAGACGTTTTTTGTTTCTGAAGCCCTTCTCTCTCTCTCTTGCAGATGCCGTCTGATGGTTGTTGGGCTGCGGTCAGCACCAGTAATGGCCTTAATTTGGGTAGAGGATCATCCCGTGTTTTGACGGACAGCCAATCGGATCCTGCGGCTCAGAGCTGGTGACATTTTTTGGGGGTCTACCACTTGACTTTTTTGTTCCAAAACCCTCAGGATCATTTAAAAATGCAAAATGACTGTCTTACTGCGTCTAACCTCAGCAGCGATGGCACGTTGGGAGAGGCTTTGCTTATGCAGCTCAACAATCCTACACTGTAAAAAAAACTGTAAAAAAACGGGTAAATGTACTGTAGAATTTGAAGGAATTTCTCCGTTTTTACATTTTACAGGAACTTTTCCGTATTTTCAATTTGGCGCATTGCATCATGGGAACAAGAACCTGCACGAAGCGCAAAATGTTGTTCTGCCGCCATTCAAAGCTCTTTCTCCTCCGACGCTGAATGTGTATCCTGGACCCAAGTTCGACTTAGAAGTTGGAGTAATCGTTTTTTTGGCACCTCTGGGGTAATGTAAAGTAAATCAATAAATTTTTTAAATAAAAAAATAATACATAGCATTATTAGTGTAGATAATATTTCAGACTAGCGAACTTCTTCTAACTTCTTTTGAACGATATAATTTAGCATTAGTTTTGCTAAAAATGTTTTTACTCAATTTTTAAATGCCGTTTTTGGTACTAAGACGAAGTTATTTGCTAAATAACGGTGACAGCTTTTCTCTTTTTTTTCACACGGCGCCCATTTTTGCATTTATTTCTTGAGGAACTTGCTAGCTTGATTTTTTTCGACCATCTTAATAAGACCCCCAAAATATTGATATATATATGACTGTTATCATCTCCTGTGAGTTTTCTTGATTTGGCCTTTGGTGTTATGCGTCTTTTTCTTCTTTTTAATAAATCCAAACTGCTGATAAAGGGGCCGTAAAGTTAGCAGTTCATGGCGTCATGCTGCTTGTGCTTATTCTTAAATGTCGGGCTGTCGTTATTTTAATTGTTAAGCACAATTTGATAACCTGGGTGTGAGGCGCTGGTGTTTTTTTGTACTTTGACAGGACAGTTTTTACGTCAAGACTCTAGCCTTGCTTTCTTCCGGTTCGTTTTTTGTTTGAACAGGGTTGTATCGTTGGTTTGCATTTAATTAGAAATTTTGTCTTACAAGCTTATGCAAAAAATCAACTACAGTTGGGACAAATTGCATCTATTGTTGTTAAAAGTGAAACAGATGTTTTACTTTTGCTCAGAGAAAAATCTGCGAAATGGGTGCCTGAGCTTGGAGTCTATGAAATGGAAGGGAAAAAAGGGCAATCTGGCCTGCATAAACCTTAAGACACTCAGTGATTCTTTTCCTATTTGTTTTTACAACAGAGGTGTCAGATTACTCCACCCACTTAAGCATATGCCAAAATAGAGCATGTGAAGGAGAGTATTCAGAAAGCTTTGCCATCACCCAGGAGTGATCTGGTTGAGTCAGTTATCTCTACACTTGAGATGATTGGTGTAAACTGTGCTGAAGACCTTGGTTTCGTCAGGACAGAGGATCTTGAAGGAATTCTAAAACCTATCCAGTGTAGAAGCTGATCCAAGCTTTCAGCACTGGTAAGTTAGTCTACTCTACTTTCAAATGAAAACTCTGTATAATTTTCTCATAATGAGTATTGTTTTTCATGTCTGTATAATCTTTACACACACAGATATATATATCATTTAGGTTTAATCTTGTGTTCATATTGATATAATTAACATGTTTTTTGTTTGTTTTTGTTCTATTGATTGTATTTAGAATTGCAAGCTGACTCTGCCCCAAGTACTGAACCTTTGCAGCTGAATAGCCACCAGCTGCAACTATCACCTGTGACTCCTGGTTCCTGTGAGGAATATTCTGTGCCATGGCACAAAATGCCACCCCAACTTATGGTTGCTGTTGAAGAAAAGAAAAGACCAAAACCTAAAGACAGAAGGGAACTTGTTCGCATTCATTGATGATGTTCTCGGTAAGGACCAAATAAGGCCTGGAAGAACTAAGTTGAGGAACATTGCACAGCAGATTGTAGAGCAATATCCCTGCTCTTTCCAAGACAGAGAGGTCAATGGAATTAAAGTTATTGGAACAGGATATGATGCTCTGTTTATACCGCTTGAAAACAGAGTTGAAAATGTTATGAGACCATTGAGCTTTGTTTCAAGAAAGGGACCAGGCGAAGATGATGTGATGGCATCACAGAAAAAGTGTTTGTCTTCAAATTGCTATGGTTGTGTGCAGTGGCAGCCAACTGCTGAGAATGTGAGAAATCTAGAATTCACACAGAAACAACTGAAAACTGCCTTCCAAACAAATAATTTTCCAGAGTCTGATGTTCGAAGAATGATGGCTGAAACCTACAGCATTCAGCGAGCAGCAATCAACAAAGGAAACTCCATCATCAAGTTACTAGAAGACTGGCCTTTTCTCTCTGAAGCAATCCACCTGTTTGATCACACAACCACCCTTCTTGGCTTCCCAGTTCAAACCAGACTGGCAGAGGAATTGTCAAAAAAAGAAAATACAATAAAAGACTTCCTTGGGTCCAGAGGGGTGGATATTCCAGGAAGCGATGTTGTCCAGCTGATTAGTGGAATTGCAAAATTCTTCAATGAGAAACCAGCCCAACTATTTTGTCAAAATGAAGTAAATTTACAATGTAAGCATTTAATTTTGTCAAAAAATATTAACAATTATTTTTAGTAAAAATTTGTTGTTTAGTTCCGTGCATTTCTCTATTTTGTGTATATTTTCTTTTCTCTCCTTAGCTGCTGCACCCAGACAGTCCTGATCATGACCTGCCAAGCACCCCATGCATCTTTGTAATGGGTGTGTATTATTTTTGCTTTCCTCAGTCTGTTAACACTTTTGATTGAAAATTCTAAATGTATTGTTTTCTAGAATAACCTTCAAATAATGTTTAAAGTTTGTTAATATACATTTGGATGCAATATCATACACATTGTCGGAACTGAATACCAGGGGTCCCCAAAGTGGGTCCTCGAGGGCCGGCATCCTGCATGTTTTATTCTCTCCCTGGTGGTTGTAACAACCTTTTCAACAAGTCGATGTTCCTCTTAGGCCTCTAATGAGCCATCATCTGATCCACGTGTGTTAAACCAGGGAGAGAACTAAACCATGCAGGATGCCGGCCCTCGAGGACCGACTTTGGGCACCACTGGATTATACAGTATTTTGAATAAATATAAGGACAGAGAAAAAGATGTTGACAGATATGTAAAAAAAAGTCATACAAAAAATAATAATAAAACATTTTCTATATAATTACTGTACATATTTAGAACATATTATGGACATGTTATGGTCACCTGTGGTGGATCTTAAACTCTTGTATTAATCATTTGTTTCTTTAGGTGAACAGCTTTTTAAAGTTGCTGTTGACCAAATGATTGTGAATGACCACATCAAGTCACCCATCGCTGCCCTAAGCTACACCTTCTCCATGTTTTATGTCTTGAACATAAAATATCCAAAAGACATGTCCCTGACACTGGAATATATACAAAGGTTAGTATATTTTTGTGGATATTTTGAATTATTTGGCCTGAGCAATAATAATTCTGATTCATTCTGTGCTTTTGAACCACAGTTCAGAAGCATTGTCTTATTTTCATTGTTTTTCAGTCAATCTTTTTTTCCCTTTTTTTACACTTTTATCAAGTAACTTCAGTGATTGTTATGGGTTTGCCTCCATTAAAAGAAGTGTGCCAACAATTTTGTTGTTGTTTCAGTGATTGTTCATTTAAATTATTCATAGTTAAGGATTGTCAAGGAGTTATTTGCAACTGTTGAGACAGTCCAGCTGCATGACACAGGTGATCAGCTGCAATAATGTAATTTGGACGCATCTGTCTGTATGTTAAACTCAAGTATCCCCTTTTCTTTTTCAGAGTCTTTCTGGGCTTAAACCCCAAACGAGGGTCGAAGGCTGAGATGAAGGGGAAGAAGCATCATCACATTCCACCCCGACTGCTCAAGTTTGTAAATGAACTGTATGACTTTGACAGTCCATGGAAAATTTGATTCTTGTAAAAGGTGATGCTTCATAATGTTCTCTGTTCTGTTGACAGCAGTTCAGAAAATAGTAGTTGGATGTTGGTCCTTGTTTACACCTGTGATTTTAATCTTGTAATGCAAATTGCAAGATTTAAATTGTATTTTTTATGTTAGTATTGGATTGTGTTAATTAAATTAAACTTAACAAAATTATTAAATTAACTTGAAACTCTGGACTCAAGAATGAACTTTACATTGACCTTAAGAACTTTAAAAATATGTTTGACTGAATATATAATCGAAAATGCTATTTAATTATATTGTAATGATGTGTTGATATGGTATTGAAAAACCTTGAACTGCAAAATACAATTTGCAAATTGATTGTTTATGGTTTTATTTTTAACCCATCTGCATGAGCTATTTTAACACTAATTTTATGGTCTAATGTCCTTTTGAATAAGTTTAGTTTTGCTTAAATTTATGCTTATTTAAAATGTAATGCTTTATATTTACTACTTAGTCGATGGCTAACAGACTCGAATGGTTTGGATGTCAAAATTAAAAGTTTTTAAGTAAGAGAAATGCTTGTGCATATACTGCAGATTTACTGTAAAAATACGGAAAATTTCCATTATGGATTAACAGAAGTGCTGGTAAATTTAACATAAAAAATGCTGTTAAATTACGGAAAGCTTGTGCCCAGAATTTCCGTAAAAAAACAGTAAAATGTACTGGCAGAAAATTACCAGTACATTTTACTGTTTTTTTACGGAATTTTTTAATACACATTGTAAAAAAACGGAAAATTTCAATTTATTATTTACAGAAGTGTTTGTGAATATACAGGACATTTACTGTAAAAATACGGAAAATTTCCATTATGGATTAACAGAAGTGCTGGTAAATTTAACATAAAAAATGCTGTTAAATTACGGAAAGCTTGTGCCCAGAATTTCCGTAAAAAAACAGTAAAATGTACTGGCAGAAAATTACCAGTACATTTTACTGTTTTTTTACGGAATTTTTTTTTACTGTGTACCACGTTCAAAGTCAGGGAGCTTTTTTGGTTTTGCCATCAGGAGGTCTTGACAGTGTAAAGACTTGACAGAAAATGACGGGTGATCTGTGCAGGCTTTGGCGCGCGCAGTCTCCGGTCGGAAGTCTGGAGCTTCAGATGCCCCAGGAACGGAGTTTCCAGGCCGAAAGCCAGTGGATCTCTGCGGGCTTCGGTGCGCACAGTCTCCGGTCTGGAGCTTTAGATGCCCCAGGAACGGAGGCAATCTTGCAGCAGGACTGTCTGCTGCAGGATGGCCGCCACCGCGCTAGCTAGCTGGCTGGCTAGCTAGCTAGCTAGGTAGCTAGCACACGTGGTGGTAACAAGCTACCCTGGAGCTGACACCCTTTTCCAACACTTTTAAAAGATGTGATACTTACCAGCTTTATTTAGTAGTGTTATTTATCTTTAATTTTTCATCCACAGACAGAAAAAGAGATTATGGGCCCCCCAAAGTCTCTTGCCGAGTGCCCCCTGTGCCTGTACTTTTTCCAGGTATCTCGGCAAGCACCTGATCACCAAGCACGGTGTGAAAAATGGGGAGGAGCGTAAAATCCTTCTCAACTATGGTTGGAGGAGGGTGAATATCCGCGGGCTCACCTGCCCCATCGAGGGATGTGGGTATGCCCGTTTTCGGCTGGACACCCATCTGTCCGAGATGGGCCATCCCGAGATGGAGGCGGGTGAGCTCGCCAAAATCATCGAGGGGGTGAAAAGGGATTTGACCACCAAGCAGCTCAGGGACCTGAGAGCGTCAAACCCAAACCCCCCGATGATCTCCTTCCTCAACCTCGAGCCCGAGGAGGAGGATGCGAGGGAGGGTGCATCGTGCAGCTCGCTGCCGGCCACATGCGGGAACTGCCAGGCGCTGCAGACTGACCTCCTGCAGCTGCAGAAGAAATTGAGGGTCCAGGCCAGGACCCTACAAAAAAAACGCAACCGGGTCAAGTACCTGGAGGAGGTATGCGACATTCATTCCCACAGTCAATGACCCATGTTACCTGCCTGTGTTTTTCCTTTCGGGCAGGACTGACTTCTGGCTGCGAGTTCTCCTGCTGCTGTTTCGCAGCAGGACATCCGGCAGGCGTCCTGCCTGCCATTTGCGAGCAGCAGACCCTGCACCTAAAAATGCATTTTCAATGAGTCAATTCATTTGTTTTTTTTTTTCTCTTGTCCTCAGCAGCTGCAGCAGCATCAGGCTGCGGGACTGCCTGGCCTCCCCCCACCCGGAGACCTCTTCGGAGGAGCAGGAGGACGACGAGGATCAGGAGGACCTCCCGCTCAACCAGGAGGCCAAGAGCAGCAGAGCTGGTGGAGTCCTGGCTCCATTTCGCTCCCTCCTGCCGGCAGTCGGTGAGTCACGTCCATCCGTCTGTCTGTGCTTGCCAAAATCTTACCTTACCTTCTCAAATGTCTTTTATGCAGTCCAGTACATGGAGTCGTACTGGGACCACCTGAAGGGCTCCAGCCACGGGAGGAAGCAGCAGGAGAACCAGCGCGCTCCAAGCTGGCCAGGATCCACCACTTCCTCAGTTTCCTGGCCAATGGCGGGAGATGGTCAACGACGTGGACTATGCTGGAAAATGTGCGCAGGATCTACGAGTAAGGCCCTCTCCGACGTACGCTGGCGAATGTTTTTTGGTGTCCTCTCGTTTAACTCTTACCGTTTTTTTCCTCCGGAGCAGATGGCTCCTGCGGAGGGGCGGCAAGGCGGTTACCACTGTAAAACTGTACTTCGTAAACATCATTGAGTTCATGGGTTTTTTCAAGGAGACCCCCCCGCCCACCTCCCGGGTTTCCAAGCGCACCCTGGTTGCTGTCTACAGGGCCCTGTCCTCAACAGTCTCCAGCCTGGGTCGACGGGTGGCCATCCGACAAATCCAGGTCAAGAGGGCAAAGCTGAGGCACCTGGTCCCGAAGCGTCACCTCCGCGCTTGCCGGGCCAGGTGCAAGGAGGAGATCCTCCGCGTCCTCGACCACTTGGAGAAGGACGTCACCTGGGATGACGTGAGGAAGTTCTACGCGCTCCTCTCCCTCTACATCTCCTGTGTCTACGGACACAGGACGGGCGTCCTCCAGAACATGACGGTTCTGGAGGTCGCCGAGGCCAGGAGTGCGAGGGACGAGGAGCTGGACAAGGGCTTCCTCATCAACGTCAAGGAGCACAAGACCAACCGAGCCTTTGGCTCGGCCCAGGTGTTCCTGACCCAGGAGGAGTTCGGGTGGGTGGAGCGGTGGCTCGCCGTCCGTGCCGGACTCAAGCCCAACACGGACCTGCTTATGTTTTCGGAGGGCAACAGGAGATTGAAACATCTCCTGTTGCCCATGCAGAAGGCATGGGCCCACTTGGGCTTGCCCGGCACCCCGACGGTGACAGACATCAGGACGTCCATTGCCACCTACAAGGCGAGGGATCACCTCCCTGCAGACCAGCGCATGGTGGTTAGTTCGGTAATGTGCCACGACATCTTGAAGGAGGGCCTGCTGCTTGCAAATGGCAGCACCTAAAAATGCATTTTCAATGAGTCAATTCATTTGTTTTTTTTCTCTCGTCTTCAGCAGCTTCAGTCTGCGGGACTGCCTGGCCTCCCTCCACCCGCCACCCACCCGGAGACCTCTTCCTAGGAGCAGGAGGACGAGGGGGACCACCCGCCCAACCAGGAGGCCAGGAGCAGCCGAGCTGGTCGAGTCCTGGCTCCATTCCGCTTCCTCCCGCCGGCAGTCGGTGAGTCACGTCCGTCCGTGCTTGCCCAAATCTTTCCTTACCTTCTCAAATTTCTTTTATGCAGTCCGGTACATGGAGTCCTACTGGGACCATTTGAAGGGCTCCAGCCACGGGAGGAAGCAGAAGGAGAACCAGGGCTCCAAGCTTGCGAGGATCCACCAGTTTGTCAGTTTCCTGGCAAATGGCGGGAGGTGGTCCTCGACGTGGACATCACTAGACAACGTGCGCAGGATCTACGAGTAAGGCCCTCTCAGATGTACGCTGGCGAATGTTTTTTGGTGTCCTCTCGTTTAACTCTTACCGTTTTTTTCCTCCGGAGCAGATGGCTCCTGCGGAGGGGCGGCAAGGCGGTTACCACTGTAAAACTGTACTTCGTAAACATCATTGAGTTCATGGGTTTTTTCAAGGAGACCCCCCCGCCCACCTCCCGGGTTTCCAAGCGCACCCTGGTTGCTGTCTACAGGGCCCTGTCCTCAACAGTCTCCAGCCTGGGTCGACGGGTGGCCATCCGACAAATCCAGGTCAAGAGGGCAAAGCTGAGGCACCTGGTCCCGAAGCGTCACCTCCGCGCTTGCCGGGCCAGGTGCAAGGAGGAGATCCTCCGCGTCCTCGACCACTTGGAGAAGGACGTCACCTGGGATGACGTGAGGAAGTTCTACGCGCTCCTCTCCCTCTACATCTCCTGTGTCTACGGACACAGGACGGGCGTCCTCCAGAACATGACGGTTCTGGAGGTCGCCGAGGCCAGGAGTGCGAGGGACGAGGAGCTGGACAAGGGCTTCCTCATCAACGTCAAGGAGCACAAGACCAACCGAGCCTTTGGCTCGGCCCAGGTGTTCCTGACCCAGGAGGAGTTCGGGTGGGTGGAGCGGTGGCTCGCCGTCCGTGCCGGACTCAAGCCCAACACGGACCTGCTTATGTTTTCGGAGGGCAACAGGAGATTGAAACATCTCCTGTTGCCCATGCAGAAGGCATGGGCCCACTTGGGCTTGCCCGGCACCCCGACGGTGACAGACATCAGGACGTCCATTGCCACCTACAAGGCGAGGGATCACCTCCCTGCAGACCAGCGCATGGTGGTTAGTTCGGTAATGTGCCACGACATCTTGAAGGAGGGCCTGCTGCTTGCAAATGGCAGCACCTAAAAATGCATTTTCAATGAGTCAATTCATTTGTTTTTTTCTCTCGTCTTCAGCAGCTTCAGTCTGCGGGACTGCCTGGCCTCCCTCCACCCGCCACCCACCCGGAGACCTCTTCCTAGGAGCAGGAGGACGAGGGGGACCACCCGCCCAACCAGGAGGCCAGGAGCAGCCGAGCTGGTCGAGTCCTGGCTCCATTCCGCTTCCTCCCGCCGGCAGTCGGTGAGTCACGTCCGTCCGTGCTTGCCCAAATCTTTCCTTACCTTCTCAAATTTCTTTTATGCAGTCCGGTACATGGAGTCCTACTGGGACCATTTGAAGGGCTCCAGCCACGGGAGGAAGCAGAAGGAGAACCAGGGCTCCAAGCTTGCGAGGATCCACCAGTTTGTCAGTTTCCTGGCAAATGGCGGGAGGTGGTCCTCGACGTGGACATCACTAGACAACGTGCGCAGGATCTACGAGTAAGGCCCTCTCAGATGTACGCTGGCGAATGTTTTTTGGTGTCCTCTCGTTTAACTCTTACCGTTTTTTTCCTCCGGAGCAGATGGCTCCTGCGGAGGGGCGGCAAGGCGGTTACCACTGTAAAACTGTACTTCGTAAACATCATTGAGTTCATGGGTTTTTTCAAGGAGACCCCCCCGCCCACCTCCCGGGTTTCCAAGCGCACCCTGGTTGCTGTCTACAGGGCCCTGTCCTCAACAGTCTCCAGCCTGGGTCGACGGGTGGCCATCCGACAAATCCAGGTCAAGAGGGCAAAGCTGAGGCACCTGGTCCCGAAGCGTCACCTCCGCGCTTGCCGGGCCAGGTGCAAGGAGGAGATCCTCCGCGTCCTCGACCACTTGGAGAAGGACGTCACCTGGGATGACGTGAGGAAGTTCTACGCGCTCCTCTCCCTCTACATCTCCTGTGTCTACGGACACAGGACGGGCGTCCTCCAGAACATGACGGTTCTGGAGGTCGCCGAGGCCAGGAGTGCGAGGGACGAGGAGCTGGACAAGGGCTTCCTCATCAACGTCAAGGAGCACAAGACCAACCGAGCCTTTGGCTCGGCCCAGGTGTTCCTGACCCAGGAGGAGTTCGGGTGGGTGGAGCGGTGGCTCGCCGTCCGTGCCGGACTCAAGCCCAACACGGACCTGCTTATGTTTTCGGAGGGCAACAGGAGATTGAAACATCTCCTGTTGCCCATGCAGAAGGCATGGGCCCACTTGGGCTTGCCCGGCACCCCGACGGTGACAGACATCAGGACGTCCATTGCCACCTACAAGGCGAGGGATCACCTCCCTGCAGACCAGCGCATGGTGGTTAGTTCGGTAATGTGCCACGACATCTTGAAGGAGGGCCTGCTGCTTGCAAATGGCAGCACCTAAAAATGCATTTTCAATGAGTCAATTCATTTGTTTTTTTTCTCTCGTCTTCAGCAGCTTCAGTCTGCGGGACTGCCTGGCCTCCCTCCACCCGCCACCCACCCGGAGACCTCTTCCTAGGAGCAGGAGGACGAGGGGGACCACCCGCCCAACCAGGAGGCCAGGAGCAGCCGAGCTGGTCGAGTCCTGGCTCCATTCCGCTTCCTCCCGCCGGCAGTCGGTGAGTCACGTCCGTCCGTGCTTGCCCAAATCTTTCCTTACCTTCTCAAATTTCTTTTATGCAGTCCGGTACATGGAGTCCTACTGGGACCATTTGAAGGGCTCCAGCCACGGGAGGAAGCAGAAGGAGAACCAGGGCTCCAAGCTTGCGAGGATCCACCAGTTTGTCAGTTTCCTGGCAAATGGCGGGAGGTGGTCCTCGACGTGGACATCACTAGACAACGTGCGCAGGATCTACGAGTAAGGCCCTCTCAGATGTACGCTGGCGAATGTTTTTTGGTGTCCTCTCGTTTAACTCTTACCGTTTTTTTCCTCCGGAGCAGATGGCTCCTGCGGAGGGGCGGCAAGGCGGTTACCACTGTAAAACTGTACTTCGTAAACATCATTGAGTTCATGGGTTTTTTCAAGGAGACCCCCCCGCCCACCTCCCGGGTTTCCAAGCGCACCCTGGTTGCTGTCTACAGGGCCCTGTCCTCAACAGTCTCCAGCCTGGGTCGACGGGTGGCCATCCGACAAATCCAGGTCAAGAGGGCAAAGCTGAGGCACCTGGTCCCGAAGCGTCACCTCCGCGCTTGCCGGGCCAGGTGCAAGGAGGAGATCCTCCGCGTCCTCGACCACTTGGAGAAGGACGTCACCTGGGATGACGTGAGGAAGTTCTACGCGCTCCTCTCCCTCTACATCTCCTGTGTCTACGGACACAGGACGGGCGTCCTCCAGAACATGACGGTTCTGGAGGTCGCCGAGGCCAGGAGTGCGAGGGACGAGGAGCTGGACAAGGGCTTCCTCATCAACGTCAAGGAGCACAAGACCAACCGAGCCTTTGGCTCGGCCCAGGTGTTCCTGACCCAGGAGGAGTTCGGGTGGGTGGAGCGGTGGCTCGCCGTCCGTGCCGGACTCAAGCCCAACACGGACCTGCTTATGTTTTCGGAGGGCAACAGGAGATTGAAACATCTCCTGTTGCCCATGCAGAAGGCATGGGCCCACTTGGGCTTGCCCGGCACCCCGACGGTGACAGACATCAGGACGTCCATTGCCACCTACAAGGCGAGGGATCACCTCCCTGCAGACCAGCGCATGGTGGTTAGTTCGGTAATGTGCCACGACATCTTGAAGGAGGGCCTGCTGCTTGCAAATGGCAGCACCTAAAAATGCATTTTCAATGAGTCAATTCATTTGTTTTTTTCTCTCGTCTTCAGCAGCTTCAGTCTGCGGGACTGCCTGGCCTCCCTCCACCCGCCACCCACCCGGAGACCTCTTCCTAGGAGCAGGAGGACGAGGGGGACCACCCGCCCAACCAGGAGGCCAGGAGCAGCCGAGCTGGTCGAGTCCTGGCTCCATTCCGCTTCCTCCCGCCGGCAGTCGGTGAGTCACGTCCGTCCGTGCTTGCCCAAATCTTTCCTTACCTTCTCAAATTTCTTTTATGCAGTCCGGTACATGGAGTCCTACTGGGACCATTTGAAGGGCTCCAGCCACGGGAGGAAGCAGAAGGAGAACCAGGGCTCCAAGCTTGCGAGGATCCACCAGTTTGTCAGTTTCCTGGCAAATGGCGGGAGGTGGTCCTCGACGTGGACATCACTAGACAACGTGCGCAGGATCTACGAGTAAGGCCCTCTCAGATGTACGCTGGCGAATGTTTTTTGGTGTCCTCTCGTTTAACTCTTACCGTTTTTTTCCTCCGGAGCAGATGGCTCCTGCGGAGGGGCGGCAAGGCGGTTACCACTGTAAAACTGTACTTCGTAAACATCATTGAGTTCATGGGTTTTTTCAAGGAGACCCCCCCGCCCACCTCCCGGGTTTCCAAGCGCACCCTGGTTGCTGTCTACAGGGCCCTGTCCTCAACAGTCTCCAGCCTGGGTCGACGGGTGGCCATCCGACAAATCCAGGTCAAGAGGGCAAAGCTGAGGCACCTGGTCCCGAAGCGTCACCTCCGCGCTTGCCGGGCCAGGTGCAAGGAGGAGATCCTCCGCGTCCTCGACCACTTGGAGAAGGACGTCACCTGGGATGACGTGAGGAAGTTCTACGCGCTCCTCTCCCTCTACATCTCCTGTGTCTACGGACACAGGACGGGCGTCCTCCAGAACATGACGGTTCTGGAGGTCGCCGAGGCCAGGAGTGCGAGGGACGAGGAGCTGGACAAGGGCTTCCTCATCAACGTCAAGGAGCACAAGACCAACCGAGCCTTTGGCTCGGCCCAGGTGTTCCTGACCCAGGAGGAGTTCGGGTGGGTGGAGCGGTGGCTCGCCGTCCGTGCCGGACTCAAGCCCAACACGGACCTGCTTATGTTTTCGGAGGGCAACAGGAGATTGAAACATCTCCTGTTGCCCATGCAGAAGGCATGGGCCCACTTGGGCTTGCCCGGCACCCCGACGGTGACAGACATCAGGACGTCCATTGCCACCTACAAGGCGAGGGATCACCTCCCTGCAGACCAGCGCATGGTGGTTAGTTCGGTAATGTGCCACGACATCTTGAAGGAGGGCCTGCTGCTTGCAAATGGCAGCACCTAAAAATGCATTTTCAATGAGTCAATTCATTTGTTTTTTTTCTCTCGTCTTCAGCAGCTTCAGTCTGCGGGACTGCCTGGCCTCCCTCCACCCGCCACCCACCCGGAGACCTCTTCCTAGGAGCAGGAGGACGAGGGGGACCACCCGCCCAACCAGGAGGCCAGGAGCAGCCGAGCTGGTCGAGTCCTGGCTCCATTCCGCTTCCTCCCGCCGGCAGTCGGTGAGTCACGTCCGTCCGTGCTTGCCCAAATCTTTCCTTACCTTCTCAAATTTCTTTTATGCAGTCCGGTACATGGAGTCCTACTGGGACCATTTGAAGGGCTCCAGCCACGGGAGGAAGCAGAAGGAGAACCAGGGCTCCAAGCTTGCGAGGATCCACCAGTTTGTCAGTTTCCTGGCAAATGGCGGGAGGTGGTCCTCGACGTGGACATCACTAGACAACGTGCGCAGGATCTACGAGTAAGGCCCTCTCAGATGTACGCTGGCGAATGTTTTTTGGTGTCCTCTCGTTTAACTCTTACCGTTTTTTTCCTCCGGAGCAGATGGCTCCTGCGGAGGGGCGGCAAGGCGGTTACCACTGTAAAACTGTACTTCGTAAACATCATTGAGTTCATGGGTTTTTTCAAGGAGACCCCCCCGCCCACCTCCCGGGTTTCCAAGCGCACCCTGGTTGCTGTCTACAGGGCCCTGTCCTCAACAGTCTCCAGCCTGGGTCGACGGGTGGCCATCCGACAAATCCAGGTCAAGAGGGCAAAGCTGAGGCACCTGGTCCCGAAGCGTCACCTCCGCGCTTGCCGGGCCAGGTGCAAGGAGGAGATCCTCCGCGTCCTCGACCACTTGGAGAAGGACGTCACCTGGGATGACGTGAGGAAGTTCTACGCGCTCCTCTCCCTCTACATCTCCTGTGTCTACGGACACAGGACGGGCGTCCTCCAGAACATGACGGTTCTGGAGGTCGCCGAGGCCAGGAGTGCGAGGGACGAGGAGCTGGACAAGGGCTTCCTCATCAACGTCAAGGAGCACAAGACCAACCGAGCCTTTGGCTCGGCCCAGGTGTTCCTGACCCAGGAGGAGTTCGGGTGGGTGGAGCGGTGGCTCGCCGTCCGTGCCGGACTCAAGCCCAACACGGACCTGCTTATGTTTTCGGAGGGCAACAGGAGATTGAAACATCTCCTGTTGCCCATGCAGAAGGCATGGGCCCACTTGGGCTTGCCCGGCACCCCGACGGTGACAGACATCAGGACGTCCATTGCCACCTACAAGGCGAGGGATCACCTCCCTGCAGACCAGCGCATGGTGGTTAGTTCGGTAATGTGCCACGACATCTTGAAGGAGGGCCTGCTGCTTGCAAATGGCAGCACCTAAAAATGCATTTTCAATGAGTCAATTCATTTGTTTTTTTTCTCTCGTCTTCAGCAGCTTCAGTCTGCGGGACTGCCTGGCCTCCCTCCACCCGCCACCCACCCGGAGACCTCTTCCTAGGAGCAGGAGGACGAGGGGGACCACCCGCCCAACCAGGAGGCCAGGAGCAGCCGAGCTGGTCGAGTCCTGGCTCCATTCCGCTTCCTCCCGCCGGCAGTCGGTGAGTCACGTCCGTCCGTGCTTGCCCAAATCTTTCCTTACCTTCTCAAATTTCTTTTATGCAGTCCGGTACATGGAGTCCTACTGGGACCATTTGAAGGGCTCCAGCCACGGGAGGAAGCAGAAGGAGAACCAGGGCTCCAAGCTTGCGAGGATCCACCAGTTTGTCAGTTTCCTGGCAAATGGCGGGAGGTGGTCCTCGACGTGGACATCACTAGACAACGTGCGCAGGATCTACGAGTAAGGCCCTCTCAGATGTACGCTGGCGAATGTTTTTTGGTGTCCTCTCGTTTAACTCTTACCGTTTTTTTCCTCCGGAGCAGATGGCTCCTGCGGAGGGGCGGCAAGGCGGTTACCACTGTAAAACTGTACTTCGTAACATCATTGAGTTCATGGGTTTTTTCAAGGAGACCCCCCCGCCCACCTCCCGGGTTTCCAAGCGCACCCTGGTTGCTGTCTACAGGGCCCTGTCCTCAACAGTCTCCAGCCTGGGTCGACGGGTGGCCATCCGACAAATCCAGGTCAAGAGGGCAAAGCTGAGGCACCTGGTCCCGAAGCGTCACCTCCGCGCTTGCCGGGCCAGGTGCAAGGAGGAGATCCTCCGCGTCCTCGACCACTTGGAGAAGGACGTCACCTGGGATGACGTGAGGAAGTTCTACGCGCTCCTCTCCCTCTACATCTCCTGTGTCTACGGACACAGGACGGGCGTCCTCCAGAACATGACGGTTCTGGAGGTCGCCGAGGCCAGGAGTGCGAGGGACGAGGAGCTGGACAAGGGCTTCCTCATCAACGTCAAGGAGCACAAGACCAACCGAGCCTTTGGCTCGGCCCAGGTGTTCCTGACCCAGGAGGAGTTCGGGTGGGTGGAGCGGTGGCTCGCCGTCCGTGCCGGACTCAAGCCCAACACGGACCTGCTTATGTTTTCGGAGGGCAACAGGAGATTGAAACATCTCCTGTTGCCCATGCAGAAGGCATGGGCCCACTTGGGCTTGCCCGGCACCCCGACGGTGACAGACATCAGGACGTCCATTGCCACCTACAAGGCGAGGGATCACCTCCCTGCAGACCAGCGCATGGTGGTTAGTTCGGTAATGTGCCACGACATCTTGAAGGAGGGCCTGCTGCTTGCAAATGGCAGCACCTAAAAATGCATTTTCAATGAGTCAATTCATTTGTTTTTTTTCTCTCGTCTTCAGCAGCTTCAGTCTGCGGGACTGCCTGGCCTCCCTCCACCCGCCACCCACCCGGAGACCTCTTCCTAGGAGCAGGAGGACGAGGGGGACCACCCGCCCAACCAGGAGGCCAGGAGCAGCCGAGCTGGTCGAGTCCTGGCTCCATTCCGCTTCCTCCCGCCGGCAGTCGGTGAGTCACGTCCGTCCGTGCTTGCCCAAATCTTTCCTTACCTTCTCAAATTTCTTTTATGCAGTCCGGTACATGGAGTCCTACTGGGACCATTTGAAGGGCTCCAGCCACGGGAGGAAGCAGAAGGAGAACCAGGGCTCCAAGCTTGCGAGGATCCACCAGTTTGTCAGTTTCCTGGCAAATGGCGGGAGGTGGTCCTCGACGTGGACATCACTAGACAACGTGCGCAGGATCTACGAGTAAGGCCCTCTCAGATGTACGCTGGCGAATGTTTTTTGGTGTCCTCTCGTTTAACTCTTACCGTTTTTTTCCTCCGGAGCAGATGGCTCCTGCGGAGGGGCGGCAAGGCGGTTACCACTGTAAAACTGTACTTCGTAAACATCATTGAGTTCATGGGTTTTTTCAAGGAGACCCCCCGCCCACCTCCCGGGTTTCCAAGCGCACCCTGGTTGCTGTCTACAGGGCCCTGTCCTCAACAGTCTCCAGCCTGGGTCGACGGGTGGCCATCCGACAAATCCAGGTCAAGAGGGCAAAGCTGAGGCACCTGGTCCCGAAGCGTCACCTCCGCGCTTGCCGGGCCAGGTGCAGGGAGGAGATCCTCCGCGTCCTCGACCACTTGGAGAAGGACGTCACCTGGGATGACGTGAGGAAGTTCTACGCGCTCCTCTCCCTCTACATCTCCTGTGTCTACGGACACAGGACGGGCGTCCTCCAGAACATGACGGTTCTGGAGGTCGCCGAGGCCAGGAGTGCGAGGGACGAGGAGCTGGACAAGGGCTTCCTCATCAACGTCAAGGAGCACAGACCAACCGAGCCTTTGGCTCGGCCCAGGTGTTCCTGACCCAGGAGGAGTTCGGGTGGGTGGAGCGGTGGCTCGCCGTCCGTGCCGGACTCAAGCCCAACACGGACCTGCTTATGTTTTCGGAGGGCAACAGGAGATTGAAACATCTCCTGTTGCCCATGCAGAAGGCATGGGCCCACTTGGGCTTGCCCGGCACCCCGACGGTGACAGACATCAGGACGTCCATTGCCACCTACAAGGCGAGGGATCACCTCCCTGCAGACCAGCGCATGGTGGTTAGTTCGGTAATGTGCCACGACATCTTGAAGGAGGGCCTGCTGCTTGCAAATGGCAGCACCTAAAAATGCATTTTCAATGAGTCAATTCATTTGTTTTTTTTCTCTCGTCTTCAGCAGCTTCAGTCTGCGGGACTGCCTGGCCTCCCTCCACCCGCCACCCACCCGGAGACCTCTTCCTAGGAGCAGGAGGACGAGGGGGACCACCCGCCCAACCAGGAGGCCAGGAGCAGCCGAGCTGGTCGAGTCCTGGCTCCATTCCGCTTCCTCCCGCCGGCAGTCGGTGAGTCACGTCCGTCCGTGCTTGCCCAAATCTTTCCTTACCTTCTCAAATTTCTTTTATGCAGTCCGGTACATGGAGTCCTACTGGGACCATTTGAAGGGCTCCAGCCACGGGAGGAAGCAGAAGGAGAACCAGGGCTCCAAGCTTGCGAGGATCCACCAGTTTGTCAGTTTCCTGGCAAATGGCGGGAGGTGGTCCTCGACGTGGACATCACTAGACAACGTGCGCAGGATCTACGAGTAAGGCCCTCTCAGATGTACGCTGGCGAATGTTTTTTGGTGTCCTCTCGTTTAACTCTTACCGTTTTTTTCCTCCGGAGCAGATGGCTCCTGCGGAGGGGCGGCAAGGCGGTTACCACTGTAAAACTGTACTTCGTAAACATCATTGAGTTCATGGGTTTTTTCAAGGAGACCCCCCGCCCACCTCCCGGGTTTCCAAGCGCACCCTGGTTGCTGTCGACAGGGCCCTGTCCTCAACAGTCTGCAGCCTGGGTCGACGGGTGGCCATCCGACAAATCCAGGTCAAGAGGGCAAAGCTGAGGCACCTGGTCCCGAAGCGTCACATCCACGCTTGCCGGGCCAGGTGCAGGGAGGAGATCCTCCGCGTCCTCGACCACTTGGAGAAGGACGTCACTGGGATGACGTGAGGAAGTTCTACGCGCTCCTCTCCCTCTACATCTCCTGTGTCTACGGACACAGGACGGGCGTCCTCCAGAACATGACGGTTCTGGAGGTCGCCGAGGCCAGGAGTGCGAGGGACGAGGAGCTGGACAAGGGCTTCCTCATCAACGTCAAGGAGCACAAGACCAACCGAGCCTTTGGCTCGGCCCAGGTGTTCCTGACCAGGAGGAGTTCGGGTGGGTGGAGCAGTGGCTCGCCGTCCGTGCCGGACTCCAGCCCAACACGGACCTGCTTATGTTTTCGGAGGGCAACAGGAGATTGAAACATCTCCTGTTGCCATGCAGAAGGCATGGCCCACTTGGGCTTGCCGGCACCCCGACGGTGACAGACATCAGGACGTCCATTGCCACCTACAAGGCGAGGGATCACCTCCCTGCAGACCAGCGCATGGTGGTTAGTTCGGTAATGTGCCACGACATCTTGAAGGAGGGCCTGCTGCTTGCAAATGGCAGCACCTAAAAATGCATTTTCAATGAGTCAATTCATTTGTTTTTTTTCTCTCGTCTTCAGCAGCTTCAGTCTGCGGGACTGCCTGGCCTCCCTCCACCCGCCACCCACCCGGAGACCTCTTCCTAGGAGCAGGAGGACGAGGGGGACCACCGCCCAACCAGGAGGCCAGGAGCAGCCGAGCTGGTCGAGTCCTGGCTCCATTCCGCTTCCTCCCGCCGGCAGTCGGTGAGTCACGTCCGTCCGTGCTTGCCCAAATCTTTCCTTACCTTCTCAAATTTCTTTTATGCAGTCCGGTACATGGAGTCCTACTGGGACCATTTGAAGGGCTCCAGCCACGGGAGGAAGCAGAAGGAGAACCAGGGCTCCAAGCTTGCGAGGATCCACCAGTTTGTCAGTTTCCTGGCAAATGGCGGGAGGTGGTCCTCGACGTGGACATCACTAGACAACGTGCGCAGGATCTACGAGTAAGGCCCTCTCAGATGTACGCTGGCGAATGTTTTTTGGTGTCCTCTCGTTTAACTCTTACCGTTTTTTTCCTCCGGAGCAGATGGCTCCTGCGGAGGGGCGGCAAGGCGGTTACCACTGTAAACTGTACTTCGTAAACATCATTGAGTTCATGGGTTTTTCAAGGAGACCCCCCGCCCACCTCCCGGGTTTCCAAGCGCACCCTGGTTGCTGTCCACAGGCCCTGTCCTCAACAGTCTCCAGCCTGGGTCGACGGGTGGCCATCCGACAAATCCAGGTCAAGAGGGCAAAGCTGAGGCACCTGGTCCCAAAGCGTCACCTCCACGCTTGCCGGGCCAGGTGCAAGGAGGAGATCCTCCGCGTCCTCGACCACTTGGAGAAGGACGTCACCTGGATGACGTGAGGAAGTTCTACGCGCTCCTCTCCCTCTACATCTCCTGTGTCTACGGACACAGGACGGGCGTCCTCCAGAACATGACGGTTCTGGAGGTCGCCGAGGCCAGGAGTGCGAGGACGAGGAGCTGGACAAGGGCTTCCTCATCAACGTCAAGGAGCACAAGACCAACCGAGCCTTTGGCTCGGCCCAGGTGTTCCTGACCAGGAGGAGTTCGGGTGGGTGGAGCAGTGGCTCGCCGTCCGTGCCGGACTCCAGCCCAACACGGACCTGCTTATGTTTTCGGAGGGCAACAGGAGATTGAACATCTCCTGTTGCCCATGCAGAAGGCATGGGCCCACTTGGGCTTGCCCGGCACCCCGACGGTGACAGACATCAGGACGTCCATTGCCACCTACAGGCGAGGGATCACCTCCCTGCAGACCAGCGCATGGTGGTTAGTTCGGTAATGTGCCACGACATCTTGAAGGAGGGCCTACTGCTTGCAAATGGCAGCACCTAAAATGCATTTTCAATGAGTCAATTCATTTGTTTTTTTTCTCTCGTCTTCAGCAGCTTCAGTCTGCGGGACTGCCTGGCCTCCCTCCACCCGCCACCCACCCGGAGACCTCTTCCGAGGAGCAGGAGGACGAGGGGACCACCCGCCCAACCAGGAGGCCAGGAGCAGCCGAGCTGGTCGAGTCCTGGCTCCATTCCGCTTCCTCCCGCCGGCAGTCGGTGAGTCACGTCCGTCCGTGCTTGCCCAAATCTTTCCTTACCTTCTCAAATTTCTTTTATGCAGTCCGGTACATGGAGTCCTACTGGGACCATTTGAAGGGCTCCAGCCACGGGAGGAAGCAGAAGGAGAACCAGGGCTCCAAGCTTGCGAGGATCCACCAGTTTGTCAGTTTCCTGGCAAATGGCGGGAGGTGGTCCTCGACGTGGACATCACTAGACAACGTGCGCAGGATCTACGAGTAAGGCCCTCTCAGATGTACGCTGGCGAATGTTTTTTGGTGTCCTCTCGTTTAACTCTTACCGTTTTTTTCCTCCGGAGCAGATGGCTCCTGCGGAGGGGCGGCAAGGCGGTTACCACTGTAAAACTGTACTTCGTAAACATCATTGAGTTCATGGGTTTTTTCAAGGAGACCCCCCCGCCCACCTCCCGGGTTTCCAAGCGCACCCTGGTTGCTGTCCACAGGGCCCTGTCCTCAACAGTCTCCGGCCTGGGTCGACGGGTGGCCATCAGGCAAATCCAGGTGAAGAGGGCAAAGCTGAGGCACCTGGTCCCGAAGCGTCACCTCCGCGCTTGCCGGGCCAGGTGCAGGGAGGAGATCCTTTGCGTCCTCGGTGAGTTAGACTTTTGTTACTTCAAGTGTGTGTGTGTGTCGTTCCTGTGTCCAGGCCTTTGAATGGGTTTCCTTGAATTTTTTTCCCCTCTTTTCAGACAAGCTGGAGAAGGACTCCACCTGGGATCTGATGAGGAAGTTCTACGTGCTCCTCTCCCTCTACATCTCCTGCGTCTACGGACACAGGACCGGCGTCCTCCAGAATATGACCGTTCAGGAGGTCTCTCATCCCTCATCGAGGGATGAGGAGCAAGACGAGGGCTTCCTCATCAATGTAGGTCAAAGGATGCAGTGTTCCTGCTGTCATCTAGGATCATCACTCGCTGCTGTGGACATCCCGCAGCAGTGAGTCCTGCCGTGGAATGGCAGGGAGGAACCCAACCCCCCTCTCTCTCTCCCATCCAAAAGGTTAAGGAACACAAGACCAACCGAGCCTTCGGCTCAGCAAAGGTCTACCTCACCCCGGAGGAGTTCAGGTGGCTCGAGAGGTGGCTCGCGGTCCTCGCCGGGCTTAAGACCTCGACGGACCTAGTCATATTTACAGAAGGCAACAGGAGGTTGAAGCATCTCCTGTTGCCCATCCAGAAGGCATGGTCCAACTTGGGCTTGCCCACCGCCCCGACCGTCACGGACATCCGCACCTCCATCGCCACCTACGTAAGTGATCATCTAACGTTTTGCGTTTAATAACGGTACGCAACAAGGAAATGTTGAAAACTTTTCTTTATTTCCGAAGGCGAGGGATCACCTCCCTCCCGACCAGCGCATGGTAATAAGTGGCATCATGTGTCATGATGTCTCGACCGCCGAAAAATATTATGCGGCGGACCAGTCCTGCAGCCAGCTCGCCGCCATTCGCAAGACATTTGACAGCCTGACAGACCCCGGGAAAAGGTGGGGGAAATCCTCCTCACGCCAAAAGATGGGTTTTCACGTGTCCTCGACTTACCTGCCTCCTCGAGGGTTAGGGGAACTGATTTCTCCTCCATCTGGAGGAGAAGGGAGCACTCGCCATCCAGCCCGGAGGACCACCCCAATCCCAGTCCCTATTTGGACCACGAAAACGTGGACGACGGCCACGTCGTCCAACCATTCTCCAGTTTTCATCCATTTTGATTTTTTTATATTGTTGTTTGTGTCTCAAAGTGTCCTGTTTGTGCTTCTATAAACAATTTCTTTTTAAATAACTAAAGGAGGGTTTCTGTTTCGAAACAATACGTAAAATAAAATTTCAAAAAGAGAAAAAAAACAAAATACCCAAAAGGGGAAAACTCTATTTCTAATATCTTTTTATAAGTCCTATTTTTTGGGGACTTGTTTTTTTTGGTATTATTTTTTTTATTGTTTTTAAATTTTTAAGAAAGTATTATTTACAAAAAAAGAAGGGTGCCAACAGCAACGTTTCGACCTAACTAAAGGTCTTCATCAGGCCTGGCACCAAACTAATTCAACTGAGCTCTGAGAGGTCCTTCCACTTCAGTAGCTGAAACAGAAATGAGGAGAGCAGAGACGTCCCTCTATTTATGAGCTCTCCCCAGGGCAAGGCTCCGCCCCCAACTGTAAGGTCACCTCCCTTCGTGACTTCGTTGGAAACTGAAACTTATGGTATTGAACTAAAAGGGAGGAATTAAAAGGAAATAAGATTATAAAATAATAAATTTAAATAAAAAACAATAAATTAGGGTTATAATAAAGAAAATTTGGTTAGGTTTAGAATTTAATAAAATTGGATAGGATCATATTTAGGAATTTGGTCAAGATTAGAATTTGATAATGTCGAGGTCAATTAATTGGAATTAAGTAAAGGAACTTTACTAATTTTTTAATGGGTGTTTATTGATTGAGATTTACATCCTGTAATTGAAGCCGAATGGTTCTCTGGTGGACAAGAGGAATATCCATTTTCGTTCTAATTTTTTCCTCTCTTTGTCTGTCCAATTTATGTTTTTCTGCAGTCCAGAAAATGTCATATTGTCCAAGCCAAATTCAATAAAATGTTTTACTAGAGGAGTGTCCAATTCTTTCCGATTTTTAATGTTGTACCGATGCTGGGTCATACGAACAGTCAATGAATTTTTTGTTTCTCCGACATATTTTTTGGAACAATGTTTGCATTCAATAATATAGACACAATTCTGAGATTTTGGAGAAAACGTTTGAGAAATATGTACTAATGTTTTGTCTTTCAGGTTTTTAACGAATGTCAATTTTTTAAATTTTGAATCTAATATTTGAGGTTTGTTTACTGTAAGAGGGGGCAATTTTGCAGTTATTAGTAAGTCTGACAAGTTTTTGTTCCTCTTAAATGCCGCAATAACCCTTGACGTTGGAAAATTTGTACTGGATCCCATAACTTCTTCAAAATTTCTTTTAAATCTTCTATTCAAATTTTTAACATTGGTGGAATACTTTGTGATAAGAGGAATTAAGTGTCTTTGATCCCTTTGTACTGTAATATTAGTTTGTTTAAGGCATAGTCTTAAGAAGGATCTAGAGTATCCTCTATGTCGTAAAGCCTTGAACAAGGTAATAACTGCGTCTCTAAAATATTCCGGTCTTGAACAGATTCTTTTAAATCTAAGTATCTGTGATTTCACTATACCCCTAAAGGTATGTTGTGGATGGAAACTTTTTTTATGTAATAATGCGTGTGTGTCCGTTTTTTTAAAGTAAACCTTCACGTCCAGTTTTCCTGTTGTTTTAAAACCCTTCCCTTTGAACACTGTTGTGTCTAAAAAATCAATTGTTTTCTCATTTATTTCAACTTTAAGTCGGATTGAAGGATCATGGGAATTTAGAATTTCCACAAATTGGTCAAATTCTTCTTTAGAATACGTCCATATTTCATCCAAGTATCTAAGATACTTGGATGAAATGCACATACTTGGATACTTGGATGAAATGCACACCTGGTGTCAGGAACTATAGCCTCTGACACCTGGTGTCAGGAACTATAGCCTCTGACACCTGGTGTCAGGAACTATAGCCTCTGACACCTGGTGTCAGGAGGGACAGCCGCTGACACCTGGTGTCAGGAGGGACAGCGGCTGACACCTGGTGTCAGGAGGGACAGCGGCTGACACCTGGTGTCAGGAGGGACAGCGGCTGACACCTGGTGTCAGGAACTATAGCCTCTGACACCTGGTGTCAGGAACTATAGCCTCTGACACCTGGTGTCAGGAGGGACAGCGGCTGACACCTGGTGTCAGGAGGGACAGCGGCTGACACCTGGTGTCAGGAACTATAGCCTCTGACACCTGGTGTCAGGAACTATAGCCTCTGACACCTGGTGTCAGGAACTATAGCCTCTGACACCTGGTGTCAGGAACTATAGCCTCTGACACCTGGTGTCAGGAACTATAGCCTCTGACACCTGGTGTCAGGAACTATAGCCTCTGACACCTGGTGTCAGGAACTATAGCCTCTGACACCTGGTGTCAGGAACTATAGCCTCTGACACCTGGTGTCAGGAACTATAGCCTCTGACACCTGGTGTCAGGAACTATAGCCTCTGACACCTGGTGTCAGGAGGGACAGCCGCTGACACCTGGTGTCAGGAGGGACAGCCGCTGACACCTGGTGTCAGGAGGGACAGCGGCTGACACCTGGTGTCAGGAGGGACAGCGGCTGACACCTGGTGTCAGGAACTATAGCCTCTGACACCTGGTGTCAGGAACTATAGCCTCTGACACCTGGTGTCAGGAACTATAGCCTCTGACACCTGGTGTCAGGAACTATAGCCTCTGACACCTGGTGTCAGGAACTATAGCCTCTGACACCTGGTGTCAGGAACTATAGCCTCTGACACCTGGTGTCAGGAACTATAGCCTCTGACACCTGGTGTCAGGAACTATAGCCTCTGACACCTGGTGTCAGGAACTATAGCCTCTGACACCTGGTGTCAGGAACTATAGCCTCTGACACCTGGTGTCAGGAACTATAGCCTCTGACACCTGGTGTCAGGAACTATAGCCTCTGACACCTGGTGTCAGGAACTATAGCCCTCCTGACACCAGGTGTCAGCCGCTGTCCCTCCTGACACCAGGTGTCAGCTGCTGTCACACCTGACACCAGGTGTCAGAGGCTATAGTTCCTGACACCAGGTGTCAGAGGCTATAGTTCCTGACACCAGGTGTCAGCCGCTGTCCCTCCTGACACCAGGTGTCAGAGGCTATAGTTCCTGACACCAGATGTCAGAGGCTCTAGTTCCTGACACCAAATGTCAGAGGCTATAGTTCCTGACACCAGGTGTCAGAGACTATAGTTCCTGACACCAGGTGTCAGACGCTATAGTTCCTGACACCAGGTGTCAGCCGCTGTCCCTCCTGACACCAGGTGTCAGCTGCTGTCACACCTGACACCAGATGTCAGAGGCTATAGTTCCTGACACCAGGTGTCAGAGGCTATAGTTCCTGACACCAGGTGTCAGAGGCTATAGTTCCTGACACCAAGTGTCAGAGGCTATAGTTCCTGACACCAGGTGTTAGCCGCTGTCCCTCCTGACACCAGGTGTCAGAGGATATAGTTCCTGACACCAGGTGTCAGAGGATATAGTTCCTGACACCAGGTGTCAGAGGATATAGTTCCTGACACCAAATGTCAGAGGCTATAGTTCCTGACACCAGGTGTCAGCCGCTGTCCCTCCTGACACCAGGTGTCAGAGGATATAGTTCCTGACACCAGGTGTCAGAGGATATAGTTCCTGACACCAGATGTCAGAGGCTATAGTTCCTGACACCAGGTGTCAGCCGCTGTCCCTCCTGACACCAGGTGTCAGACGCTATAGTTCCTGACACCAGGTGTCAGCTGCTGTCACACCTGACACCAGATGTCAGAGGCTATAGTTCCTGACACCAGATGTCAGAGGCTATAGTTCCTGACACCAGATGTCAGAGGCTCTAGTTCCTGACACCAAATGTCAGAGGCTATAGTTCCTGACACCAAATGTCAGAGGCTATAGTTCCTGACACCAAATGTCAGAGGCTATAGTTCCTGACACCAAATGTCAGAGGCTATAGTTCCTGACACCAAGTGTCAGACGCTATAGTTCCTGACACCAGGTGTCAGAGGATATAGTTCCTGACACCAGGTGTCAGAGGATATAGTTCCTGACACCAGGTGTCAGAGGATATAGTTCCTGACACCAGGTGTCAGAGGCTATAGTTCCTGACACCAAATGTCAGAGGCTATAGTTCCTGACACCAGGTGTCAGCTGCTGTCACACCTGACACCAGATGTCAGAGGCTATAGTTCCTGACACCAGATGTCAGAGGCTATAGTTCCTGACACCAGATGTCAGAGGCTCTAGTTCCTGACACCAAATGTCAGAGGCTATAGTTCCTGACACCAGATGTCAGAGGCTATAGTTCCTGACACCAGATGTCAGAGGCTCTAGTTCCTGACACCAAATGTCAGAGGCTATAGTTCCTGACACCAAATGTCAGAGGCTATAGTTCCTGACACCAGGTGTCAGAGGCTATAGTTCCTGACACCAGGTGTCAGCCGCTGTCCCTCCTGACACCAGGTGTCAGAGGCTATAGTTCCTGACACCAGGTGTCAGCCGCTGTCCCTCCTGACACCAGGTGTCAGAGGATATAGTTCCTGACACCAAATGTCAGAGGCTATAGTTCCTGACACCAGATGTCAGAGGCTATAGTTCCTGACACCAGGTGTCAGCGGCTGTCCCTCCTGACACCATGTGTCAGAGGCTGTAGTTCCTGACACCAGGTGTCAGAGACTTTAGTTCCTGACACCAGGTGTCAGACGCTATAGTTCCTGACACCAGGTGTCAGCCGCTGTCCCTCCTGACACCAGGTGTCAGCTGCTGTCACACCTGACACCAGATGTCAGAGGCTATAGTTCCTGACACCAGGTGTCAGAGGATATAGTTCCTGACACCAAATGTCAGAGGCTTTAGTTCCTGACACCAGGTGTCAGCCGCTGTCCCTCCTGACACCAGGTGTCAGAGGCTATAGTTCCTGACACCAGATGTCAGAGGCTCTAGTTCCTGACACCAAATGTCAGAGGTTATAGTTCCTGACACCAGGTGTCAGAGACTATAGTTCCTGACACCAGGTGTCAGAGGCTCTAGTTCCTAACACCAAATGTCAGAGGCTATAGTTCCTGACACCAGGTGTCAGCGGCTGTCCCTCCTGACACCAGGTGTCAGAGGCTATAGTTCCTGACACCAGGTGTCAGACGCTATAGTTCCTGACACCAGGTGTCAGCCGCTGTCCCTCCTGACACCAGGTGTCAGCTGCTGTCACACCTGACACCAGATGTCAGAGGCTATAGTTCCTGACACCAGGTGTCAGAGGATATAGTTCCTGACACCAGGTGTCAGAGGATATAGTTCCTGACACCAGGTGTCAGAGGATATAGTTCCTGACACCAAATGTCAGAGGCTATAGTTCCTGACACCAGGTGTCAGCCGCTGTCCCTCCTGACACCAGGTGTCAGAGGCTATAGTTCCTGACACCAGATGTCAGAGGCTCTAGTTCCTGACACCAAATGTCAGAGGTTATAGTTCCTGACACCAGGTGTCAGAGACTATAGTTCCTGACACCAGGTGTCAGAGGCTCTAGTTCCTAACACCAAATGTCAGAGGCTATAGTTCCTGACACCAGGTGTCAGCGGCTGTCCCTCCTGACACCAGGTGTCAGAGGCTATAGTTCCTGACACCAGGTGTCAGACGCTATAGTTCCTGACACCAGGTGTCAGCCGCTGTCCCTCCTGACACCAGGTGTCAGCTGCTGTCACACCTGACACCAGATGTCAGAGGCTATAGTTCCTGACACCAGGTGTCAGAGGCTATAGTTCCTGACACCAGGTGTCAGAGGCTATAGTTCCTGACACCAGGTGTCAGCCGCTGTCCCTCCTGACACCAGGTGTCAGAGGATATAGTTCCTGACACCAGATGTCAGAGGCTCTAGTTCCTGACACCAAATGTCAGAGGTTATAGTTCCTGACACCAGGTGTCAGAGACTATAGTTCCTGACACCAGGTGTCAGAGGCTCTAGTTCCTGACACCAAATGTCAGAGGCTATAGTTCCTGACACCAGGTGTCAGCCGCTGTCCCTCCTGACACCAGGTGTCAGAGGCTATAGTTCCTGACACCAGGTGTCAGCTGCTGTCCCACTTGACACCAGATGTCAGAGGCTATAGTTCCTGACACGAGATGTCATAGGCTATAGTTCCTGACACCAAATGTCAGAGGCTATAGTTCCTGACACCAGGTGTCAGCCGCTGTCCCTGCTGACACCAGGTGTCAGCAGCTGTCCCTCCTGACACCAGGTGTCAGCCGCTGTCCCTCCTGACACCAGGTGTCAGCCGCTGTCCCTCCTGACACCAGGTGTCAGAGGATATAGTTCCTGACACCAGATGTCAGAGGATATAGTTCCTGACACCAGATGTCAGAGGCTATAGTTCCTGACACCAGGTGTCAGCGGCTGTCCCTCCTGACACCATGTGTCAGAGGCTATAGTTCCTGACACCAGGTGTCAGAGACTTTAGTTCCTGACACCAGGTGTCAGACGCTATAGTTCCTGACACCAGGTGTCAGCCGCTGTCCCTCCTGACACCAGGTGTCAGCTGCTGTCACACCTGACACCAGATGTCAGAGGCTATAGTTCCTGACACCAGGTGTCAGAGGATATAGTTCCTGACACCAAATGTCAGAGGCTATAGTTCCTGACACCAGGTGTCAGCCGCTGTCCCTCCTGACACCAGGTGTCAGAGGCTATAGTTCCTGACACCAGATGTCAGAGGCTCTAGTTCCTGACACCAAATGTCAGAGGTTATAGTTCCTGACACCAGGTGTCAGAGACTATAGTTCCTGACACCAGGTGTCAGAGGCTCTAGTTCCTGACACCAAATGTCAGAGGCTATAGTTCCTGACACCAGGTGTCAGACGCTATAGTTCCTGACACCAGGTGTCAGCCGCTGTCCCTCCTGACACCAGGTGTCAGCTGCTGTCACACCTGACACCAGATGTCAGAGGCTATAGTTCCTGACACCAGGTGTCAGAGGCTATAGTTCCTGACACCAAATGTCAGAGGCTATAGTTCCTGACACCAGGTGTCAGCCGCTGTCCCTCCTGACACCAGGTGTCAGAGGATATAGTTCCTGACACCAGATGTCAGAGGCTCTAGTTCCTGACACCAAATGTCAGAGGCTATAGTTCCTGACACCAGGTGTCAGAGGCTATAGTTCCTGACACCAGGTGTCAGAGGCTCTAGTTCCTGACACCAAATGTCAGAGGCTATAGTTCCTGACACCAGGTGTCAGCCGCTGTCCCTCCTGACACCAGGTGTCAGAGGCTATATTTCCTGACACCAGGTGTCAGCTGCTGTCCCACTTGACACCAGATGTCAGAGGCTATAGTTCCTGACACCAGATGTCAGAGGCTATAGTTCCTGACACCAAATGTCAGAGGCTATAGTTCCTGACACCAGGTGTCAGCCGCTGTCCCTGCTGACACCAGGTGTCAGCAGCTGTCCCTCCTGACACCAGGTGTCAGCCGCTTTCCCTGCTGACACCAGGTGTCAACAGCTGTCCCTCCTGACACCAGGTGTCAGACGATATAGTTCCTGACACCAGGTGTCAACTGCTGTCCAGCTTGACACCAGATGTCAGAGGCTATAGTTCCTGACACCAGGTGTCAGAGGCTATAGTTCCTGACACCAGGTGTCAGTGGCTCTAATTCCTGACACCAAATGTCAGAGGTTATAGTTCCTGACACCAGGTGTCAGAGACTATAGTTCCTGACACCAGGTGTCAGACGCTATAGTTCCTGACACCAGGTGTCAGCCGCTGTCCCTCCTGACACCAGGTGTCAGCTGCTGTCACACCTGACACCAGGTGTCAGAGGCTATAGTTCCTGACACCAGGTGTCAGAGGCTATAGTTCCTGACACCAGGTGTCAGAGGCTATAGTTCCTGACACCAGGTGTCAGAGGCTATAGTTCCTGACACCAGGTGTCAGACGCTATAGTTCCTGACACCAGGTGTCAGAGGATATAGTTCCTGACACCAGGTGTCAGAGGCTATAGTTCCTGACACCAGGTGTCAGAGGCTATAGTTCCTGACACCAGGTGTCAGCCGCTGTCCCTCCTGACACCAGGTGTCAGCTGCTGTCACACCTGACACCAGATGTCAGAGGCTATAGTTCCTGACACCAGGTGTCAGCCGCTGTCCCTCCTGACACCAGGTGTCAGCTGCTGTCACACCTGACACCAGATGTCAGAGGCTATAGTTCCTGACACCAGGTGTCAGAGGCTATAGTTCCTGACACCAGGTGTCAGAGGCTATAGTTCCTGACACCAGGTGTCAGAGGCTATAGTTCCTGACACCAGGTGTCAGAGGCTATAGTTCCTGACACCAGGTGTCAGACGCTATAGTTCCTGACACCAGGTGTCAGCCGCTGTCCCTCCTGACACCAGGTGTCAGCTGCTGTCACACCTGACACCAGGTGTCAGAGGCTATAGTTCCTGACACCAGGTGTCAGAGACTATAGTTCCTGACACCAGGTGTCAGCGGCTGTCCCTCCTGACACCAGGTGTCAGAGGCTATAGTTCCTGACACCAGGTGTCAGACGCTATAGTTCCTGACACCAGGTGTCAGCTGCTGTCACACCTGACACCAGATGTCAGAGGCTATAGTTCCTGACACCAAATGTCAGAGGCTATAGTTCCTGACACCAGGTGTCAGAGGCTATAGTTCCTGACACCAGGTGTCAGAGGCTATAGTTCCTGACACCAGGTGTCAGAGGCTATAGTTCCTGACACCAGGTGTCAGCCGCTGTCCCTCCTGACACCAGGTGTCAGAGACTATAGTTCCTGACACCAGGTGTCAGACGCTATAGTTCCTGACACCAGGTGTCAGCTGCTGTCACACCTGACACCAGATGTCAGAGGCTATAGTTCCTGACACCAGATGTCAGAGGCTCTAGTTCCTGACACCAGATGTCAGAGGCTATAGTTCCTGACACCAGATGTCAGAGGCTATAGTTCCTGACACCAAATGTCAGAGGCTATAGTTCCTGACACCAGGTGTCAGCCGCTGTCCCTGCTGACACCAGGTGTAAGCAGCTGTCCGTCCTGACACCAGGTGTCAGCAGCTATCCCTCCTGACACCAGGTGTGAGAGGCTATAGTTCCTGACACCAGATGTCAGAGGCTATAGTTCCTGACACCAAATGTCAGAGGCTATAGTTCCTGACACCAGGTGTCAGCCGCTGTCCCTCCTGACACCAGGTGTAAGAGGCTATAGTTCCTGACACCAGATGTCAGAGGCTATAGTTCCTGACACCAAATGTCAGAG
>NC_088852.1:0-305612 GCF_904066995.2 Poecilia reticulata
TGACACACACACGACACACACACTGACACACAACACACTGACACACACACTGACACAACACACACTGACACACACACACACTGACACACAACACACTGACACACACACACCACACTGACACACAACACACACTGACACACACACACAACACTGACACACACACACACTGAACACACACACACACTGAACACACACACCACACACACTGAACACACAACAGCACACACACACACACACACACACACTGACACAACACCACACTGAACACACACACACACACTGACACACACACACACACTGACACACAACACACTGACACACACACTGACACACACACACACTGACAAACACACACACTGACACAAACACGACCACACCACTGACACACACACACACTGACACACACACGACACAACACACCACACTGACACACACCACTGAACACACACACTGACACACACACACTGACACACACACTGACAACACACACACACTGAACACACACACCACACACTGACAAACACACACTGCACACCACACACACCACTGACACAAACACTGACACACACACTGACACACACACACACACACACACACACACACACACTGACACACACACTGACACACACACACACTGACACACACACACACTGACACACACACACACACACACACCGACACACCACACTGACACACACACTGACACAAACACTGACACACACACTGACAACACACACCACACTTGACACACAACCACTGACACACACACACACTGACACACACACTGAACACACACACTGACACACACACACACTGACACAACACACACTGACACAAACACACACTGACACACACACACACACTGACACACACACACACACACTGACACACACACTGACACACACACTGAACACACCACACACACTGGACACACACACTGACACACACCACTGACACACACACCACACTGACACACACACACACTGACACACACACAGACACACACCACTGACACACACACACACTGACACACACACACTGACACACACACACTGACACACAACACACTGACACACACACACACTGACACACAACACTGACACACACACACACTGACACACACACACTGACACACACACACTGACACACACACACAGACACAAACACAGACCCACACACTAACACACACACCCACTGACACACACACACGACACACACACACACACACACACACACACACTGACACACACACTGACACACACACACACTGACACACACACAGACACACACACTGACACACACACACACAGAGACACACACAGACACACACACAGACACACACCACACACACTGACACACACACACGACACACACACACACACTGACACACACACACACGACACACACACTGACACACACACACACTGACACACACACACACACTGACACACACACAACCACACCACTGACACACACCACACCACTGACACACACCACACTGACACACACACACACTGACACACACACTGACACACACCACACACTGACACACACACCACACACACTGACCACACACACACACACTGACACACACACCACTGACACACACACACACTGACACACACCACACACACACACTGACACACACACACACTGACACACACACACTGACACACACCACACACTGACACACACACCGACACACCACACTGACACAAACCACCTGACACACACACTGACACCACACACCACACTGACACACACACACACACACACACTGACACACACACACACTGACACACACACACACTGACACACACACACACACACACTGACACACACCACACACACTGACACACACACCACAGACACACACCACTGACACACACACACACACTGACACACACACACTGACACACAACACACACACTGACACACACACTGACACACACACTGACACACACACACCACTGACACACACACACTGACACACACACACACTGACACACACACACACTGACACACACACTGACACACACACTGACACACACACACACACACACACACACACGCGCAGACACAGACAAGCACACACACTCACACACACACACACTGACACACACACACACTGACACACACACTGACACACACACTGACACACACTGACACACACACACACTGACACACACACACACACACACTGACACACACACTGACACACACACACACTGACACACACACTGACACACACACACACACACACACACACACACTGACACACACACACTGACACACACACACACTGACACACACACACACACTGACACACACACTGACACACACACACACTGACACACACACTGACACACACACACACTGACACACACACACACTGACACACACACACTGACACACACACACTGACACACACACACACTGACACACACCACTGACACACACACACACACACACACACACACACACACACACACACACACTGACACACACACACACTGACACACACACTGACACACACACACACACTGACACACACACACACTGACACACACACACTGACACACACACACACTGACACACACACACACTGACACACACACTGACACACACACACTGACACACACACTGACACACACTGACACACACACTGACACACACACACACTCACACACACACAGACACACACACTGACACACCACCACTGACACACACACTGACACACACACACTGACACACACACACACTGACACACACACACTGACACAACACTGACACACACACTGACACAACACCACTGACACACACACTGACACACCACACACACACTGACACACACACTGACACCACACTGACCACACACACTGACACACACACGACACACACACTGACACACACACAGACACACACACTGACACACACACACACTGACACACACACACACTGACACACACACTGACACACACACTGACACACACTGACACACACACACTGACACACACACACTGACACACACAGCAGTTGAGACCAACTGCCATGTTTCCATCTCAGGAACTGGTTCTGGTTCTGTGGGTCAGTTTCCTGTAGAACTCAACCAGAATCTTTCTGATAGATGTAGAGCAGATAGATGCTGATCTATGTCAGGTTTCCAGATGCTCCTTTGAACTGGCCGTTCTGTGGACCGGAACCGGGTTGTGTGTTAAACCCAGAGTGAAATCGGATTAAATTGAATAAAAAGCAGAAGTTGGTTGTTTTTTCTGATAAATCTTTTTTCATTAGTTTCTGCTAGTTTTATAATTACTTTGTTTTCTGTTTTTTGTTTCTTTGCCTTCGATCATCTATAAATGTGATAAACTTTCAGTAAAATGGGTTAAAGCAGAACCATTAGTGCTGACCTTTGACCTGCTGAGGGTTCTGGTCGGCTTAGATCAAGTGGCCTGGTGTTTCTGGATGCAGCAAACGGGAGACGAAGGCTGTGATATTTCTATAGGTCCCTGGAGGCGTGTTCCATCTGAATGAATGAATGAATGAGTGAGTGAGTGAGTGAGTGAGTGAATGAATGAATGAATGAATGAATGAATGAATGAATGAATGAATGTGTCCGGTCTGACTGGTATCTGCAGGTTATTCTCTGATCTGACCACTAGAGGGCAGCAGATCCGTCGTCAGACCTTTACATGTCTCCACCATGAACTGGATCCGATCAGATTAAAGTCTCGGTTCAGCAGATCTGAGTTTCTGGATGTTTTGGTGCTGAAGCTTTTAGTCGTCCCCTAAAGCAGAACCAGGTCTGACCCTTGACCTTCTGTCCCCTCAGATACGGCGACATGGTCCCAAAGACCATCATGGGGAAGATCTTCGGCTCCATCTGCTCCCTGAGCGGCGTGCTGGTCATCGCCCTGCCCGTCCCCGTCATCGTGTCCAACTTCAGCCGCATCTACCACCAGAGCCAGAGAGCCGAGAAGAGGCGAGCGCAAAAGGTACGGGCCTTCCTCACGCCTGCAGAGTCTTCCTCATCCTGAGTCGGCTGATGATGCGAGGAGCGGCCATGTTGGAGCAGGAAGTCTGCCTTGCTAGTCGTATCTGGTGTGGCTCCCAGTTTCCCAGGAGGTAGTGTGACTTTGGAGGGCGTTCCAGTTGACTTTCCCACTGGGAAGCTGGAATTTACCACTTCTGAGTGCAACTGGAACGCAACATCAGAACAAAAAGCTTCACCTGACCTTCATCACCTGGATCCAGGTGAGAAGAACCAAATCCGAGGCCTTCAGGGACCTGACCTGCCGTGTAGCTGGAGCTGATGTACAAACGCAGGCAGCAGCTGTCTTTCCAGATCTGGAGGTAACCATGGAGACCAGGCCCCGCCTCTCTCCCTTTCAGGGTGAGTGGCTATAGGCTGCTGCATGTGCGATGTCTTCAGTGGACCTGCAGCAGTCAAAGGTCAGAGATGGTCTGCTTGTGTCTGGGTCAGAACTGGGTTGGATCGTGCTCACATAGCTGCCTGTAGTTCCGCCTTTTGCCCACTAGGCTTCAGTTTGTGAGGCTCCTTCAGCGCCACCTGGTGCAGCCTGACGCTGCTGTTCAGATCCATCTGCTGCTCCATCGGCCCATCATGGACGGCCTCCTGACCTCCTGACCTCCTGACCTCTTGTTTTTACTGTCCATGTTAGTGTCGGGTTGCTCCTCAGGGTTTGTTTTGGCTGGATTTTCACCTGGTACAGGGACAGAAGAGATGAAACTCAGTCCCCGGTCGCTCTGACCGACGACTCATATCTGCAGGTTCACACCAGCGATGTGAACCGACCAGCGACCATTTCACACCGCTGGTCCGGTCCAGCACTGATCCGGTCATCAGAAACCTCCTACTGCTCTCTGTGCCGCCTGAAACCAAGCAGCTGCTGAGGCTGTTGCTTCTGTGCTTCTCTACCTCAGTGGTCTCAAACTGGACTCTTCGTGTGCCGAAGTCCTGAAGCTTCTAGATGTGCCCCGTCTCTAACTTCACTTAAAGTCTGAACGGCCTGGAGCTGTCCAGGGCAAATACTGGAGAGGCAGAGAGATGCTGCAGGAGACCAAACCTTGATGGCCTGGAGTTTGAGACCACTGGTTTATGCTGTCAGCATGTGGAGGAATGAACCAATCAGGATCATTGTGACCCAGAGAACAGGCCGAGGAGCCAATCAGCTGGTGTGGTGTTGTAGCAGATCTCTGCCCCAGCCAGTCCTCCAGGCGATGGAGGTTCTTCTGCAGACATCAGGTGTTACCCACCACCTGTAAGATCCTCATGATCAGGTTTTTCTGAACCTTCTCTGTCTGAGACAAAGCTTTGAGCAGCAGCTGCAGGTCGGATGTCCTGACTGTCCCTCTGGGTCACATTCATCCTGAAACCTGCTGCTGGGGGTTTAACAGCTGGGGTCCAACCCGGACGTGTCCCTCACAGCATGGTGGCTCAGATAATGGCAATCTCTGTGTCCTACAGGCATCCAAAGAAGCAGGCCAGGCGCTGGTGTGTAAGATCAACCCCAACTTTGAGCTGCAGCATCACCACCTGCTCAACTGCCTGGAGAAAACCACGGTGAGAACCTGAGGTCAGAGAACCCGCCCCTGACGTCAGCCCATGACCTTCTCACCTCCCCTTTGCTCCTCAGAACCACCAGTTTGTGGACGAAAAGTTGTTTGAGTGGAGCTGCAGGGACCTCAGTCCGGTAAAGCAGCTGTCTTCATCTTCCTCCATCTCCTCATCCTCACCTCATGGTTTCTCCTGCTGTGGCCGCAAGATAAGGAAGACCTTCAACATCCCCAACTCCACCATGTCTCTGGGTCTGCGGGGCAGCGTCCAGGAGCTGAGCACCATCCAGATCAGGGAGCGGCCGATCACCAAGAGGTTGGTGCAGATCCATCATGGTTCCTTATCCTCATGGAGGTTCCTGATATTCAGGTTCCTCAGCATCAGGAACCTTCAGAAGGTCATGAAAGGTCACAGCTTGGATCAGGAGTCGCAGGTTCTAGAGATTCTAAAACGGGTTCTGGGGTTTGATTTGGGTTTAGATCATCAAAACGTTGCAGGACACTGGCCCTGTTTGAGACTGCTGCTCTGGAAGAATCAGAATCTCTGAGATATTGAGGAGCTTTTAGATCCACATATCTGGAGATTTCAGCAACTGTGAAGGTCCCCCATCACAGATTGATTCAGAGATCAGCTTTTCAGCTGCTGAGCCACAGAGAGGAAGTTCTGCTCTGCGTTCCCATTAGGGCTGAAATGAATCCTCCAACCATTCCAGTACCTCGACTATTAAAATTCGTCGAGGACAATTTATCTGACTGGAGCTTCGTTAATTTATGTCTGATTACGTTGTGCACCGTGTTCCGGCCGGATGGTCGTCTGTGAGGACGGCGCTTTGTGCTGGCAGCTTGGTGTTGAATTGTGCTGCATTTTGTGAGGGTTTGGGGAGGATTGTTGAATTTTGCGTTGCGATGGTTGGACTACAGCTTTTGGGGCGTCGTTACAGAGAGAGATCTCCGATTCCTCGGATAATCGTACAAATATTCTATAGAGTACTCGATTACTAAAATATTCTTTTACAGCAGCACTAGTTCCCATGCAGAGTCGGAGGACTGGAACCAGCTCCTGGTTTCAGCCATGAGGTGACAACTGATGGAAGATCAGAGATGTTACCTGCATCCTGAACCATCAGACCTAATGGACACCTGAACTGTTGTACCTGTCTGAGCCCCTGACCCGTCACCCTAACGGACACTGACAGACGGGTGCAGTGCTGACTGACTGAAACTCACAAATCATTTATTGTGAAGCCAAATCTAAATATATTGACTCCAGAACCTTCTCCTGTTTGTCTTCCTGTCCCAGTCGATCCAGTCTGAACGCCACGTTTGAAGAGACGCTCCCTCTGAACTGTGAGCCGCCGTACCTTTTCCCGGCTGTCGTCAGCATTTCCACACCTAACACCAGTCCAGACGGAGACCGGTCCTCCGGTTCTCCCGACCACTGCCAGGCCAACATCGTTGGGGTTTCTGCTCTGTAGAGTTCAGCCGGCCGAGGGGCTGACAGCAGGAGGACCGTCTTCAACTGAAACACTAACTACGCTGCGTTCCAGGTCTGGCCACATCTGCAGGAGTCTGGGGAATCTTCAGCACAAACACTGGAATCCAGTTAGGAACAAACCAAGCAGAGGCTGCAGACATGCTGGTTCCTCTGGTTCTACTAGGTTGGAGGCCATATTACTGAGCCACTCAGGGTTTCCAGTGATTTTACTGGACCACTTAGGGTCATGACCCAACGTTAACCTAAGGAACCCCAAAATAACCAAACATCTTCTTGTTCACCACTGAAAACATCTCCAGCCCTCTGCTACGACTTCTTCCACTAGCTTTTGTTCTTAACAGTGTTTCTCATTTCCGGTCCTCAGGCCCCCTGCCCTGCATGTTTGAGGTGTTTCCCTTCTGCCACACACCTGGATTACATTTTTTGTGATTAACAAGCTTCTGCAGTTCTTGATGGTCATGCAGTCATTTGAATCAGCTGTTCTGGAGTAGAGGCTCATCTAAAACATGCAGAGCTGGAGGCTGAGGACTGGATTTGAGAAGCTCTGTCTTAACCAAAGAACAGAGCGAGCAGTGAGCCGCTTTTAAAGACTGGAAACTTCAGCCAGCTCACCACCAGGGGGCAGCATAACAGAGGAAAACTACAGCCGAGTTTCCGTCAGTGAATGAGCTGACCGAGCAGCCGTCTGCTGCAACCCAGGTTTTAAATGTGGTTGCTATGTGAGACGACATGATGGGCAGTTTGTGGTGCTTAGCAGAGAAATTGATTTGCTGTGATGTCTTTATTTGGAGACTATTATTATGTAATCTTTCTGCCTATGCATGCTAATGTTGAGTCTCCTGAACTAGCGCTGGGATTTACAGCATGCTCCTGAACGGCACATCTGGGAGGAAAAGGGCCGAGAGGATTATTGTCCTTTGTTGTTTATTAGAATAAAACTGAAGAGAAATGTAAAAAATTTTGTGGAAACGGCCTGTTAGCCGCTAGTTTAGCGCACAGCTAGCTTCTAGCTTAGAGGACGGCGGCTGTTAGCAGCTATCAGTTAGCTCAGAGTCTCTAGTTCAAGGTTATTTAATTCATTCTTTTCTGATTTTATTTTCTAAGTTACCTTCTTGCTGCCTGTTGCTGTCCAGGTTCAGTCTGGTTCTGCAGAACGGACCTGCAGTGTGACCGGCTTGACCCCTGACCCAAAGAGCATGCTCTGTTACTTTTCCTGGATGGGTGGGATCCCTCTGCATGGATGTGGTGAAGGCCGGTCCAAACGGGCCTGGCTCCTGTCAGAACCGACCTTTTCTCTCTGCTGTACAGAAACTGTTTGTACAAACGGTGATGTGTAAAGGTTCTGGTCCATTCTTGGTTCTAATGGTCTGATCCAGTGACCAGAACAAGAGGCTTCCAGAACCGAACCGAAATGATTCAGATGTCATTGGAACATCAGTTCAATCTGAACATTCTGGGACCATTTTCTCATTTTACTCATTTAGAAACAATGAATTATTAACAGCTTTTCCAAAAAACACTTTTCAAAGCACAGAAAGATTATTTATCTGATGTTCCAGACCAAACTCAGCAGAACGGTTTCTAAACGCGGTTCTGGTCACGGGTCCAGTCTGATGCCAACATCAACCTGTGGTCTGCTCAACTTTCTGGATTCACCAGGACTTGTGGATAAATCACTGATCATCATCTCCATAAACATGGACGTTTATACTGAAATGATTATTTATGAATGAAATACTAATTAAAAAGTGGAAGCATTTAAATGTAGAAAAGAAAATGCAGCCAAACATTGAGCCCTGTGATGCTCCGTGTCAGAAACATGAGGTGCCGTTTGTAAAGTTGGCCTCTTATCAGACAAAAACGGAGTTTGACTTTTTATAGTCATATTTCCACCATTATTTATTTATATGCTACAGTTTGAAACTAATGTTTAATTAGCAAGTTTTACTTTTCTAATGTCATTAACTGTAACTTTACAGATGTTTCCTCAGAAACATTCTGATCTTCCACATCTGTCGCTTCTTCCAGTTTTATTGAGAACGATGCTGAGCTGTTCCACAGGTTTCATTACAAAAACTACACAGCCCATGATGCAGCGGGGCTAACTGTCCTCCTCACTTCCTGCCTGGATGCTGCGTCCCACTGAGGAAACAGGCTGGAATATTTCCGTCCATATGAGTCATTCTGTCGTTACTAATGTTTTTAGTAACTCCTGATGATGATGATGATGATGATGATGATGATGATGATGATGATGATGACCAGGCTGAGGATGGAACCTCTTTGCATCACTTCCTGGTTTCGGAGCATGAAGTGATGATGATGATCCGGCCTTCATCCTGTGGTTCTGGTTGGCCGGATAGATTCAGTGAAACATCAAACATCTCGTCGTTTCTGGTTCTTCCAGCCTGTGATGATATGAAGCTTTCCGTTCCACAGGATATTGTCATGCATGTGATTATTATCTATTCAATAAAGACCATTATGATCACCTTTCCTGGCCTCCATCATTCTGACCCAAACACCAACCGGTCCAGGCGTCCATTAGGCAGAGAAGCAACAGTTCAGCTCCGTCCCGGTACCATCCAGTCTGAGCAGCGCAAGGAGTTTCTGGGTCGGGTTCTGGTCCGTTTATCCTGACAGCATGATCAGGTCTGACTCCTGTGGTTTTCTGGAGCCCATTGACAGTAGACCGTCTCCAGGAACACCAAGCTGCTTCCGGCTCCGGCTACATCCTGGTTCCGGCTCCCAGATCACTCCCGGTTCTGTGGTTCTGTTCGGTGGAGTCAGTATAATCCTTTCCCTGCGGCGCCGGGCGGCTCCAGGTCCTCCAGCCCGGCCTCTCCGGGTCCGATCCGGTGGCCGACGCTGGTTCCGTTGGTGGCTACGACGGAACCGGAGACTCCAGGCGGCCCAGGGGTTCCGTATGCGTCTGGCTGCTGATGGTGGCGGCCGTAATAGAGCGCCCAGAGCAGCGTGAGGGTGAGCGCCATGGCCAGGATCTGCGCCACGCCGATAGAAACCCCCAGGAAACGCAGAACCTGCAGCGGCTTGGTTCCCCGGATGAAGCGGTAGACCTTTGGACCGCAGCCCTGAAACACGAACAAGGAGGCTGTGATTGGCTGAGAGGCCGGAGCTGTCCTGGCCAATCAGAGGCGGCGAGGCTCACTTCCTGGTGCAGGTCGCTGAGGTCATGCTGGTGGGCGTGGCCAGCGCAGCCGGGGAACTGATTGGTGCAGCAGGAGTCAGGAGGAAACTCCATCTCTGTCATCTCCAGCCAGTCGGTGAAGTAGATCACCCCACAGCACTGAAACTGGTCACAACACACACACACACACACACACACACACACACCAGTAGGCGTACAGGTCACATGACCACCGCAGCTCTCTCTCTCTCTCTCTGTGTGTGTTACCTGTGTCTGGAAGTTGTCCCAGGTGTGTGTGAGCCACTGGTAGCGCTGCAGGCTGTAGTCCGGCATCCGGGACTTCAGGCTGATCATGTCGGCTCGCTGGACTGAGGGCTGCACACACACACACACACACACACACACACACACACACACACACACACACACACACACACACACGTTTGTCAGTAATCGTGGTCTGGGCCGTCCTGCTCTGTCTGCATGTTTCCATCATCAGCTGAAGGAGCCGCTAGCTGAGGCTAACCTTGTGCTAGCTGAGGCTAACCTTGTGCTAGCTGAGGCTAACCTTGTGCTAGCTGAGGCTAACCTTGTGCTAGCTGAGGCTAACCTGGTGCTAGCTGAGGCTAACCTGGTGCTAGCTGAGGCTAACCTGGTGCTAGCTGAGACTAACCTGGTGCTAGCTGAGACTAAACTGGTGCTAGCTGAGGCTAACCTGGTGCTAGCTGCCTCCTGATCAAGCAGATGTTAGTATTTCAATCATCATCTCATTTAAGCAGTTTGGCTTCCGGTATTTTGCATGTTTAGTGGTTTAGCTTTAACTTCTGCTGACATTTTTATGTTTGGCGTTAGCTAAGAGCTGAAAACAGCTAGTTTTCAGTTAGCTGTGCCGCCACTGGCGATAACTACTGGCGATGTAATGACCATGGCTGCCATTTAAAAAAATGTCTACCAGAAAAAGGAAACAAGATGAAGAAAGTATAAAAGGTTCAAAATATATTGGCACCAAACATTCATCTAATTGTCAATTTTAGTGACAAAAATTAATTTCCATTATGGCGGCCATCTTGAAAAATCTAACTATTATCAGTAAATAATGTGGGTCTAATTATGTATGATTTGATACCAAAAGTATTTATATGTGGTAAATGCAGTCAAATATTGTGCAATAGTCAAATTTCCTTCACGACCATCGCGGCCATCTTGAATTTTTCCGTGGCTGCCACTATTTTATATTTTTATTTTTTTATTTTTGGAGAGGGAGGGACTGGAAGCTGATCTGAGAGCAGCGGGCCGGACATGTCTCTCATTTCTGGTTATTTTTAGAACCGGGTCTGGCTGGAGCCTCTGGTTCTGGGCCGGCAGCTGCTCAGCTCTACACGCCGGTTCCGTTCGGTTCGGTTCGGTTCGGTTCGGGCTAGTCTGGTTCGGGTGGGAAAGTTTCACCTTATAGGTTTTATCCAGAACAATTAAACCAGAGCAGAAAGTTCTGACGGAAGCCTCTCTAGAGCCATTGTTCTGAGGTTCTGGTCGGGTTCTGCTGACCCGTGGTTCTGAAAACGTGACGGTTCCTCACCTCGTCGTAGGTCCAAACTGCAGAGGCCAGCTCCACACAGAAGATCACCAGCAGGCTGCAGAAGTACTGGAACACAGTCAGAACCAAACAGGTCAGAACTGGACCTCCTTCTGTCTCAGAACCATCAGCTGCCCAGTCCATCCGTTCTGGACCAGAACCAAACGAGTTATCAATAAACCAATAAAACTGGAGTAGATCCGTCAGAACCAGGAGCTGGAGCTGTTCTTTAGTGAGGAACCAGACCAGAACCACAGGGAAGAGAGCAGGAAACGGACCTTCAGAACCAGGAGCATCAACAGAACCATCATGACTGACCAGAACCAACCAGTCTGCAGGTCACTGAGGAGGTCCAAACGGTTCCTACTGGTTCCGACTGAAGTGTTCAGAACTTCCAGTCTGCTGGTTCTGGAGTGAACGTCACTGGTCTCATCAGGTTCTGGTTCCTCGCCTGGCTCTACTGGTTCTGGAAGGTTCTGCTCTGACCTGGTAGCTGAGTGCTAGCTGCTGGTTCTGATGGCCCGGTCCAGCCTGGCTTGAGGTCCAAAGTTTGTTCAAATGTTCTGGATGTGCTAGATGTTGTAGATCTATGTGCTCCAGATGCTCTAGATGCTCTAGATCTATGTGCTCCAGATGCTCTAGATGCTCTAGATCTATGTGCTCTAGATGCTCTAGATCTATGTGCTCCAGATGCTCCCGGTGCTCTAGATCTATGTGCTCCAGATGCTCTAGATGCTCTAGATCTATGTGCTCCAGATGCTCTAGATGCTCTAGATCTATGTGCTCCAGATGCTCTAGATGCTCTAGATCTATGTGCTCCAGATGCTCTAGATGCTCTAGATCTATGTGCTCCCGATGCTCTAGATGCTCTAGATCTATGTGCTCCAGATGCTCTAGATCTATGTGCTCCAGATGCTCCCGGTGCTCTAGATCTATGTGCTCCAGATGCTCTAGATCTATGTGCTCCAGATGCTCTAGATGCTCTAGATCTATGTGCTCCCGATGCTCTAGATGCTCTAGATCTATGTGCTCCAGATGCTCTAGATCTATGTGCTCCAGATGCTCCCGGTGCTCTAGATCTATGTGCTCCAGATGCTCTAGATCTATGTGCTCCAGATGCTCTAGATCTATGTGCTCCAGATGCTCTAGATCTATGTGCTCCATATGCTCCAGATGCTCTAGATCTATGTGCTCCAGATGCTCCCGGTGCTCTAGATCTATGTGCTCCAGATGCTCTAGATCTATGTGCTCCAGATGCTCTAGATGCTCTAGATCTATGTGCTCCAGATGCTCCCGGTGCTCTAGATCTATGTGCTCCAGATGCTCCCGGTGCTCTAGATCTATGTGTTCCAGATGCTCTAGATCTATGTGCTCCAGATGCTCTAGATCTATGTGCTCCAGATGCTCTAGATCTATGTGCTCCAGATGCTCTAGATCTATGTGCTCCAGATGCTCCCGGTGCTCTAGATCTATGTGTTCCAGATGCTCTAGATCTATGTGCTCCAGATGCTCTAGATGCTCTAGATCTATGTGCTCCAGATGCTCTAGATCTATGTGCTCCAGATGCTCTAGATGCTCTAGATCTATGTGCTCCAGATGCTCTAGATGCTCTAGATCTATGTGCTCCAGATGCTCTAGATGCTCTAGATCTATGTGCTCCAGATGCTCTAGATCTATGTGCTCCAGATGCTCTAGATGCTCTAGATCTATGTGCTCCAGATGCTCTAGATGCTCTAGATCTATGTGTTCCAGATGCTCTAGATCTATGTGCTCCAGATGCTCCCGGTGCTCTAGATCTATGTGCTCCAGATGCTCCCGGTGCTCTAGATCTATGTGTTCCAGATGCTCTAGATCTATGTGCTCCAGATGCTCTAGATCTATGTGCTCCAGATGCTCTAGATCTATGTGCTCCAGATGCTCTAGATCTATGTGCTCCAGATGCTCCCGGTGCTCTAGATCTATGTGTTCCAGATGCTCTAGATCTATGTGCTCCAGATGCTCTAGATGCTCTAGATCTATGTGCTCCAGATGCTCTAGATCTATGTGCTCCAGATGCTCTAGATGCTCTAGATCTATGTGCTCCAGATGCTCCCGGTGCTCTAGATCTATGTGCTCCAGATGCTCCCGGTGCTCTAGATCTATGTGTTCCAGATGCTCTAGATCTATGTGCTCCAGATGCTCTAGATCTATGTGCTCCAGATGCTCTAGATCTATGTGCTCCAGATGCTCTAGATCTATGTGCTCCAGATGCTCCCGGTGCTCTAGATCTATGTGTTCCAGATGCTCTAGATCTATGTGCTCCAGATGCTCTAGATGCTCTAGATCTATGTGCTCCAGATGCTCTAGATCTATGTGCTCCAGATGCTCTAGATGCTCTAGATCTATGTGCTCCAGATGCTCTAGATGCTCTAGATCTATGTGCTCCAGATGCTCTAGATGCTCTAGATCTATGTGCTCCAGATGCTCTAGATCTATGTGCTCCAGATGCTCTAGATGCTCTAGATCTATGTGCTCCAGATGCTCTAGATGCTCTAGATCTATGTGCTCCAGATGCTCTAGATCTATGTGCTCCAGATGCTCTAGATGCTCTAGATCTATGTGCTCCAGATGCTCTAGATGCTCTAGATCTATGTGCTCCAGATGCTCTAGATGCTCTAGATCTATGTGCTCCAGATGCTCTAGATCTATGTGCTCCAGATGCTCTAGATGCTCTAGATCTATGTGCTCCAGATGCTCTAGATCTATATGCTCCAGATGCTCCCGGTGCTCTAGATCTATGTGCTCCAGATGCTCTAGATGCTCTAGATCTATGTGTTCCAGATGCTCTAGATGCTCCAGATCTATGTGCTCCAGATGCTCTAGATCTATGTGCTCCAGATGCTCTAGATCTATGTGCTCCAGATGCTCCAGATGCTCTAGATCTATGTGCTCCAGATGCTCTAGATCTATGTGCTCCAGATGCTCTAGATCTATGTGCTCCAGATGCTCTAGATCTATGTGCTCCAGATGCTCTAGATCTATGTGCTCCAGATGCTCCCGGTGCTCTAGATCTATGTGTTCCAGATGCTCTAGATCTATGTGCTCCAGATGCTCTAGATCTATGTGCTCCAGATGCTCCCGGTGCTCTAGATCTATGTGCTCCAGATGCTCTAGATGCTCTAGATCTATGTGCTCCAGATGCTCTAGATGCTCTAGATCTATGTGCTCCAGATGCTCTAGATCTATGTGCTCCAGATGCTCTAGATGCTCTAGATCTATGTGCTCCAGATGCTCTAGATGCTCTAGATCTATGTGCTCCAGATGCTCTAGATCTATATGCTCCAGATGCTCCCGGTGCTCTAGATCTATGTGCTCCAGATGCTCTAGATGCTCTAGATCTATGTGTTCCAGATGCTCTAGATGCTCTAGATCTATGTGCTCCAGATGCTCTAGATCTATGTGCTCCAGATGCTCCAGATGCTCTAGATCTATGTGCTCCAGATGCTCTAGATCTATGTGCTCCAGATGCTCTAGATCTATGTGTTCCAGATGCTCTAGATCTATGTGCTCCAGATGCTCCAGATGCTCTAGATCTATGTGCTCCAGATGCTCTAGATCTATGTGCTCCAGATGCTCTAGATCTATGTGTTCCAGATGCTCTAGATCTATGTGCTCCAGATGCTCCAGATGCTCTAGATCTATGTGCTCCAGATGCTCTAGATCTATGTGCTCCAGATGCTCTAGATCTACGTGCTCCAGATGTACCCAGCAGAGCAGCAGCAGGCGGCAGCGCAGCGCGCCGCAGTAGCCCACCATGCTGAGGATGAGGAGGAGGCAGCAGACGGAGATGAAGACGGGGTGGACGGCTGCAGAGTACGAGCGGACGGCGGCTTCCTCCAACCTGCAGCAGGAAACACCACATCACCACGCTGCCACTACCGAGCTGTCAGAATGAGTCCGGACCCTGGGTCGGGTCAGACAGAACCTGATCAGAACCAGCAGAGTGCTTGGTCTAGAGAGGCGGTTCCGAGTGAAAGGAGAACCTCCAGAACCAGACTGGACTCACCTGGTGTGGGCTGTCAGGGTCAGGACGGAGCTCAGGGTGTCTCTGATCCACGCTGCCACGCCGAGCACACACACCGACATCAGCTGCACACACACACACACACAGGGAGAGAGAGAGAGAGACACACACACAGGGAGAGAGAGACACACACACACACACAGGGAGAGAGAGAGAGACACACACACAGGGAGAGAGAGAGAGAGACACACACACAGGGAGAGAGAGAGAGACACACACACACACACAGGGAGAGAGAGAGACACACACACACACACAGGGAGAGAGAGAGAGACACACACACACAGGGAGAGAGAGAGAGACACACACACACACAGGGAGAGAGAGAGAGACACACACACACAGGGAGAGAGAGAGACACACACACACAGGAGAGAGAGAGAGAGACACACACACACACACAGGGAGAGAGAGAGAGAGAGACACACACACACAGGGAGAGAGAGAGAGAGACACACACACACACACAGGGAGAGAGAGAGAGAGAGACACACACACACAGAGAGAGAGAGAGAGAGACACACACACACACACACAGGGAGAGAGAGAGAGAGACACACACACAGGGAGAGAGAGAGACACACACACACAGGGAGAGAGAGAGAGAGAGACACACACACACACACACACACACAGAGAGAGAGAGAGACACACACACAGGGAGAGAGAGAGAGACACACACACACACACACACACACACACACACACACAGGGAGAGAGACACACACACACACACACACACACAGGGAAGTAAACAGGCATCAGGTTCTGCGTCTGAAATAAATATCCGTCAGAATGTGCGACGCGCTGGGACAGATGCAGCCCGGCCCGGTTCGGTTCCACTTAAACATTAATCTGAGTCGGAACCAGCTGCTGGTTCTGCTGGGCTTCAGCCGGGCCCCCTGTCTCCTGGCGGTGGCAGCATCATGCTGAGGCGGCTCACCCAGAGCAGCAGGTTGAGGGCGTACAGCAGGCAGCGCAGACACCTCACCGCGTCCTGCCGGGCCATGGCCCGGCCCGGCCCGGCCCGGTGCCGCTCACCTGGGCCCCGGAGCCCGGGGGCCCATGTCACTGCGCAGCCCAGGCCCAGCGTTGGCTGCTAGAACCGGAACCGGAGGGCCACATTCCTCCCCAACAGGCGGGTTCTGGTTCTGCTCAGCTCCGAGGCGAAGACGGCGGTTCCGATCCTCTCCAACCCAACATCCTTCTTCTGCTTTAATCGGGTCCAACAGAACCGGAGTGACAGCTGAGAGCACACAAACATCCAGTGATCTAGTCCAGAACCTCCTATCGCTCCAGAACCGGCTGCTGAGCCTGCAGCGTCCCGTCCCGCTGCCGGTCCTCCTAAATAAAGCCGGTCCGGTCCGGGCCGCTCCCCCCCCCCCCCCCCCGGCCCGCCCTCTGTCCCTCCGTCACGCTCCGGTCCTGGGGGAGGACAAAGGAATGTGTCCGCCTCCAGCCGGGAGCCGCGGGGTCAGCAGGCCGTGAGGAAGAGGATGAAGCTGCAGGGAGGAAGCGCACACACACACACACACACACACACACACCCTGGCTTCCGCTGCTATCTTTATGAGGACATGTCATTCATTCCCATTCACTGAAAACAGAACCTCGCGCTGATCTGATTTCTCAGTTATTATGTGAGATCCCGTCACCATGGAAACTAAGAGCCATTAGCTGGTTTAAATCCCTGCAGATTAATCCCGTCATGTTTTAATTGAACCTATTCTGACTCTGAAATGAGTATTTCAGCCAGAATCAGGTCTGAATATTTTCAGGGTTTAATGAATTAGCAGCGCTGCCAGCAGCTGGTGGTTTCATCCTGTTAGCATGTCAGGACAGACAACCTTCAGTCAGAGGACTCTTCAGATTCTCCCCGAGACTGACTGCTACTGCACACCTCTGAGTTACGACATTTAATTTTCCTTGAGTTAGAACATCAATAGGAAGTAGTGAAAAAATGAAATGTAGCAGGACAACAATAGTGACCAATAAGAAATATAACAACAAACACATGTACTGATGTTTATTTAATTTCCCTTTAGGAACAATAAAGTATTTTTTGAATTTTTAATTTATGATGATAATGGTAATAATTGTAGTAACAATCCAATAGGAACAGCAAATATGAAATATACTATATTATAAAAATATACTATAAAAATAATATAGTTATTAGTAAAATAAGAAACATGTAAAGTTAATAAAAACTGTGAAACATTAAAGCTTTGAGGAACCAGATTCAGTCTGTCGCTGTGAATCAAAACAGGAACATAAAAACATTTTATTCCTCATCTAAAATACATCGAACAACGGAAAATAATCTGGATTTCTAGGTAGATTATGAAATGGAGAAAACTACAGCTCCCATGATGCAACAGCACTAAAACCCGCGAATCAAAAATCTTTAATGTTTTCAAACCAATCAGATGACGGGAGGCTATTGACGTCATACGTCCCTGCTTCTATTTTTAGGGTCTTTTTTCTGAGCCAGTCCACGGCTGGAGGCGCCATCTTGAAAGACGAATTTTGTCGATAAAAACGACTAAAAGGTTAAAAGCAGCAGGATGTTGTACCTGGAGGACTACCTGGAGAGTGAGTACGGGGCTGTTGCTGAGCGGCTGCGGGGTTTGGGGGCTCAATAAGGGGTAGATGGGTCGCATTTGGCGGTCGGACCGTTAACGTCCTGTTTTTCTCCTCCCGCAGTGATCGAGCAGCTTCCCATGGACCTCCGCGACAGGTTTACGGAAATGAGGGAGATGGACTTGCAGGTTCAGAGTACGGTCCACAAACACACACACACCGTCTCACACACACACGGAGCCACGGTGTTACCCTCATAGAGAACTGGAGTCAAAACGAGGGAGGTTTTAGTTGGCGCTGATGCTCAGATTCAGCTTTTCTAGCTGAAAACCAGCCATTTCTACAGGCTCTGTGGATCCAACAGCGCCCCCCACCGACACACAGCAGGAACTGCTGCAGCTGTTTATGCTCTAAATCAGGGGGTCCCAAAGTGGGTCCTGGAGGGCCGCCATCCTGCAGGTTTTAGTTCTCTCCCTAGTTCAACACACCTGGATCACATGAATCCTCGTTTGAAGGCCTTAGAGGAGCATTGACAGGCTGAAAAGGTTTACTGCCACCAGGGAGAGAACTAAAACGTCCCGGGCCTCCAGGACCCCCTGCTCTAAGGAAACATTTGTATTTATTCCTTGAAAATTCGGTTAGAATAAAATGATAAAGACGGTGTCTTTAAAAGCTGCCAACCTTTTCAGGAATTTATTACATAAATTTCTGACTAAACAAACTCTAGTCTGGGATTTATGTGATAGAACACAACGTGGTGCAGAACTATGAGAAATATCACATTTCTACAGAGAAAATCTGTGAAGTGTGGTGTGTGTTTGTATCCACCACAGCATGATGCTGCCACCACTTTGTTAGAAAATGGCGAAGGTGTGTTTGGGTGATGTACGGTGCTGGTTTTCCTCCTCTCAGTGTTTACATGTAGGTTAAAAAGAAGCAGAGCCTTCTTTCTTCTATAGTATAGTATTACTATAGTAATACTATAGTAATACTATAGTATTACTATAGTATTACTATAGTAATACTATAGTAATACTATAGTAATACTATAGTAATACTATAGTATTAATACTATAGTAATAAGTTTTTTTTAATGAGAAAAAGCAGCTGGAAGGGTCAGTTAGGTTAACCCAGACCGGACCTCAGCCCCACACTGTCAGAACCGGAGCAGAACCCGAGTGGAGTTGGTTCAGATCAACACGCTGCAGGTTCTGAGATGTTCTGCTGTTGGGATGGATACTGTTCTCCCAGTGGATGACCCGGTTCTGCCCGGTTCTCCTCAGAGCTTCTCTTCCCGTTCCAGATGCCACAGACCAGCTGGAGCAGAAGGTCACAGAGTTCTTCGTCAACGCCAAGAAGAACAAGCCGGAGTGGAGAGAGGAGCAGATGGAGATCATCAAGAAGGTGGGAGCGGCTGGACCCAGAACCTTCCAGATGTTCTGAGCGGCTGGACCCAGAACCTTCCAGATGTTCTGTTCTGGTGAACGTCTGCTGTTCTTCTGTTTCAGGATTACTACAAAGCTCTGGAGGACGCTGATGAGAAGGTGCAGCTGGCCAATCAGATTTATGATCTGGTGAGATGTTCCGCTGATCGGGCCCGGTTCTGACCGCCCAGCCCGGTTCTGACAGTCCAGCTCAGCTTCCTGTCTCTGTCCTCAGGTGGACCGGCACCTGAGGAAACTGGACCAGGAACTGGCCAAGTTCAAGATGGAGCTGGAGGCTGACAACGCCGGCATCACCGAGATCCTGGAGAGACGTGAGTGTCCCGGTCCGAGCCGTTCTGGCGGTCCGGGTTCTGGCGATCCGGGTCGGCTGACTTGTTCTGCTTTTGTCCTCAGGGTCTCTGGAGATGGACAGCCCGTCTCAGCCCGTCAACAACCACCATGTCCACTCCCACAGCAGCTCAGAGAGTGAGTCCAGCCGCCCGCCTGCAGGCCGGCTCCGGTTCCGGTTCTAACCGGTTCTGTTCTGTTCCAGAGAGGAAGTACAGCGCCCCGACCCACCACACCACCGAACACGTTCCAGAGAAGAAGTTCAAATCTGAAGCTCTGCTGTCCACGCTCACATCGGACGCCTCCAAGGAGAACACGCCAGGTAGGTTCTGCTCACCTAGACCGGACCTGGACCCAACCGGACCTGGGGACCTGCCCTTGTCCTGACTGTCCCCGTCACCTGCAGGTTGCCGTGCCAACAGCACGTCCTCGTCCACCAACAGTGTCTACAGCGTGAACCCGTCCCAGCCGCTGGCGTCCTACAGTCTGTCCTCGCTGCCCGCCGGGCCCGGTGCCGGAGCCGGCGCCATCACCATGGCGGCGGCTCAGGCCGTCCAAGCCACAGCTCAGGTGGGAACATGGCCGCCACGCTGAGCGCCTGTTGGCTCACTGGGGAAAAGACCAGAAACCATCATGTTGTTTTTACCCAACCCCGGGTCAGAGCCTCAGCGGTCAACAACACGCCTCGTATTATTGATGCCATGAGGCCTCCATATTGAACGGCGGTGCAGGTTGGACTGTCAGAGCGATCAGATCAATGATGCTACAGGCTAGCACAACCCGCACCGAGACCAGTACTTTAACTATACACCTAGCTTAACCCGTCTGAGCTATCACCGTTAGCTCTGAAACGTAAACAGACGACACTTAGCCTGGTGGGGGTAAGAGGAGTCTGGCAGCCCGTCAGGCTGATGATCCACAGAGGAAACCTGTTAGCAGTTAGCATTGGGAGGAGGTCAGTCAGTTCATTGACAGTTTGAACAATTATATGGAAAAACATTTTTCTAAAAGTTACAAACTGCAGCTTTAAACAGCCTCCCATTGGTTCTGACTGGTTCTGGTTCTGGTTCCCAGATGAAGGAGGGCCGACGGACCTCCAGCCTGAAGGCGAGCTACGAGGCGATCAAGAACAACGACTTCCAGCTGGGTCGGGAGTTCTCTCTGACCCGGGAGAACTCGGGTTACTCTTCATCGGCGCTGGCCTCCACCCTGACCCAGAACCTGACCCCCAGCGCCGCCTCCGACTCCCGCGGACGCAAGTCCAAGTAAGGCCCTCCTACACCAGGACGGGTCTGACCGAGTCTAACTGGGTCTGACTGGGTCTAACCGGGTCGCCTGTTCTGGTTCCAGGAGCGCCATCAAGTCTTCCAACCATCAATCGTCTTCGTCGTCATCCTCTTCCTCGCTGTCTTCCTGCTCGTCTTCGTCGGCGCTGGCCCAGGAGCTTTCCCAGCAGGCCGCGGTTCTACCGGAGGCCGACGCCAACAGCCAGGTGGACTGGACCTACGACCCCAACGAGCCGCGCTACTGCATCTGCAACCAGGTAGGCTGGCGGCCCGCAGGTTCTGCCCTGGTTCTGCCCTGGTTCTGCTCTGGTCTAACTGGATCCATCTGCTGCAGGTTTCCTATGGAGAAATGGTCGGCTGTGACAACACGGATGTGAGTATCCACATGTTCAGCTGGTTGACCAGTTGCCTGGCTGGTTCTGACCCGGTTCTGTCCCCAGTGCCCCATCGAGTGGTTCCACTACGGCTGCGTGGGCCTGACCGAGGCGCCCAAGGGGAAGTGGTTCTGCCCCCAGTGCACGGCCGCCATGAAGAGGAGGGGCAGCCGTCACAAATAGACCAATCACAGGTCAGGAGCTGTGACATCATCAGTGGCCAGGTTTCTGCCTCTGCTCTGGTTCTGATCCGATTTCTCTGTCTCTGCAGTTTGGACTGTTTCCCATCAGACTTTGCTCCTTCACTGCAACTAAAAGAACTACAAACTCTACTGGACTACAACTATGGAGGCCTCTGTGGCTCAAATGGACAGTTTCTGAATGTAGTGTGTGTGTGTGTGTGTGTGTGTGTGTGTGTGTGTGTGTGTGTGTGTGTGTGTGTGTGTGTGTGTGAGGTCAATAAACAGGATGTTTTCTATCTGCTGCTGCTTCTGGTGTTTGATTCTGTGGCGGTGGAACCTGTTAGCGGGGAAACGGCGCCCCCTTGCGGACGGTGCCTGAATGTGAAAAGTTTGAGCGACATCAGGAGGAAAAAGTTCAAATTAAACCTTTTGAAATGAAAAGCCAGAAATAAAACATGATCAGGATCAATAAATGTAAATATTTCCAGAATAACGGAACTAACGGTCTTTAGGTCATAAGAACCAGAACCGAAGGTCCGCTTGTGTTCCTGAAATAACTCCTTCGGGAGGAAGAGGAGGAGGAGGAAGAGGAGGAGGAGGTGCGGACCTCCTGAATCTGCTGTTGTTTTAGAAAGTTCAGAGGAAGAGTGAAACCCGAGCTGCTCCTCCTCCTCCTGCTGGACTAACTGGAACCAGATGGTGAAGCTCCAGCTTGTTTTCCCCAGACTGCAGCGGCTGCAGCCCGGACCCAGCGAGCGGAGACCCGGACCTCCTGGATGAAGCTGCTCCTCTTCCTCTCCAGGTGGAGGTGAAGAAGTGAAGCTTCCTCATGCGGCGCCTCCTCTTCCTCAGGATGCTGCTGCGGCGGCACGCGTGCGCGGCCCCGCTGGTTCTGCTGCTCGCGCTGCTTTACCTCTGCTACCAGACCTTGAAGGTGGACCGGAACCGGAACCGAAGCCAGTCGGAGGAGATGGAGACTAGGAGAGTGATCTCTGCCCTGGACGCCCTGCAGGAGGAGACGCAGGTGAGACTCACCTGAACTGCGCCTGCGCACCGATGTGCAGGTCGGTTCTGGAAAAGTCCGAGTAAATAAAAAATAAACGCAACAAAAGATACCGGCAGTTGTCCAAATCAGAACCGATTTCTGAAAAACTATAAAGTTATAATCCAAGAAAAAGGGAAAAATGATTTAATCAGTTATTGATCACATGATCAGAAAGATCCTGGAGGAAGCCGCATTCCTGCCGGCCTGGAATATTTTTAGTACCGGAATTCTCCAGCGGGATGAGCGACAGCTGGGCGGACCAACCCGGACCGCCGGTTCTGCTGGGTCCGCTCGGTATTTGACCCTGGATAAATATATTCCTGAGGGAGGAGTTCCAGGTTCTGGGCCGCGGCCAGCGTTCCGGCCCGGGTTCGTCTGCTTCTGAAGGTCCGGCTCCAGCGGCTTCCTGTCCGGACCGGACCAGGACCGGACCGAACTCTCTCGGCTCTTACTGCTCCTGGATGCGGCCTGGAAACTTCCGCAGTCAGAAATAAACAGCCGCAGTTGGATAATTTATCCTGAAATCTCAGATTTCACTTTGGAATCAGAGGCTAAAAGTTTAGCTTCGCTATAAACGTTGAAATAATATTTAGCTGTTTGGCTAAAGGGCTAAACCCGGAGAGGCCTGTTGCTTCTGCAGGGTCCAGTCCTGAGCGGAACCAGAACCGACTGAAGCCAGGCCTTCTGAGAACAAACCCAGTTTGTTAGAACCCACCAGATTAACCCTGGTTCTGGTGTCATGTGGGCCCAGTTTATAGCAGATTTCAGGTTTCTGGAACTGGCAAACTGGACCAGAACCGGACCAGCTTCAGGTTTTGGACCATCAGTCGATCTGTGTGTTTCCTCAGGTCCGGCGGCAGGCCGTGGTTCTGATGGGTCGCCACGGCCCATCGGACCCTGAGGTCGTGCTGCACCTGCAGGTTCTGCAGCAGATGGGATATCAGGTCCATCTGACCCGGTTCGCTGAGACCAGCAGCTTTCTGAGGACGCAGAGCGGTGAGAACACACACACACACACACACACACACACACACACACACACACACACACACACTGAGGGTGGAGACTTCCTGTCATGTGACTTCCTGTCCAGCAGCTGGAAACCATCAGCAGACTCTCTGCTGCTGAGGTTCTGCAGAGAGTCCAGAACCGGGCTAGGAGTCCAGTTCAGTTTATTTATGTGGCTCCAGTTCATAACAAATCATCCCAGTTAATCCCAGTTTGATTATTATTCTAACTGGATTAAAGTTTCTGTCTGACCTGCAGCATCACTCCTCCTGACCAGCAGGGGGCGCTGCCATTGACTTTGCAGCAATCCCTCAAAACTCCAGCAGAACCGGAACCAGAACCAGAACGGACTGCAGGTTGGAGAAGACAGAGCAGAGCAAACAGATGGAGGTTTAACATTTATGTCATAATCCAGAGATTAAAGGAGGAAATCCTGTGGGATTAAATGACATCCTGGTTAAAAGCTTCATCACTGGAGGATCATTTGATCCCGATCAATAATCAACTGATCAGGTTCTGTTCAGAGGTTCTGATCCAAAAACAAAAACTTCTGTCATCCAGGATTTAACGTCCTGTAATCTACTGGAATAATCTGGATTACAGAGAAAGTTTACCAACACAGCCTGGCAGGACTCCACCTGAGAACCTCCACCTGTCCTGACTCCTCCCCTCCACCTGTCCTGACTCCTCCCCTCTACCTGTACTGACTCCTCCCCTCCACCTGTCCTGACTCCTCCCCTACACCTGTCCTGACTCCTCCCCTACACCTGTCCTGACTCCTCCCCTACACCTGTCCTGACTCCTCCCCTCCACCTGTCCTGACTCCTCCCCTCCACCTGTCCTGACTCCTCCCCTCCACCTGTCCTGACTCCTCCCCTCCACCTGTCCTGACTCCTCCCCTCCACCTGTCCTGACTCCTCCCCTCCACCTGTCCTGACTCCTCCCCTCCACCTGTCCTGACTCCTCCCCTCTACCTGTCCTGACTCCTCCCATCCACCTGTCCTGACTCCTCCCCTCCACCTGTCCTGACTCCTCCCATCCACCTGTACTGACTCCTCCCCTCTACCTGTCCCAGATGTGGGTGGGTGGAGCCTCCTGCTGTGTCTCAGTTCTTCAGAGCCGAGCTGCTTGAGGAGGATCCGATTCTCACACCTGCAGCATCAGATGGTGAGACTCACCTGTCCAGGCTGAGTCCTGCTGGATGACATCACAGCTCACCTGTGTGTGTGTGTGTGTGTGTGTGTGTGTGTGTGTGTGTGTGTGTGTGTGTACAGGTGAACTTGCTACCTGAGCTCATGGAGGCGTTTTCAGATGCAGGTGAAGGTCGATGTCGGTTCTATCTGCAGCTGACAGGTGAGTCTGTTCCAGGTCAAGCAGAGGTCAACCTCAGCGCAGTATTTGACCTTTGACCTTTCTCTAGAAGCTGATCTTCCCATGAGGCCTGTGTCCTGTGGGTCGTCCAATCAGAAGCCTCCCTTTCCTCAGAACAGGTGAGCATGGGGTCGTCAGGTGATCCGGGTCTGATTGGACCTGGAAGCCCCGTGTTTTCTGATTGGACGGTGAAGTTTTCAGTTTCCTGTTTCCGGGACAGACCCGGCCACGCCCCCTCTCCTGCTCTGGTTGCCATGGTGAATGTCTTTGTCCTGGTGACCTCTGTGACCCCTCTGACATCATTCCTGCATGACATCATCGTGGTGAAGACCAGCGAGAACGACCCGGGCCAGCAGACCCAGGTGAGGAACCAGAACCTCTGGTATGATCCGGGTTGGTAGAACCTCCTGACCTTTTGACCTCCTGCGCTGCAGATCAGAACCTTCCTGCTGCAGCGGTTCGGGCCGGCCTCAGCCCAGCTGGCCCGGATCCAGGTCCAGAGGGCAGTGGTGGCGGTGCTGCGGGCGGCGTCGACCAATCAGGAGCCTGCAGCGGGCGGCAGGTGAGGCCCGGTTCTGCCCAGGTTCGTCTCTGCAGATCCGTCCGGTGCTGACTCCTGGTTCTGGTTCTGGTTCTGTCCAGCTGCCTGCTGTGCTTCCAGCTGCTCACCTTCACTCTGATGTTCAGCGGCGCCGCCTCTCCTGCTGTGGTCCAGGTGAGCTCTGCCGCCCCCTGCTGGTCACACCGGTTCTGACCCGCTGGTCTCAAAGTTCTGCCAAGTGGTACCAGCTCAGGACCGGTTCGGTTACACTGAATGTCCAGCAGGGGTCAGTGTGCCTCTGTCTGTCCAGGTGGACCCGGGACTCAGCGTCCCGTCTCAGGGTGAGGACGCCTTCAGAGGACAGATCACCAGAGACCGGGTCCTGGAGGACAGCCTGCGCCTGCTGCTGCCGCTGCCCACACACCTGCAGCCGCACCGGGCCTTAGAGACCCTCCGGCGGCAGGTGAGTTTGTGTTGCCGTAGCAACGGGAAGCAGGAAGGTGTTCAAAGTGAGTCCCGGGGGCCGTTTGCGGGTCCCTGACAACAATTCAGGAATAAATACAATAAAATAAAAAACAACTTTTAAAGTAAAATCTGTTTACAGAAATGTAAACATGGTGCCCCTCTGGACTTTCTGTTGCCATGGTAACCATCTGACCTTACTCTACTACAGGGGCCCCAAACCTTTTCCTGAGGGCCACATAACTTTCCCTTCTCTGCTGGGGGCCGGAGTCAGTTTGTAACAGAAAAAGTGATGATTGCAGGAGAGCCTACATGTAAAAATGTAGTTTTCCAGAAAGCACAACCACATAACCCTCTGGGTTCTTCACAGAATAAATCCAGGAAATGACACTATTTATGAAATAAATACCGTATTTTCCGGACTATAAGCTGCAATCAGTGTTGTAGTACTCGAAATCGGTCTTGGTATCGAGACCGGTCTCGATACCATTTTTTGATGGTCTCGGTCGCTGAGGACTCGGCATTTTATTTCAAGACCAGTCGAGACCGCAACTGTGAAAATGTCATAAACGAACAGCAAACTGTCCAGTTTATTTGTTAACATCTTTGTTTTCAGTGGATGGAAAACGCACCGATTAAAATCACTTGGACTGCTCTGACTGTCAGACTTAAGAAGTCCAACAGTGAATCATAGCTGGACATAGACAACAACACCAGTAGCCTACAAGCTACTTGTTGAGCTGAAGGTGCTGTATTGATATTAGCTAGTCATCTTTTAGCTAACTTTACCTGCATCCAGCAGCTTTGCTCATCTCAGAACTGTGAAAAGTTCTTTGCGTTTTGCTGCCATGATGCTAACACCTGTGTAGCTCTGCACAGCAGCAAAGTGGCAGCTGGAATTAATGTCTGCCATGGAGTCAGACGGCCTGGCTTCATGTAGGGAGGAGGGTGAGCACCGTCACGGAGAGCGACTTCTGGTTGGTTACTTCCTGTTGTTGCTCCTTGGTCAGTGTTCATAGTTGGGCGTTATTTACCGTCAGGGCTTTGCCTCAATTGCCATATTTGATGGTGCAGACAGTGATGGTTTCTGACATGAGCAACACGCCCAGGGCGTTATGTTTTTAGGGATGGCATGAGGCCGCGGCGGATTGTAGCACAGAGATGGAAGGAAAGCAGAACAAAGTTTGCTCTGCTTTTAATATTGTTTAGATTTATTCAGTATTTAATATCTAGGTGTTTTTATGGAATATGGATCTTTCAGATCAATTTGAGAAGTAATTTTGATCGTATTTCTCATTTTGTCGCGTCAGTTTGCGCGGGCCGCTGGTCTTGGTCTCGGGTTAGGTGGTCTTGACCACAACACTGGGCTAGGGGTGCTTGAGCAGCTGCCCCTTTAGTGGTCTCTGCACGGCCCTGCTTATATATGTACGTTTCCTTTTTTTCTTTTCCTGTTTGTAATTTGAAGCTGCGGCTTATAGTATGGTGCGCTCTTTAGTCCAGAAAATACGGTAACTGATTTTAAAAGATTTTTTGGAAATGAATTATCTGCCAATAATGTCATCTTCGAGTGTCTGCTGTAGCAGAGACTAGCGGCGTAATCATGCAACGTTCTCACCACTAGGTGGCAGCAGGTACAGAGCATTTACATTAAAACCAGAGAATTAGTGATGCTGAATGTTCCAGGTAGCGGTGAGAGCTTTGAATCTAGCAGTGATGGAAAAGACAGAGAAGCTCAGCAGGAGTTAGAAAGAACATGAGTCCATTTCCCACAACATGTCTGTGAAGTGAGCTTCTCTATCTGGTTACTATAAAAACTAAAACCAGAGAAACTGAGATGTGGAGGAAAAGTTTTGTCTTTAATTTCTGCCAGGAAATAAGATCTGTTTTCATGGGTAAAATATACAGATATGGACATTTTGTACATGCAACTCTTCATATTCTAACAGTGAATATGAAGTGAAATGTTTCCCAAATATTGTTGCTTCTTTCAGAATAAGAATTATTTTCTGTATTCTGGCTTTAAGATGCTGGTGGATTAGTTTGTAAAACACTTTGAAGTTTCTACAACTTCTTTAAATTTAACACCACAGTGTTGTGGTTCTGTTCAGGTGTATCTTTGAAGAGGACATGTTTAGTGCAATTTGAAATAAGAAATGTAAAATGTTTGTGTTTATTTGATTCCTATTCAAGAGACTGATAAGAATGACTATATATGAAATATGACTATATATGAAATATGGCTACAGAGAATCTTTGTTTCCATTTCTGGTTGGTGGTTCTTGATTTGTTCGATTAAAACGATGAACCTGGGCTCAAAGGTTGAAAACTAAAGTTCAGCTTAAATGACCAGATGAGCTTTAAACGCTGCAGTAACTCAGACTAATGGAGAGTTTGGCTGCTGAGGGTTGAACTGGATCCTCTGTGTTCAGTACGGTGGCTGCAGAGGGACACACGGCAGCTGTTTGAACCACGACGACCACTTCCTGTTCCTGCTGCGCTTCCATCTGCAGCTGCAGACGCCGTCAGCCTTCCACCTGGTACGCCTGGTTCTGATGGTTCTGGTTGTGTCATGGAGCTGATCTAAGTCAGTGTCTCTCTGCAGCTTCATCCCTCCTCCTCTTCCTCCTCTTCGTCGGCCCCCCCCAGCCTGCTCCTCCTCCTCCTCCTCAGGATCAGTCGGCACCACGACCTGCAGAGCAGCAGGTGAGCAGCCGAAGCTTCCAGCCATTCAGCTGCTTCTCTTCAGTCACATGACTCACCTGTTCTCCACAGAGAGGCCAACCCACCAACCAATCAGCAGCCGGCGTCGGGGTCACCTGGAGGTGAGAAACATCTGGAGCGCAGTGCAGTGACCGGACCAGAACCGGCTCAACTACCGGTATCTGGTTGGGTTTTCAGTCAGAAATCTGGATCCTCCAAACTGCCCTCTGATTGGCCGGCGTTCTGCCCCCAGGGTCGTGTTCGGACCCCCGCCTGAGGCAGATCTACTCGGAGCCGCCCCTCAGCCTGACTCCGCCCTTTAGCCCCGCCCTGAAGGAGTACTGGGCCCAGGTTCCCTTCGACACGGTGATGGTTCGGATCCGACCGGAACCGATCAGCGCCGCCTGCGTCGTCCGCCTGGACAACCACCGAGGACCCAGGTTAGCCCCGCCCCCTGACCCCTGACCCCTGGCCTCACAGTTCTGACCCGTTCTCCTCCTCAGGACGGCCAACTTCCCGGTCGGCATGGGAACCAGCCAGATCAGCATCCTAGTGACGGACGGGGCGGAGCCTCGTTCCGTCGTCATGACGATCTACACCGTTCACATTTACCGCGAGAGCCGGCCCAGCCTGCCGGCGTTCGGAGACCATGTGACCTGCAGCTTCCTGCAGGTGGGCCAAGGGTCAGGGGTCGCAGAGCTGCTGACGAGGGTCAGACGGTGAACGTTTAACGTTCCAGAAAAACTTTATAAGCCAAAATCCGAGACCAGGGACCCATCAGGTTCTGCGCTGCCGATACCGGTCATCCATGAGGCCGATTTCTGGATCGGCTGCTCGTTTTTCACTGTAGGCAGAAATTATTTTATATTATCTGGCAATAAATTCACCCATTTAGACACAACAGACAGATTTTAATACACGTCTAGAATCTGTTTTTCTCCTGGAAACGGATTCAAAATAAAAAGTTTGGAATGAGTCGGACCAGAACCAGAACCGGGTCAGTCCAGAGCAGCTTTGGTCCTGATTGCGTTCAGAAATGAGAATGACTGAAACTGGACCAGAACCAGCCACAGCGGGTCCGATCAGAACCGCTGCCTGTTTTAAGAAATCCAGTTTAAAGTTCTGGAGAACAGTTCTGTGTCAGAACCGAGGTCCAAAATGTCCTTGATGCATCATCCCAGCTGGTGACTGGGTTCTGTTCTACAGGGCGTCCCGGGTTCTGGTTCTGTTATGCGTTTTCACCTTTTCCAATCTTCGCGGTTCCGTCTGCCAGAACCGTTTTTGCTAACCAGAACCATCTGAGGCCTTCGGACCCGGCAGGAATTTCTCTGCAGCTTCGCTTTTCCAGCCAAACGTGTCGCAACCGAGACGAAGCAGAACCAGCGCTGAACGCTGCGGCCCGGTCCAAACACAACTCTGAGCTCCTGTCCGAAGGCAGATCAGCAGGAGACGGGTCGGACCCAGCGGGTCCCGGCAGTCCGGGTTCCTGCTCTCCGCTGAGCTGTGAATTCCCGCCCTCCCCTCACTGATTCCCAGAAAAACAGAGCGATGATCTGATGAGAGCTGATCCGGATTACGCGGGCCTGCGAGCGGATCCGGGTCCGGAGCTTTGATCACGGTGCTGGACGGTGAGTGTTTCTGTCCGGCCAGGACGGATCGAGTCCGACAGAACAGAAACAGTTTTCACTTTGATTCCGTCAGGCTCGCCTGAGCGCCGTCAGGAACGCTTCCAGCACAAAGTCAAACATTTGGCCGATTTTATCTGCAGAAATATGAAAACTCAGTCCTTCAGCTTCCCCGGATCCGGAACACCAGAACCGCAGCGCCGCTCAAACCACACCTTCCACTTCTCAGACCCACAGGTCTACATGGTTCCAGAAAGATTTTCCTCTTCCCAACAAAGAACTTCCTGTTCCTCGGTGATCCAGTTGATGAAAGTGTCCAGGAACTCCTCGGATCCCAGCAACATCCCGTTCCCAACAAAGTTCCTGAGTCACCAAAACGACCTTGAACCCAAAGATCTTCAGTTCCCTACTTGAAATAAATCCAAGGTCGTCTCAGTCGGTTCCCAGCTTCACTTCCACATCGGATCTCCAAAAATTTCCCGAAGCCAAGCCTCCAAACTGTGAGTTAACTTTCCCAGGAATGGCTTCAGTTCCCAAAGGAAAACTTCCCTGAAGCGACCAGGGGCCTCATGCATAAGAGTTTGCAGTTTTCACACTAAAACTTGGCGTAGGACAAATTTAGAAAAATGCGACGCACTAAAAAACCAGATGTTTGAATCCGTGCTGCTCATCTTTCCTTCATCAATCCGGATTTACAGGCAGCAGAGCAGCTGAGTGGGAATGTGGACGTTTGTCCTGCAGACAGGAATCAGCAGCAGGAGCTTCATTTACTTGATGCTTTCTGTCCATAAGGCGCTTTCACAAAGCGGCCGGCTCCACTGGCTGCAGCTGGACCGGTACCGGTACCGCTGGGCTCCACGTTCTGCTCAGATCCAGGATGAATCTAAAGCTGATCAATCTGATCAGTGATCAATCCTCCATCAGAGCTCCTCAGGCTCACCTGGATCAGCTGCTGATGGACCTTCAGAACCAAACCTGGTGGGTCCATCTGCTGACCAGCTGTTTTCTCTCCAGTCAGAATGAAATGAGCCACAGATGCTTTCAGACGATGAGTTTCATCTTCATGGTTTCACCCTCCTTTACTTTATTTTCTTTATTTTCAGCTTATTGAGGATAAATGTGGTTCAGTTTCATCGTTGAAACAATAAAATCATCAGGTTTGATTCTTGGTCTAAATAACTGAATCAGCTTTCAGTGGATTTATGTGAGTTTTGACTCTTTGTAGTTTATTATTGTCCACAGATACAGTTTGTGGCTGCAGCGCATCGTCACCGCAGGTCAAAGGTCAGCGTATATTAACCCCCGTTTCTCTCACCATGTTCATCTTTATACCTGCGACTTGTGTGTAAAATATGGCGGCGATGCTTTTTCTGTGCTCACGCCGCGTTAGACATGAAGTGTCTGCAGAGCGGCGCAGACAGGAAGTGGAGATTCCAGCCTCACAGCTGAGGAGTCGCTCTGTGCCGCCTGGAGAACCTGCAGCTCTCCTCCAGGTTTCAGGAAATGTTCCTCCATGTCTGGAATCTGACCTGGAATCTGGACAGAACCTTCAGGTTCTGTAGTTTCCAGTCCTCATCAGAACATTTTCCTTCTGATTGTTATTCCTGTTTACCTCAGTTTCTGGGTCAGACTTGGATCAAATTCAAGAACATTCCTGAATTCCCGAGTGTTTGTTGGAAAAGTTTCTGAATTTTAAGCAACTTTATTCTAATATTTTGAGTTGTTTTTTTATGCAGAAATTCCTCGTCTGAGGAATAAATTCTTGTTTCATCTAAACATGCATGTTTTTGTTTCTTTGGTTTGTTTAAAAATCTCTGGAACGTTTTGGATTCGGACCGAACCGTATTTATTCTGGTTTTGTGGCTCGTAATGCTGCAGCCGTTTCTGTAATGCGCCGGGAAGCTTCAGCCCGTGGAACCAGATCCACTGACTGGGATGAAAGCCTGGCCGGCCCGGCCCGGCCCGGCCCGGTTCGAACGTTTACTCTGAGCTCAGGTACGAACAAGAAAATCCCTGTTAAGTTTTCTTGTCACACTTTGTTGCGAGCTGCGGCGCCGGCGTGCGGAATGTGGCGCCGCCACGAAGAACTGCGGCGGCGGAGGAAGAAGAAGAAGAGCCGCGTCTGAGAAGCCGGCAGCAGACTGGGAGGTTTATCTGACCTCTGACCTCTGGGCTGGATGAAAGCTTTGATGCCGAGACGCTGCAGAAGCAAACCCGATGCATGCTGGGTAATGTATGCAGCATGACGGGCTCCCCTAACCTCTCTCTGTGTTGCAGGACTGCGGCATGCGGGTCCAACCGGGTCGGTCCTGCGGTCTCCAGCCTCACCTCCCGCCCCAGAGTCCCGTCCGGCCCTGCAGCTCAGGACACGTCCCAGGTAGCGTGTCCGCCGTCCGTCTGTCCGTCTGTCCGCTCCCAACAAAACCTCCACCAGGCCGAGTCGCTCCTCAATATGGGAAAGACCAGAGAACACAATGCTACGCGCTAAAGAACGTACTGCTAAAGGAGGCGGGTCCAGTCAGAGGGAGGGAGGCGCACAAGCTGGTCTCTCCTGGTCTCCATAGCAACCGTTAGACTAACTCTGCAGTCAGGAAGAAGAGTTTCCTACCATCTTAAAGGTCTTACCCATCCCGGTTCTTTACCCGGACCCGGTTGGACTCCCTCGGTACCGGCAGCTCACCTGAGTCCGTCTCTCACCTGTCCGTCAGGTCGTTGGGTCGTCCCCTGCCTCAGTTGCTCCGACAACAGGACCTGTGATTGGAGGGAGGTCACCTGGCAGCCAGACGGCTGCTACCACCCGCCGGTGCGGCGCCCCCTGCTGCAGGACTGCATGGCGGACAGGAAGGTGAGGTCACGTGACCGGGCGCCGGGCGCCGTCGGCACTGCCAGCTGATGGGCCGGTCTCTGCTAGGTGATGTTCATCGGGGACTCCACCAACCGCGGGATGATGTTCTTCCTGATGGAGCGGCTCAACGGCAGCCTGCAGGACTGGGGCAGAGCTCACCACACGCTGCTGTACCGCAACCTGAACCGGCGCCGCACACAGGTCAGCTACTCCTACTATCCCCGCTTCTGGCTGGAGGGCAGCCAGAGGCCCACCTTCAGGCAGGCCCTGCTGCAGCTCATCAACAGGTGACAGGAAGTAGGCCACAGTGCTTCCTGCGCTGCACCGCGTTCCTCGGCTGAGCCTCTGTTTCTGTGAAGGTCTCGGCCGCTGGAGAACTCCAACCAGACGGTGCTGGTGGTGGGCGGAGTCCAGTGGCTCAACAGCGACCATCTGAGGACGGTGCAGGACGTGTTGGACAGGTAAACGATAAAACGACACCACAGGTGTCCTCAGAACGCAGAGGCCCTGACAGCGGTCCCTGAGGAACTCCTCTGTCCCCATCAGGGAGTCTCTGAGTGAGGTCCTGGTTGTGGTGAAGTCTCTGGGGATGGGCTTCCACCTCCCTGTAGACGGCATCCGGTCTCTGAGCCTGGTAGGTTCCCGGCAGAGGGAAATGTCCTGCTGCAGCGTCTCTGACGGCGTCTCCCTGCAGACGGAGATCCCAGGCCTGTTCAGGGACAACGCAGAGCTGATCTCCACGGCCGGACACCTGCGCTTCGAGGCCGTGGACACCTTCAGCATCACCATGGGCCGCTACAAAGAGTTCCTGCAGGGCCGCTGCGCCTGCCACTTCCACGAGGTAAAGCAACGCCGCCGTCCGGGGATTCGGGTTCAGAACCGGGTTGGACGGTTCCAGGAATCTGCAGAGATGCCTTCCTGTTCCTCAACCTCTACTTCCTGTTAGCAGCGCAGCTGTTCAGCTCAGGCGGTTCCTCGTCTCCTGACGATGTTCATCCGGACTGAGTCTAAAAGTCCAGCTGAGAAACAGTCCAGATCCTGGAAAACGTTTCGGCTCCTTCAGAAAAGATCCAGGTCCCCAACAAAGTTTCTGGTTCCTGAAACAGATTCTTTTTTTCCAGAGGAAGTTCCAATGATCCGGTTTTAAACAAAAGAACTGGTTCAGAGAATCAGTTCCTATTTTGCCTGATTCGGCTCAAAGATCCTGGCAAAGTGCTGCAACTTCCTGCTGTGCAGAACATTCCAGTTTTCCAGCTGATCCCGCCTCTCCTCCTTCCAGGTGGAGAAGCTCCAGTCCTCTGACCCTGCAGACAGCGAGGCGTCCACCAGGAAGAAGCCCGGAACCAGAACCGGCAGCCATTCCATGCTGGACACGGAACAGGAAGTCGGGTCGAAGGCTCCGACCTTTCGGGTTCGCGGAGCGGTGAACCAGGTGTACTCCGAGATCCTGCTGAGCCGCCTGTGTCCCGGGAACAGGTGAGAGTCACCGCCGGGTTCTGCCCGGTCAGCGTTCGCTTCACTGATGTTCCGGGATGAACATGGAAGTCCTACTGACTGGGAAGGGAACCGTATATGGAAATACTTCTGGTTTGATGAGGAGGATGCAGAAAAATCCTCAAATAATGAGAAACTCAAAATATTCCAAGAAACTTAATTTCATTAAAACTTCCTCTCATGGGAAGTTTCACATTCCCAGAAGTTCTGAAGTTCTGAAGACTTTCATTCCCTAGAAGATTCCGACATGCAACAAAAACATTTCCCAGATTTTCCAACAAAGCGTTTTTCCATCCAGGTTTCATTTTTCACAGCAGAAGCGGATCCAGGGTTCATAATTCCAGGCTTTTCCAGGCTTTTCCAGGCATTCAGCAGGCAGCTGCTGGTTCTGCTGCGGCCCGGAGGAACATTGGACCGATCCGGGTCGCTGCTGATCCGAATCCGGTAAAGGAATTCTGGTGGAATCAGATTTTCCATCTGCTGGGAATAAATCTGGAACTCTGACCGTTTTCCTTCCTCGCTCCGACCCGGAACCCGACCCGGAGTTCCAGAACCGGTTTCATTTCATCCAGGACCCATCAAACCCGACCAGATGCTCACCAGAACTCTCAGCCGGGTTCTGATGGTTCCTGGTTCCGTCCAGTATGGACATAGAACTCAGTGATTTGGACCGGGCCGGTTCTGAAGGTTTCCAGCTTCCAGAACCAACAGCTACTCCAGGTCCAAATAAAGGAGTGACTGGTGGACCAGTGGACATGTGACACGTCTGGTTCTGGTCGGATTGGACCTCATGGTTCTGTTTTATTCGTCTCCAGATGATTCTGCTGCTTAGCTGTGGGTTCTGTTCGGCCCGCATGCGGTTCCGGTTCTGTTCATGGATCTGAGCTTCCTCTGCTGCTAATAAAGTTTTTATTCTCTTTTTTTAGTTTCTCAATTTATTTAATCAGAACCGAACCGGTCCAGTCCCTGGTAGGCAGAGCCAGGGGTACTTTCTATGAGGTCGGGGTTGCCATGGTTACCAAAACCTCCTGGTTTCTTCCTCCGGACCATTCGGAACCAGCAGTTTCCGTCCCGTCCGGAGCCAGGCGGTTCTGGAGAACCGGGATGTTTTTCTGCTCTGTTTGCTCCGCAGCTTCAGGATCAGCCTCTGACGTCACGCCGATGCGCTGGTCCAATCAGCAGCGTCCTGGACCGGGTCTGGGTCCAGTCCGCCGCGCCTGGTCCGGCAGAAGGAAGCAGCGGCTGCGGAACCGGGATGATCCGCAGGACCGGGCGGTTCTGGTGAGGGATGGAGACCCGGAGTTCTGGAGTCCGACCCATGTTCGGTCTGGTTCTGCTGCTGGTCTGGGTCAGCCCGCCGAGCTGCCGGGCCAGCTGGATGTGAGTACCGAACCGGACCAAGCAGTACCGCAGCTCGTCAGAACTTTTTATCAGCACCAGAACCCGGTCTGAGGTCCAGTTTTATCCAACTAACCAGAACCGCTACTGCTTTCGGTTCCACTTGTCCGGATGGGTCAGGCTGAGCCCATGTCTGTGGTTCCGAGAGAACCTGCTCCCCGACCAGACCGAACTGTTCGGAACCAGATGGGTTTGCGCATGCTCTGTAGATTTATTTCATTTACTGTGAGGTTCTGGAGATTCTCACATGAATAATCCGAACCGAACTTGTAGCTGAGGAGAACCTTTCCCGAACCGGTTCGGATTTAGTTTAACCCGGAGAACAGAACCGAGGTTCCGATCAGATCTTTTGCTAGAAAGAAAAGTTTCATTTGAGTTTTTAGATTCTGTAGAATCTCCTGCGGTTCTGATCTTCTGGACCGGGTCGGTTAGACTCAGCTGCTTCATGTCAGAATTAAACAGAACCCGTCCGAACCGAGCCTGCGGACTGCAGCCCGGCTCTGAGCGCTAACTGCGGCCGCTGCCCTCCACAGGTGGCTGGGCGTGACGTCCTGCGGAGACCCGGTTCTGAGCGGCCGGCAGCGGGCCCTGTGCCGCGGGAAGCCCTTCCTGCTGCCCGGCGTGCGGGACGGAGCCCGGCTGGCCGTGGCGGAGTGTCGGAACCAGTTCCGACTGGAGCGCTGGAACTGCTCCACGACCCGGAACCCCGCGGCCGTGTTCGGCCACGAACTGACGAGCGGTGAGTTCTGCTGCTCGGTTCGGCAGCTCCTAACTGGACTCTGTGTGTTTTAGTTCTGCTGACGGGTTCTGGCTCCAGGCGGTCAGACCCAACATCCAGAACCAAAAGTTCTACAGAATTCCGCATGTTTTCCTGGTCCTGTTTAGTTAAAGTTCTGCTGGTTCCGACGCGCAGCAGCTTAGAAACTAAATATTTAGTTCTGCTTCTGATGGGTCCACATGGTACCGAACCAGTAGGTCTGGACTGGACGGGTTCCGCCGGTGGAGCGTCGGACTGGACCCAGTCTGCCCCCCAGAGGCCAAACGGAGGAGCTGCATGTTGTCCTGACTGAGCCTCACGTCTTTATGACGTCACAACCTGCAGCTGGACTCCGGGATTACCGGAACATCTTGGATTAAATGGTGTAGGAGCCATTTTCCCCTTTTTTCTTTTGGTTAAATCTTAGAATTTAAATTGTTTTATTCTTATTGTTTATTTCCTAGTTGATTTATCGTTAGAATTTTTGTTTAATTTGCTGTTTAGAAGAAGTTCTTTGATTATGACCCGGTCAGCCCAACCTGAAATTCATTAATGAGTTAATGAGTTAATCAGGTTGGGCTGTGGGTATTTCACGGTATAACTAGGTGGGTCTTAGGTAGCTTATTATGCACGTGGTGGTCATGAGGTTTGTTACCTGCAGAATCAGCCAATCAGTCATTTCGGTTTCTGTTGTCAGTCAGAGAGCAGGAGCAGGAATAGGAGCAGGAAGCCTGGAACCTTTTGCCTGATCTGAAAAAATCAAACCAAACAACTATATTTTGACCTTTGATCCTTTTTTTGCTGCGTAAACCAGAATCCACGGTGCATCAGGTGACTATTTGAGTTTGATTCACCTTTTCTTTAGATCACCTTCGAGTTTTGAGGTTTTTGATTTTTGAATTTAAGTTTAGAGACAAATGGTCACTACAGATGGATTTAATCAGATTAAATCTCTGATTTTTTGCATTCTGCAGGAAGGAAACAGGAGGTGTTGGAGGCCCTCATTTGATGAGTCCTAGTCCAGACAGAAGGGTCAAAGGTTATCTGTAGGGATCATGTTTCCTTTGGTTGCAGAGGAAGTGATGTCAGAATGTCTCCATCCCGCAGGAACCAAGGAGACGGCGTTCATCTACGCGGTGATGGCGGCGGGTTTGGTCCACTCCATCACTCGGTCCTGCAGCCAGGGCAACATGACGGAGTGCGGCTGCGACGCCCGGCTGCGCGGCGGCGGCACCGGGGCGGCGGAGGGCTGGCACTGGGGCGGCTGCTCGGACCACATCCGGTTCGGAACCTGGTTCAGCCGGAGGTTCATGGACGTCTCGGGGACGAACTCGTCAACGGGCCGGGTCGGGTTCACGCTCAGCACCATGAACCAGCACAACGCCGAAGCCGGACGGCAGGTGAGGACATCCTGACCTCTGACCTCAGTTAGACCCCTTCAGAGAAAAACTCGCTCTGCTGCGAGAACCGGTTGGAGCAGGTCCAGTTTACAGGATCAGGGAGGAACCGGGCCAGCAGGTGCTCAGAATGTTCCTTTAAGGTTCTTCCACCAAAGTGGGTGAAGATCCGTTTTCCAGAACCAGCTTGGAGTTTCTCCCAGGAAGTGGTTTTCCCTCTGGGGCAGCTGCAGTCTCCAGGCCGCTCCAGGCAGCAGCTCAGGGAACATTTTCTGAGCCGGAGATCCAGTAACGTTCTCCCTAAAGCTGGAGTTCTGGTTGGAAAGTCCTTTATTCATGAAGGTTCCTTTACTTCCACAAAGACACTTTAATACTGGACCTCTGGAAGAGCCGGCCCGTCTTGAACCTGGATTCTGGATCTCTAGACACCTGCTGCTGCGGCTAAACCATGGGATCCGCTGGGCTTCGATAAGGAGACGGGTTACAGAGGCCATCCGACAACCAGATGCTCAATCAGGCCACACCAAAGAACCAAGTTACATGTAAATGGTTCTCATCGACTTAAAGCTTTGATCCCGGATGGTTCCTCTGGAAGTGAAGGACCAGACCTCACCTTACACCACTTCCTTCAGGCTGGAGAGAAAGCAGGACTGTTTGGATCTCCAGCTTCTACTCTGTCAGTTCTGCACCAGCCCAGCTTCACTGGTCCAGATCCAAACTTCAACTTCTCGTCCGAAAGGGACTTCCTGACCTCTGAAACGTTAGTTGTTCTGATGTGACTGACATCTGCTCTACAGGAACCATCCATCTGAGTAGTTGCTGGTTGGTTGGACTCCTCCCTGATCCTCCAGGATAAGGTTGGGATCCGACCATCTGCTGCAGGTCCAGCCGTCAGCGGGCAGTCAGGTTCTGACTTTCTCCTCCCCCACCTGGAACCCATCTCCAGCCCAGTGTCTCTGTCTTCCTGCAGGCCATCGAGACGACCATGTCCACAGACTGTCGCTGCCACGGTATTTCTGGTTCCTGCGCGGTGAAGACCTGCTGGAGGTCCATGGCGCCGTTCCAGCGCGTTGGCGTTTACCTGAAGGAGCGATACGAGCGCAGCGTCCAGGTGTCGGACCGTTCCAGGAGGAAGACCAGAAAAAAGGACCAGCGCCGCCCTGTGGACAAACACGAACTCATCTACCTGAACAAGTCTCCAAACTACTGCCTGGAGGACAGGCGGCGTGGCATCGCCGGCACCAGGGGGCGCCGCTGCAACCGGACCTCCACCGGCCCAGATGGATGCAACCTGCTTTGCTGCGGCAGAGGCTACAACACGCATGTGGTGAGGAACATCCAGCGCTGCGAGTGCAAGTTTGTCTGGTGCTGCTACGTCCACTGCAGGCGCTGCGAGAGCATGAACGACATGCACACCTGTAAATAAGTCCACACCTGGAGCGGGAAGAGAAGACAGTCCTGCATGGATGGAGGTTCTGATCGGATCAGGATCAGCTGCAGGTCACTGCTGGAGCACAGCTCCACTTGTCATCCAGGAGCCTGAAGGAATCCTGGAAACAAACTCCAGGCAGGACTTGGTTTTCCTCCAGGCAGGGCCGGACTTAGGAGGGTGTGGGCCCCTGGGATTGTGCCAAGGTGTGGGCCCTGCTTAACCATCGTTATACATTTGATTAAGTACACACACACACACACACACACACACACACACACACACACACACACACATATATCCCTGATTTCCTTCCCTTTGGGTGCTCAGCGTTTGGCCGTGACTTACTAGTGGATCCGATCCACAAACCTTTTCTACCCACAAGCTGACAGAAACCAGCCACTGTCCACCATGAGGCTGATGACCCACTGTCCACCATGAGGCTGATGGACCCTCTGTCCACCATGAGGCTGATGGACCCACTGTCCACCATGAGGCTGATGGACCCTCTGTCCACCATGAGGCTGATGGACCCTCTGTCCACCATGAGGCTGATGGACCCACTGTCCACCATGAGGCTGATGGACCCACTGTCCACCATGAGGCTGATGGACCCTCTGTCCACCATGAGGCTGATGGACCCACTGTCCACCATGAGGCTGATGGACCCACTGTCCACCATGAGGCTGATGGACCCACTGTCCACCATGAGGCTGTTGGACCCACTGTCCTCCATGAGGCTGATGGACCCACTGTCCACCATGAGGCTGTTGGACCCACCGTCCACCATGAGGCTGTTGGACCCACCGTCCACCATGAGGCTGATGGACCCACTGTCCACCATGAGGCTGTTGGACCCACTGTCCACCATGATGGACCCACTGTCCACCATGAGGCTGATGGACCCACTGTCCACCATGAGGCTGTTGGACCCACTGTCCACCATGAGGCCGATGGACCCACTGTCCACCATGAGGCTGATGGACCCTCTGTCCACCATGAGGCTGATGGACCCACTGTCCACCATGAGGCTGATGGACCCACTGTCCACCATGAGGCTGATGGACCCACTGTCCACCATGAGGCTGTTGGACCCACTGTCCTCCATGAGGCTGATGGACCCACTGTCCACCATGAGGCTGTTGGACCCACTGTCCACCATGAGGCTGATGGACCCACTGTCCACCATGAGGCTGTTGGACCCACTGTCCTCCATGAGGCTGATGGACCCACTGTCCACCATGAGGCTGTTGGACCCACCGTCCACCATGAGGCTGTTGGACCCACCGTCCACCATGAGGCTGATGGACCCACTGTCCACCATGAGGCTGTTGGACCCACTGTCCACCATGATGGACCCACTGTCCACCATGAGGCTGATGGACCCACTGTCCACCATGAGGCTGATGGACCCACTGTCCACCATGAGGCCGATGGACCCACTGTCCACCATGAGGCTGATGGACCCTCTGTCCACCATGAGGCTGATGGACCCACTGTCCACCATGAGGCTGATGGACCCACTGTCCACCATGAGGCTGATGGACCCACTGTCCACCATGAGGCTGTTGGACCCACTGTCCTCCATGAGGCTGATGGACCCACTGTCCACCATGAGGCTGTTGGACCCACCGTCCACCATGAGGCTGATGGACCCACTGTCCACCATGAGGCTGTTGGACCCACTGTCCACCATGATGGACCCACTGTCCACCATGAGGCTGATGGACCCACTGTCCACCATGAGGCTGTTGGACCCACTGTCCACCATGAGGCTGATGGACCCACTGTCCACCATGAGGCTGATGGACCCACTGTCCACCATGAGGCTGTTGGACCCACCGTCCACCATGAGGCTGATGGACCCACTGTCCACCATGAGGCTGTTGGACCCACTGTCCACCATGATGGACCCACTGTCCACCATGAGGCTGATGGACCCACTGTCCACCATGAGGCTGTTGGACCCACTGTCCACCATGAGGCTGTTGGACCCACTGTCCACCATGAGGCTGATGGACCCACCGTCCACCATGAGGCTGTTGGACCCACTGTCCACCATGAGGCTGATGGACCCACCGTCCACCATGAGGCTGTTGGACCCACCGTCCACCATGAGGCTGATGGACCCACCGTCCACCATGAGGCTGTTGGACCCACCGTCCACCATGAGGCTGATGGACCCACTGTCCACCATGAGGCTGATGGACCCACTGTCCACCATGAGGCTGATGGACCCACTGTCCACCATGAGGCTGATGGACCCACTGTCCACCATGAGGCTGTTGGACCCACCGTCCACCATGAGGCTGATGGACCCACTGTCCACCATGAGGCTGTTGGACCCACTGTCCACCATGAGGCTGATGGACCCACTGTCCACCATGAGGCTGTTGGACCCACCGTCCACCATGAGGCTGCTGGACCCACTGTCCACCATGAGGCTGTTGGACCCACTGTCCACCATGAGGCTGTTGGACCCACCGTCCACCATGAGGCTGATGGACCCACTGTCCACCATGAGGCTGATGGACCCACTGTCCACCATGAGGCTGATGGACCCACCGTCCACCATGAGGCTGATGGACCCACCGTCCACCATGAGGCTGATGGACCCACTGTCCACCATGAGGCTGATGGACCCACTGTCTACCATGAGGCCGATGGACCCACTGTCCACCATGAGGCTGATGGACCCACCGTCCACCATGAGGCTGATGGACCCACCGTCCACCATGAGGCTGATGGACCCACCGTCCACCATGAGGCTGTTGGACCCACTGTCCACCATGAGGCTGTTGGACAGCCCCAACCACCAGGTCGTCTCTCCATGATTGTTAAACAGTTGTTATGTTTTGCATATACACACAAAAAAACTTCAGCAAGTCAGATTTTTAAAGATCGGCCAGAAATCGGTGCACCTTTAATGAATGTAAAGATCATCACTACTAACAAAATATACTTGGTAGTTATTAAAGAAATACTTGAACATCTTGAATATGTGTATTCAGCAGAGCTTTCCTAAGGAATTAGAACTGGACAATGTTCTCTATCATCCTCTATTTATTGATCCTCTTCATCTATATCTCTGTAATTATCAGGTTTATTTCCTTACCAGGTTATTTCCCCTCTCAGAGCCAAACCTGGATCTTATCTGTGTGGCGGGTCGCAGTAGGTCATTGTCCTGTCGGCCTTATGATTCAGACGGTTCCTCCCGCCGCTGCTAGCTGGAGGCTAAAGCTGGTTCTGCTGTTTTAACTTCGCATTGAGCAGCAGAGCATCGCTTTGCTTTTCTGTTAGCCGTTTTCTTTCTCTTTGAATTGTTCTGTTGCTTTTTTCTACTAACGGAAACCCGTTTCACAGCATCACTGACTTTTAGCATCGTTTAAAATACAAACCCAGCCGCGGTGGATGGAGGATAACAGCCTGTGTGTGGATGGACTCACCGCTTGGAGCTGCTTTCAAAACGATCTGGACAAGAATCGTTTCTGATGTTTGTAAAGATGTTCCGATGCTAACATCCATATTCAGTGCTTCTTGCTCAGCCCAGTAAACTCACACAGGATCAGTACTGTACGGATCATCCGTGGTCATCGCTGTGACCAGTGAAGAAGTCCGCCGCCTCTGACTCCCCGGGTCCGGATCGGTCCAGGTTCTGGCGGACCGTAGAGCCCCGGTAAGCCCATGCTAAAATCCGGGTTTGCCTCCAGGTCTTCTCTGCGGGACGTGTCCACCTGGAGAAGGACCTGAGACCCAATATGGACACATTTTCATTTGCAGCTGATGTAGAACCTTTAAACCCAGGGATGTACCGATACCGTGTTCCTTCAAACCGAGTACAAGTTAAACATACGTCTGAGTACTTACTGATGCCAGATAATGAGTACCAGGTAGTTCCCGGTACTCATTAGTACTAACACACGAGTCATACAACCAGTCTGAGAACAGTTTATTTTCATTCAGTACATTTGACTACAACAGAACTACAAGGTCAGAGTATTTTAGCTGTAGGACTACTCTACAGTATTCTACCGACCAGAACTGACAGAACCACACTCGTTCAGTCCTCCCACTTTTCAACCGTGTCGTCAAACATGTAGAGGGTGAACCCAGAAATGGTTGTTTTGGACGACAGAAATTTTACTCTCAAAGGACATGTTATCAGGCTACGGTGAAGCTAACGCTGCTCTTCCAGATAAGTACCTTCATCTTTACCAAGTCCTGAAGTTCAAGCAACTTGGTGATGGCTAATAATCTCCTACCTTGGAGATTTTGAGAAGATCTAGAAACCCCTTAAAGGGGAAAGTACCAAAAGTACCAAAGCTGGCCGTCAGATCAAACTGGTGCCTGAGAACCTGAGTTATTAATTCAGAGATTACTACAGGGTTGGTTGTTGCTACTGCTGTTGCAAAACTCCTTGAACTCTGTGACTTGCTGGCTTATAACTGTTTTCTCAGATTGCTGGTGTTGATCCTCTTGGACCCCCAGACCGCTGACATGGCGCCGCCTCTACTGCTTTAGCCTGCTAGCTAACTTCAGTTGGAAATAGTTCAGCTGTCTTGGTGGCTTTGTGGCTTCATTTACAGCTTCTTTCCGTTTAGTTTGTAAAATTATAGCAAAGGATGAGTATCAATTACATATCAAATACCAAAGGCAACTAGAACAGGGGAGCCCAAAGTGGGTCCTGGAGGCCCGGCATCCTGCACGTTTTAGTTCTCTCCCTGGTGGCAGTAACAACCTTTTCACCTTGTCAATGCTCCTCTGAGGCCTTCTAACGAGCCACCATTTGATCCAGGTGTGTTAAACCAGGGACAGAACTACAACATGCAGGATGCCGGGCCTCCAGGACCCACTTTGGGCACCACTGAACTAGAACTAAACTAATATTACCATAAATGCTTCTTAGCAGATAATCAGCTAACAATAGAGCTTAGCTTGTAAAATGAGCTGAAGCATGTTGAAATAATTAAACTAACAAAACATTTCTATTATTGAACTTACAGATAAATGTCTGAAGAACAGACGTGTCATGAGAGCCAGTCACCATGAGTCCAGCCTGAAAATCAAACATTGTCCACTAGGTGGCAGTAAAGCTCAATTTGTGATTCAAAATAAAACCAAACAAAAGATTCTGATGGAGCCAGATGCCCGGTCCGATCATAGACGTCATATACGTTGACGCCTCACTGAGCCCTAATTACGTCGCCGCCATCTTCTGTGTGGCAGCAGAGGACCGGAGCTCCTCAAGTCCTTTGCTGTGTGTTTCAACCGTTTTACGAAACAAACTGGATTCATTCTCATTACCTTCCCAGGTCAGGATGAAAGATCAGAATTATTTGACTTTGCAGCCAGAAATTCGCTTCTAAACAGCCGAAAAATATTTCCTATGTAGCTAAATTGGCCCGAAGTAACCGCTGATTGTTAGCGTAGCAGCTAATATAACCGCTGATTGTTAGCGTAGCAGCTAATATAACCGCTGATTGTTAGCGTAGCAGCTAATATAACCGCTGATTGTTAGCGTAGCAGCTAATTTAACCGCTGATTGTTAGCAGCTAACGTTTTCATACTGTTATGTAATGAGAAATCGCCGTTAGAGGGGAAGTTCATTAAAATTCATAAATCAAAAGTCATTTCTCAATAATGTATAAATAAATACAAGAAAATTGTTTTCTTTTGAAAAGTTAAATGTACATTAAATTATGTAAATATGTTCTGTAAAAGTGTCTGTTCATCAATGTTAATATAAAATGATCAGAATCATTTCTATCAAATCAAACATTGTGCTCTTTCTTCAGAAATGCCCCAAAACAATTAAATAATCTCATCAGAAGTTAGAAACGCTCTTTAGTCATTTCTTTGATTACCAAATATATTAATGTGTGAGAAAATGTGTCAATAACAGGAATTAATTTAAAATACTTTGTAGAACGGCAGTTTGTGAAATTCGGTCCATTTACCTGTATTAGCTTACTGGCACATATTCCACATTCAATATGGCGGACGCTGTGACGTGTCGCAGCAAGGGGCGACCCGCTCCATGACCTTTGACCCGCTCCATGAGGCGTCTATGGGTCCGATCCTCTCCCTCACTCGTTCGTCCTTCAGATGCCGTTCATGTTGAAGGTTAAAGGTCGCAGTGTGTACCACATTCTTCGCCCCGCCCATTTTAGGTCCTATTTCCGCCCTTACGCCAAGTCCGCACTTTTACGGACTTCGGCGAACTGTATTTCCCACAATTCCTTGCTGCATGTGACGTTTTGAGTTAAAAGGCGGGCTTATTGTAATATATTATTTTTCCGGCTTTATAGAAAATTCAAAGAAAATATGACAAAGCACATCAGTAATAAAAAGTTTGATTTAATAAACTGAGAAGAAAAAATAATAAAGTCACAAACTAACAGGAAATAAAACAAAATGTCACAAATGCAAAACAAACTTCAAATCTTAACATTGGAATAGAGATTGGGCTTTTATGATGTTGCAGCATTTAAGCACTCAAAATAATGTCACTGTAAAGTGGAGGGGACTTTTAGAAACAACAATTTATCTTCAGATCCTGTTAGAAGACCACATTTTATTAAATAAAAACTTAAAGATGGAATAGATACAATATCCACTTTTTAAACTTTCTAAACATTTTAATGAAGTTGCAACTGAAAAAATGTTTGTCTCAAAATCTCATCACAAAACACAGGAATTGATATTTATTTTGAATTTCTTTTACAGAAAGTCATTAAGGAAAACCTTTATAAATAATTATGAAATTAATATCTTAAGTTTATTTGTGGGACTGGAATATAAAGCTGCTTGGTTCTTATTGTCACCATGATTTTTAAACAAATGTTTTCTTCTCAGACTAGAGGAGAAAACTGATGTCGGAGCTCCTGATGAATTATTGTTACATTTTGGGTTCATAAAGTCACAACATTCATAGTTTCTTTTAAAAAGGACATTTTAGTTCCATTAGTCTTTTTATTTTTCACATGTAGCATCAGGCATTTTTATTATTTTTCATATATGCCGTACGTTTGTCCTTAACTCGATCTTTGTTATTAGCTCCACTTTATACCAAACTAACTTTTAGATGCATAAAACAGATGTTTAAAAAATCACGTCTGTTAGTCACATGACCGACTGATAAACTGATTATTACAACATTTCAATGTGTATTTTTTGCCATCTTGGAAATATGACAAAGTTAACAGAGTGAGCTGTCTGTCACAAAAATAGAATAAAATCAGTTTGAACATCTGAGAGTTTATTGAATTTTCTTTATTCAACGTGTCAAAACAAAACAAATATCTCCAACAATGACTTGGGAAAGAAGAAACACCTTTAAAATAATCTGTTTTGTTGTAGTTGTACTTTTTAGCAGCAGAATGCCTAAACAGTGACCAGTGCCGCCATTTTGGATTGAAGCTACGACCCGGGGCCGTTCTGTCCTTGACCCCTGACCCCTGATGTGACTTTGACTGAGTCCACTCTTCATAGGGCGCCGGGCGCTGAGCACCGGACCGGGCCTGAATCTGCTGAACGTCTCACCACTAAGCGGCTCCAGGCTCTTCTTCTCTTTATGCAGTTTACAGATATTTTGGGGTTTATTAGCGCCACCTACAGCCTGCTACTGGCTCCTGTGGTAGCAGAGACTTCAATCAGGTATCGGTACATATCCAGGTGAGCCCAGTGTTACCTGGAACAGGCGGGAAAAATCTAAGTTTTCTCAATAATCTTAATTTCCATGTGCAGAACTTCCTGCTTGTTCTGGTTTGTTCAGATGTAGTGGCGGCCCGGTCCGACCCGACCAGCTCCATCTGCTCCATGTTGCTCCGATCTGAGGGTGTGAAGCTGGGGTCAAGGGTCAAGCTGCAACAATGTCTGCTGTGGTCCTGAGGAATGGACCGAGCCCGGCAGAACCAGATACAAGCAGTTAGAATGAGTCTTTAGCTGCATGATGAGCTCTGGGAGTTTCGGGGGAACCGCTCTCCTGGGAGGAACAACCGGAATGAGATCCAGGTGAATTCTGGGAAAATGGTCTGATAGGATCTACTGAGAACAAGGTCCAGCCTGACCTGAAACCTTCAGATGTTCTGGGTCAGAACTTTTATCTTTTCTATTTTATCTGCTTTGTTTCTAATTTGTTATTGTGAATTTAGCTTTGTCACTTTTTTTTTTATTCATCACTGAAGTTCAGCTCTTTGTTAAAACGTTGATGATGAGAATCCAGAACCCGACCTGAGGACACCGTCGGCTCCGGGCCCCTCTGAGGACGGCTCCCGTTCCTGGGGACGCTGTGCACCAGGGGGACAGCATGTCCTCACTGGGACAGACATGTCCTGGTGTCCTGAGTTCTCTGAGTCAGCAGGAAGACGGTTATCAGCCATGGTTGATGACGGAGCAGAAAGTTTCAGGAAAACAGGATTTCCTGTTGGACTGAGGCCCAACCTGAGGCTCCTGGTGGCAGGCAGGTCCTGAACATTCACAGCAGGGTCAAAGTTCATCCCTGGACCCAGAACAGAGAGAAGAAACACTGGATCAGCTCCCAGTTTGGAGCGCTGGGATGCAGAGAGGAAACTAGAGCAGGTAGGATAGCTGACAGACAGGAGGTCTCACTCTGACACAAACCGTGAGTCTGGATTTTAACCTTCATCCAGAGGGTTTACTGCAGTCAGAAGCGCTCTGCTGTAGAGTCACCGCCAGAATCCGTTTGGTCTGAAACTGAAAGCAGCAGGAAGTTCTGTGTTGTTTAACGATGCAGAATGATCCCACTTCCTGTGGGTGTTTGTGTCGAAAGCTACAGCTCAGCACTTTTCCCTGAAGGTTGGTTTTCAGGAAGCAGGAGGAGGAGGAAGCCCTGAAAAGAGCCGCTCAGACCGGGCTGGACAGCAGACCGGGTCAGAACCAGAAGAGATGGAGGTCCTGCTGAGTTTCCAGATGCTGGTTCTGATGATGACGACGGCCGCCTCGCAGCAGGTAAGATCACCAGGAGAGCTGCAGGTTTTCTAACGGGACTCAGCTGGAACCAGTGGGTCCCAGTGGGTCCCAGTGGGTCCCAGTGGATCCCAGTGGATCCCAGTGGGTCGGCTTTAATTTGCTGCTGGCGTCTGATGTCTCTCGGCGGAACGGTTCTCTGATCTTCTGCTGCCTCCAATCTGAGATTCCTGAAAAGAAATGAAATTATTTTCATCATGAAAAATAATGTCTCTTCAGCATCTAGTCTGGTTCTTCTTGGGCCCGGTACCGACCCACTGCTGCCGCTGAGGAACCAGACCAGATGGTGGTTCTGATCTCCGATAGCCTGAGCTTCATGTTCTGGTCCAACCTGACCCGAACAGAACAGCCTAGTCAAAGGCCAGACCTCAACCTGACTGAAATGCTGTCTGGGTCTTCAGAGAGCAGAGCAGAACCTCAAAGAAGCACCGATGGAGAGAAGAACCGGATCAGAACCACAAAGGACTGTTGGGAGGTTCTGGGCTCTCCAGTTGGACCCATTTGGTCCCAGTTCTGACCCTGGCAGTGGGAGATGGAGGTTCTGGGCGGATCCGATCCAGAAGATAAGCAGCAGTTAGACCCATTAGCCTCACTTCCTGTCTCTGCTTCCAGCTCCCAAGATTCCCAGTTTGTGTCATGGTGCGGACCAGTAGAACCATCGGGCCATGTGAACAGAACCGTGGTAGCTGCTTCCTGTTGCTAATCTGTTGGGATGTGTTTGTGGCAGACGGTTCTGGAACTCTTTATTCCAGAAGAGTTCTGGAAGGACGTGGGCCACACACACATGACCCACGTCATTCCAGCTCCTTCCTGTTCTTGCTGGGGTTCTGAACAGGTTCTGTTAGAGCTTCTGTTTGTTTCTCCAGAACTTCTGCTCCAACTCCACGGTGCTGAGGACGCAGACGGCCTGCCACTCCTGCTCCATCTCCATGTTTGTTCCGTGTCCCACTGGATTCAGGAGAAGTCCAGGAAGCCTGACGTCCGGCTGCAAGTGAGCTGAACCAGTTTCACTGATCGGTTCTGGTCTGGACCGGTTCTGCTGACCCAGGTTGTTCACCGTGTGGGTTCTGTGCAGGTACCAAATCCGGACCAGCAGCCTGCAGCTGGCCGTCAGCGGCTGCTCCTTCCAGTGCTTCCAGCAGGTGGAGGTGAAGAGCTGCTGCCCCGGATACTGGGGTCCGGACTGCATGGGTCAGTACTGTTCTGCAGGAAACTGGGTCAGTTCAGAACCTCTAGACGGCTTTAATGGTCGACTTGATTATACCAGAGAACAGATCAGAACCAGCAGAACCAGCCAGCTCGACCCACCTGCACCCACTCCAGGTGACTCCTGACCCGGTCCAGTCCGGCAGGAAGCAGATGATCCTCCAGAACCGGGACTTCCTTCCTCCCTGCAGACCGTCAGCAGGACGGAGATCTGCAGACACGGCGCCGATCCCACAAGCTGCTCTCAGACCAGCAGAACATCAGCCAGAACCTGAGATCCACAGGTCCAGACAGAACCTGGACCAAAGACCAGTCCAGGTTCTGGTCCAGGTTCTGGTTCAGACCTTAGAATCCAACCAGAGAAGGGAAAGATTTCCACCACATGCTGGGAGGCGGGGCATGGTGGAGGACAGAGGAGCTGATAAAAGCTGGGACAGGAAGTGGGGGGGGGTGGAGGGGGGGTCAGCTTCCTGTCATCTCCAACCTGCTGCAGCTGCTCCTCCAGTCGATCCTCCAGCTTCCTGTGTTTGTGTTGCAGAATGTCCTGATCGGGCCGACGGGCCCTGCAGTGGCAGAGGGGTCTGCTCTGATGGGCTGGGGGGGAACGGCACCTGCAGCTGCCAGGTGACACACACACACACACACACACACACACACACACACAGAATCTGTTAAAACCCAAATTATCCTGCAGTACCAACTGAAAGACGGATAGGTTTCTGTTGCCTGTTGAGTTTTCCTGAACTGGATTCGGACCGACCCAGAACCGACATCAGAACCGTTTTGGCCACATTAGTGCTGCTGCTCAGACTTTGGGTCAAAGTTGTTTCTGGTTGCTGTCCAGGTTGGTTTTGCAGGAACGGCGTGTGAGGACTGCTCTCCTGGACGTTACGGCCCCACCTGTAGTTCAGGTACCGTCACATTCTCCCATCCTGACCCGGGTCGGTACCACCAGTATTCCTTACCTGCTGTTGTTGGTTCTGCCTCAGAGTGCTCCTGTGTCCACGGTCTCTGCGGTTCTGGACTCAAAGGAGACGGTCGCTGCACCTGCTTCTCTGGGTACCGAGGTCCTCGCTGTGACCAGGGTTCGTCCCTCTGCTGGACCTGCAGCACCGGGTTTCCTTCATCCCGGACCTGTCTGTCCTGACCCGGTTCATCCTGTCTTCCAGAGCTCCCAGAGTGTGCGGCCCTCAGCTGCCAGCAGAACGCCCGCTGCATGGAAGAAGCTCTGACTGGACAGCTGGTGTGCCAGTGTTTGCCTGGTTATGAGAAATCAGGATCTCAGTGTTTAGGTGAGTCTAAACATGAACAGAAGCTTGGCTGGTCCAGAACCGGGCCCAGCTCCTGATCTCCAGCAACTCTGATGTTTTGATTGTTGTTCGGTTTAGAAATGTTTAAAAAAGAAACTTATTCAGCGCCACCAGAGAACTACCTAGAACCATCTGCTCAGGGATGGTCTGCTCATCGTTAGCTCTGTCCTCCACAGCCAAGAACCCGTGTCTCCGGCCGGTCTGCCATTCCTGGGCTTCCTGTGCCCACACTGGACCGGACCAGCACCACTGCACCTGCAACCCAGGCTACAGCGGCGACGGACAGGTCTGCATGGCGGTCGATCCTTGTCAGACCCAAAACGGAGGATGTTCTGCCAGGACCACTCGCTGCATCTATGATGGACCCGGAAAGGTAAAATTAGTCCAGAAATCCACTTCAGAGTGTGAGGGATCAGAACCAGAACCAAAAGGGATTAGATGGAAAAAGATGGGAGCAGAAGAACGGGGATGCTAACCAGGAATGGGATCAGCCAGGAGATAAAAATGGAAAACTCTGCATGCAGAACAAAATCAGAGATCAAATTCAGGAACATCAAGAAATTAGCCTGAGTATGAAAAAGGATCAAATCCAGAACCTGAATCAGGACTGATGGCATGTTCTGGATCTAGAACGTCATCTGAACAAAAACACTGAAATGAAACCAGAACATCTAATCCAGAATGGGGTTGTGACAAAGACTGGAAGTAATCCTGGGGTCCGAACGACACCATCTTCCTCTGGGGCAGGATGTGGAACAGGATCAGGTTCAGATTCACGTCAGGATTTAAACATGATCCGAATCAGGGACTCGCTTGACTAAGTGCCTGTCTCAGAGCTGGAATCAGGGCCGGCTAATTGGGGCCTGCCATAGCCATGCATAGGGAGAGCAGTGACTGACTTGCTTTGCAGAGATCAGATTCTCTGCCAATCTGACTGCTGTCCATATGCGTTGCATGGCAGGCACCTGTAGTTCTACACCTAATAAAATGTCTCTTTATTATTTATTTTTCCTCCATCACCGTTAATGAGGCCCAAACTGCTACATGCACCCCCACAAATGTGGTATCAAAAATTGCGGCGAATTACGGTTTATCCACATTTTGTCTCCAAGCGACCCAAAGTTTTCCAAAAGTTAGAGTGTGAGTGCCGCTCCGCCAGAGAGTGGATTTCTGACCCCAAATCATTTCTAACTCGCCCACAAATATCGCCCGATTGGCTTCGAAGTCGGTCAGGACGTAGATACGCATGCCTGCTCCGGCAAAATGTTTTCAAAATGTCCGTAGGGCTTACGGTTTTCTGTCCAGGTGCTTCTGACCAATGTGCGATAGGACAAACTCTCGCTCAGACACGTTTTTCCATGTATGTCTGAAAAATGTCAGACCTCAGCGCACATCATCTTTCTCTCATCGCTGTTAATACTGTGAGTGAGGTAAAGACATGAAACGCGAGAATATCGGAGACGACTAATAGCCCTGTCACACACTTCAAACGGTTTTCGAACACGTGTCACGGTTCCTGAATGGGAAGGAGTCGTTGGAAGTGCTTTTTTTGTGAGAACAGGCTGGTTTAGACAGAATTCTCTCCCTCTGTGCCACCAACAGGTGCAGGGCGTTAATCACCATAGCAACGGAACACAGAGCAGAGGAGCTGCTTAGGACTACAAAACGCCATCATTGTAGTTCTAACTGTGTCTGAACACTCGGTTATTAACGGGGTTGAGCAGAGTGTAGAACTACAACATGTCTGTCACTAGAGGAGGACTTGGCTGGGTTGAGAACTGCTCCTGTTTTTAGCTTTATATAACTGATTTAACCCAATTACTATTACACATGGGATTAGTGTGGCCATTTCAAATGAAGCTTAATGAAAATTTCAAAATAAAAGCCTCAATAATCCTCTCAGGTAAGTGATATTGTAAGTGATCTTGAAGGTACTGAGATCCAGGAGGAAGGTCAGAGGGGTCAGGGCTTCTCTGTCCTGGGCCCAAAGTGATGGGCCGATTTCAGAGAGGCCCCTTCACTGTCCACTTTTAAAGCTCGTCTTAAAACCACCTTGGCTTTCAACACCAGAGGGATCTAGTTTTAAATTGGATGTTTTTGTTTTTAAACTGTAAGAGATTTTTTTTTAGTTATTTTTTATTTAGTTTTTTTAATGTTGTGTTTTACTGTACAGCACTTTGTATCAGCTGTGGTTGTTTTAAAGTGCTTTATAAATAAAGTTGGATTGGATATTAGGTTTTATTATCTTTTTCCCTCGAGTTAGTTATAATATTAGATTAGAAGATAATAGAAGATATAATATTAAAATGTTTTCAGAATGTTGCTAGGGCTTATGGTTTTTTGTCAGGGACCTGGAGACCAACGCTGAGTGTCTCACAAGTATAGAAACTCTGTCTCCGGCATCCTGTCAGACAGCCCAGGTCCAGGTTACCATGGCAACGGGTCCCAGAGAGGCAGGGAGTAGTCTCACAAACAGGCGCAGAGGCAGGTCTCACAATGCATTGTGGGAAGAATAAATATTTCCTGACTATTCATATTTTGCTTACATAAAATTATTATTCCTCTGAATTTTTTAGTGTGAATTAAAATCCTTAGTATGAAGGTTGAAAATTTTCGAGACATAAACAATTACCGACTGTCTTTATTTTATTTTTATTTCGGACCGTGAGTGAGAACCACATGTGTGAAGCTTATAGTCGTCAGTCTGGGACTGAAATTCATTGTACCTGGGGTTCAGTTCATTGTACTGTAGTAATGAACCAGGTCAGCCATGGAAATATGGTGATGGACCTGGTAAGAGCAAGTCCAGCTGTCCAAACCGTAGCTAGAGTGCTGGGTCCAAAGCGACACTTTTGCAGGCCCTGTTATAATTTCTTCAGGAATTGTCTAGTTAATTTGCTGTGATTACTCCCAGTGGCTGCACTGCAGAGTCCAGCCTGCAGGGGGAGATGTATTGTTGTCGGTGTCTGGTTTCCTTCCAGTCCCACTGTGAGTGTCTACCAGGCTTTGAGACGCTGGCGGACGGCAGCTGCAACCTGAAGGACGTCTGCAAACCCGACTCCTGTCACCAGAACGCCAACTGCTCCACGGTGGAACCGGGTCGGGTCCGGTCAGTTCCCTCCGCCTTGCTTTACCTCACTGTTACCTGCTTGCTCACTTGAATACACCTGAGTGTCCCGTTGCTTTGCCTCCAGGTGCGCCTGTCTCCAGGGCTACATCGGGAATGGGAAGGTTTGCTTTGGGAACATCATGGAGCGTCTCAGGGAACTGAACACTCAGCCTGGGAAGGAGTGGAGCGGCCAGCTGAGCAACGCCATCTCTCTGTTCGGTGATTAGAATAAAGCAACATTCAATCTGAGGGTTGGACTGGGCGTCCTGCTCCAGGAAGTCCTGGTTCTGGTTCCATCCCAGCTTGATCTGGACCTGATGTTCTGTTCAGAGGCAGACATCGGCACTGATGTGGTTTGTTTTGTGTTCCCAGATTCTCTGTCTTGGCCTCTTCAGAACTTGGGTCCGTTTACGGTTTTTGTTCCGGTGAATCGAGGTTTCAGGGGAAACTCTGTGAGTTCTAGACCCATTTAGCTCAGACAATCAGAAGAAGCAGAGTTTTCAGGGTTTTTGTTGTTTTTTTAATCACAGGTACGGACTCTGACTGCCGACTCATCCAAAGCTAAGTACCTGTGTAAGATGCACCTGGTTGCTGGTTCAATGCCGTCCTCCACTCTGGTGAAAACAGATGTCTTCTACACGCTGTCCGGAAAGGCAGGAGAGACGGAGACGTCTGACAGGGTGAGAAGAAGCCTAGCCGTCTTTCAGATTTTTAAAACACACAATGTTTTTTCAAGTGGTCCTGAGATATGGATCAGAACCAGAACTCTCAGGAGAAAAAGCAATTTCATGAGTCTCTAGGTAAGACTCCCATGCACAGTTTATCATCGGCATAAAATTGATCCAAAGAACATGTGGGACACCGGACACATCCACCCTGAGCTGGAACCAGGAACGTTCCACCATTGCCAACCTCATTGGACCTGGATCTAGTGACCCGGTTAAACCAGAACCATCCCATTTCTCCTTGCAGGGTGGTCAGATCAGAATCCGTATCCATGGCAGCAGGAGGCGAGGTGAGGTCATCAAGTCGGACCTGGCAGCGTCCAACGGACTCATCCACATCATCACGAAGCTGATGGACAGCGTCCCGGCCACCGTGGAGAGCAGGCCAGATGTGAGACCTCTAACCCTGGTTGACTGGACGAAATGTCGATGCCACTTTAACGCTTTTATGATCTTCTACAGGAGAACTTGATGAAAATCATCTCTGACTATGGCAAATTGGAGACTTTCAAGTCCCTGCTTGAGGTGCAGTAACTAGATTACTACTTTCACACCGGCTGCCCATTGGTCCAGACCGACAAAGACATATTAAGGTCTTATTTAAGGTCTTATTTAAGGTCTTAATATGTCTTTAAGACCTTTTTGTTCCTTGTGTGGTTCTAAGAACTTGTGTTGACCTGGTCTCAGAAATTTGTTCCAGTTTGGATTATCTACAGTAGATTTTGGTTCTCTGAGCAGAGCCCAGTAAGAAGTCTGGTCTTTAACTGGTTTAAATTCAGTAGCCATCCACTGAAGAACTTTGGACTCTGTGGGATCTACAGTATCTTCTGCCGGTTGGCATTCTGTTCTGCTTTGGTGATAGGTTTGTGGGATCCAGAGAGGATCTAACTTTCTTAATCCAACTTCAGAGTAAAACAAATCAGCAAATCTTCAAGAAGCAACTGAACATTTCAGTGAGTCTTTGCTGTGGTTACAGCAAGCTGACCTGGCCTCTGTGATGGACCTCCCTCAACCAGTCACGGTCTTCACTCCAACTACTGAAGCTTTTAACGGCATGAAGGAGGGTCACCTGCAGTTCCTCCGCAGTGCAGAGGTGAGTAAGAATCAAACCGTCAGCGGCTCAGGGACCCTGATCTAAATCAGTCTGAACCCTCAGGGTCGCAGCAAGCTGACAGAGTTCCTCCGGAACCACATCATCCCGTCCACCTCGGTGAGTACCAGCTGTATGTCTGAGTCCGCTCTTCTGTCCCCTCTGATCGTTGTCCACTGTCCTACAGCTGGAGGTCTACAACATTGTGTCCAGCCCCACCGTTGTGACAATGGCCAACCAGGTCCTGGTCATCAACGTAACAGAAAACGTAAGTTTGTCGGCCGCTGATCAAAAAGACCATCTTTTACTTTGATGGGTCCTCAGCTGAGATATCTTCCAGGTGTATCATGAATTGTTTTCTTCCTGCCTGCATTAATCCTGATCTGTTTGCTGCAATGCTGCTCCTATTGGCTGATCCAGGGTCAGATTCTGGTCAACGGAGCGGCCGTTCTGGAGGCAGCCGTGGAGGCCAAGAATGGACGGCTGTACGTGATGAACGGAGTCCTGACTCCACCCTCCATCCAACCTTTGCTGCCTCACAGGTGTGACATCACAGAGACCAAGATTATAAAGGTAAGGAGCTGCTGATTTTATCTGAAACATTAGAAACAGATCCAGAAACCTTCCTGCTCACATCTGACGGCTGAAATCTTGTGATCCTTTAGGGTGAATGTGTCAGCTGCACCAAGGTCCACCTGTTCCAGTGCTCATCAGGAGTCTACACGGTAAGAAGTCTCACTCTGCCGGGACCTTCTGGGTTTTTCTCCCTACTATATGAAAAGTTGATCTGATGTGAATCTGTCATTGTGTTGGTGAACAGGGCACCTCCAACCTCGGGTGTCTTTACACCCTCTCCTTTGACAAATCTCCCATCAGGGTCCCATCCAGAGGTTGCGCACCACTCTGCAACGCCAATGTAACGGTAATGGCAGCATTATGATTTTATTGATGAGAGCCACGTCAGGAATCTGTGGTAACATTAATGCACCTGTGTGCTCAGACTCCAGCCTGCTGTAAAGGTTTCTACGGTCCGGACTGCGCTCCCTGTCCAGGTGGCTTTAACACACCCTGCTCCGGACATGGCCAGGTAACGTTCTACCACCTGCCATCAGACATCCGGAGGAACAACCATGTTCCTCTGACTGGTCTCAGCAGTTGTCTTCTGTCCAGTGTATGGAGGGCATCAGAGGAAACGGGTCGTGTATCTGTGAACCCAACTTCAGAGGCTCTCGCTGTCAGTACTGCTCCTCCTTCAACAAATATGGTCCAAACTGCGACAGAAGTAGGTCAAGTGGACTTTGTGTTGTCCCTCAGACAGACGATAGAAGTTACCTGTGTCAAGTCTCACCTGTATATCCACAGCTTGTCCCTGCGTCCGTGGACAGTGTGACAACCGTCCAGACTCAGATGGACGATGTAAGCTGGACTCTTGTCTTCGAGGTTTCACGGGTCGGTTCTGTGAGCGACAGACATCTGTCTGTGGAGGCCTGGCCCAGTTCTGCCATGCCCATGCTGACTGTGACTTCACTGATGGATCACCCAGGTACCTGCACGCTTCAACAGAACCACTGAAACACAGGGCTCTGGTGGACCACCAGGTTCTGGTTAGAATATCTCCATTTAAATAAATAAGGTTGTTTTCCCTCTGATAGCCCAGTAGACTTGGTTTGGAGAGCCAGAACCAGTTCTTCAGGGAGGTTCTGTAGGCCCTGCTGATGGACTGATTCAAACTGATTGAGCTAAAGTCCATCAGATCTTCATCTGTCTTCAGAATCAACATTAGAACTTGTTTGATCAGGTTGCCAATCCCACACAGAACCCAGAAAGACCCAATAAAACTATGAAGAACCCACAGAACAGCCTGAACCGAGTCGAGACAGTTCTTCATCCACGGCCTTCAGGAATTCAGCAGTTTAGATCTAATTGATGTTCAGCAACTGCAGCATATTTGATTTAGCATACTATGGCGTTCAGGAAAACCCATTCCCTTTCCAGAGCCCATCTTCCTGGATGAAGCTGTACCATGACTGATCCAGTTTCAGAACCTTTCTGTGTAGTTATTTTTCATCCTACCTCCCCAGAACTGATAGGAAGAGTCAAACGTTCAGAAATGATATTTTATCTTGTTCTACGGTACATTATGACCAAAGGTGCTGGTAATATTGATAATTTAACCCAGACGTTCTTCCATGTATCAGGTGTGTTTGTAAAGCTGGTTTCCAAGGCGATGGGATCACCTGTGTGGAGTCGGACCCCTGTGCTCCGCCTCTCCGAGGCGGCTGCAGTGTGAACGTGAGTTCCCACTGTCTTCTGGTCGTTTGCTTCCTCGTTCGCTGGGCTGAACTGTGGGATCATTTCTGCCCCCTATAGGCAAAATGTATAAAGACAGGCCCAGGTACTCACAGCTGCCAGTGTCTGACTGGCTGGACAGAGGACGGAAACGAGTGTCAGCCCATAAACAACTGTGATGGTCCTGATGGGGGAGGCTGCCACCCAAACGCCTCCTGCATCTACATTGGACCTGGACAGGTACTGCCCATCACTACAGGTCAGAACCAGCAGGACAAGAACGGTTCTGAACTTTTCGAATCATCGGTTCCAAGAAACCTAGAAAGCTTTTAGCTTGTCCAGAAGGTGGAGTAAACATCAGGACAACCAGTTCCTCAGAAACCAATCCATCCAGACTCAGAACCCAGAGGCTCAGAACCTGGGTCCAGACCAGAATAGATTCCAAGTTCTTCAGACTAGTAGTGGTCTAAATGGATCAGAACTTCAGAAGCATCTGTAGAAATATTATCTACAGATAATATTGACATTAGCAGGGAACAGAAACGTCAGATGGGTGAATGTTGGACACTACTGAAAATAAATGTTACTGTTGGTGAACAATCGACCCGTTTCACTCCAGATGCTGCCTTCAGTCAGTCTAAACCACAAATCGGCACCAGGTACAGCGTAGCACAGAACCAGTTTTGGAACCGGCTCCTCAACTATTCTTGGTCCAATATTCTGACTATCTGAGCTACCTCGTCAGATTTCCCTACCGTAGCACGGATAGATAGCTATGTCTGTCTGTTGGTGCATCTAAAACTGTTACCGTCATGTTTACAGAAACTACAGCAGATCGTGTTAATGTTAAATACATTGGATAACAACATTATCTGAGTGACTGAAGTGGAAGCTTAGGAGTTATGCTTAGCTTAGCACTGGAACAGTTAGCTTAGGAGTTATGCTTAGCTTAGCATTGGAACAATTAGCTTAGGAGTTTGGGTTAGCTTAGCATTGGAACAATTAGCTTAGCAGTTTGGGTTAGCTTAGCATTGGAACAATTAGCTTAGGAGTTTGGGTTAGCTTAGCATTGGAACAATTAGCTTAGGAGTTAGGGTTAGCTTAGCATTGGAACAATTAGCTTAGGAGTTTGGGTTAGCTTAGCATTGGAACAATTAGCTTAGGAGTTAGGGTTAGCTTAGCATTGGCACAATTAGCTTAGGAGTAATGGTTAGCTTAGCATTGGAGCAATTAGCTTAGGGTTAGCTTAACATTGGAACAATTTATATACATGATGAAACCACAAGATCACTTCCTTCATCTGAATATCCTACCCATTTAAAATGAAAAGCTATCGATGTTTCCACTAATCCTGTTAAAATGTTTTAAATACAGAGGTGTAAGAATAAAATGGTATCAGAGGGGAAACAGGTTTTTATTGGAATCAAATGAAACACAGATCAACAACTCCTTTATGCGCATGAATCCGTTTCATAGCGTCTGTTATCAGCAGGAGCCACAATGTGTCCACCGAACTGCGCAGAATGACAGGATATGTTTAATGTGCACTATATCACACGGCTATTACAGCTTCAATGTCGTATAGCATCGCAACATGCTCTGTTTAGCTAGGTTTATAAAACAAGAGTCAAATCTAAAATATTTTAACGTATAGGATAAAATAGGCCACAAAGCAACATATTGTGTCCTGATTAACCACCAAACAATGACTTGTTTACAGTAGTGATGACACTGCAGACGGCAAACTAAAGCCATAAATATATTTACAAACTGCTGTCATGTAAACTAAAAACCTGAAGTCATGCAGCAGCTTAATGAAGCCAGATATAAACTAAATAAAGCTCAACGTAATCTTCAATGAACTAAAACAGACAAAATGAAACTTCCACAGGTAGGATGAGAAATCTGCTGAGTCAGCATCACCACCAGGTAGGATGGATTGATGGGTAGCACAGGTGGTTGGATCGTCTGTTCCTGAGCGTTTTGTTAAACCAGTTGCTGAGCCAATTGTAGCCCCAGATTCTGATCTGGTTCTGACAGTTCTAGGAAAGATTTTGGCTATGTACAGAGCAGGCAGGTAAAACCGGACCTCTGGTACCACAGATCCAACTCATCAGAACCTTCTCTGTCCCAGAGTGACTGTGCCTGTAAGGCCGGCTACCAGGGGAACGGACTCGCCTGTGAGGCTGTCAACCAGTGTGTGACGGCTAACGGAGGCTGCCACTTCAGGGTGAGAACCGGTCCAATCGTACCTCAGAACCACATGTTCTAGCTCTTCAAGTAGCGGTAACAGGATCTGGGCTGGGTGGTGTCCCCGTCCCCAGGCCAGCTGTCTCCTGCTGTCCTCACAGTGGACATGTGTCTGTGACCATGGGTATGTTGGAGACGGACTCCTGTGCTACGGTACCATCGACCAGGTGAGCAGAATCGACTCTGGGTCGGCTTCACCTCCCCGCTCCAGCCCGTCTCAGTCTGTCTGTCTGATGGTTCAGGAGCTGATGGTTCTGCAGAACGCCTCAGACTTCTTCCGCTGGACCACGGTGAGTAAAGAGCAGCGACCCAGTCAGGAGCAGAACCCGGCTCCAGAGACTCTTCTGGGTTTATTCCAGGACCCGTCTTTAATAAGGAGTCGCTACTGGAACTGGACAGTCCTGGTTCCGTCTTGACCATCATCAGCCTGCAGCAATGCTGATAGGGAGGTGCAAACAAATTGCAGGTTCCAGGTTCTGTTGAGGTTCTGTTGAGGTTCTGTTGGCGAGAAGAATGTTCAGTCATCCTACAGATCATCACCTGATCCGGTTTGAGACTTCAGAGTTGAACTGTAAGCTAACTTCTCTATGGTCTCAACACCCTTCAGGACTCCGGCCTGTCTCGCTCTTTATCGGATCAGAACCTGACCCTCCTGGTACCAACGTCCGCTGCCGTCGCTCAGATGTCCCCAGAGGACAGGAGCTTCTGGACAATGAAGGGAAACCTGCCAAGCCTCATCAGGTGTGCTGTCAGTGGACCTGGGAGTGAGAGGACGGAGACGTAATGCTGATGTCTCTTGTGTCCTGCAGAAACCACGTCCTGCCTGGCGTCTTGTCCTCCTCCACACTGAGGAACATCTCATCAGTGACCTCTCTGCTGACCTCATCGCTTCCTGTTTCAACCAGCCAGCAGGTACGGCGTTGGCTGCTTCTCTTGCACCATTCAGAGCCGGGCTCAGTTAGCTCCTGTTAGCTCAGTTCGGGTCAGAACCTTCAGAGCTGTGAATTGGTGTTTTTTTGTCAGATCACATCAGTAGGAGGAGCAACCATCATCGCTGCAGACGGCGCTGCCACCAACGGCCTGATCCATTTTATTAACAAGGTACTGAGCAGATCGGATGCTGCTGCTCCAATACCAAGCTGGTGCTGCACTACAGTCACGGTTCTGATCCGGTCCGCAGGTTCTGGTTCCTGACAGGAAGCTGAGCGAAGGCCTGCTGGCCGTGCTCGCTCTGAGGCCAGAGTTCTCGCTCTTCCGATCCTACCTCATCGTACGGTCTCTCTCTCTCACACACACACACACACACACACACACACACACACACACACACACACACACCGTCTGGGCTCTCTAGGTGCTTGGATCGTCTCTGTGTTTTCCTGCAGGAGTACAACCTGACGAAGGAGATCGAGCGAGCCGAGGAGTTCACCGTGTTCGCCCCAACAGACTCTGCCATCACACAATACCTCCAGCAGGTGGCAGCACCTGTCTTGGTAGGGAATAAACCTGTGGGACTGTATCTAAAGAAGAATGTTGGCTTGTGGGTGTAGCGGGTCACAGCTGAGTTGGGGTTGGTTGGACTTCTTTATTGAACAGTGGCTTGGACGTCTCTTAGTGTGTGTTTGTGCATCTGGTCTTGTAAAACAATACGAGTCAAGAAAACTCTAGAAAATCTACAATACACAATGGACCTCACATGTTTTAGATCAGTGTTTTTCAACCACTGTGACTATATATGTATCATATTTCTGGTTGGTGGTTTGTGATTTGTTCAATTAAAACAATGAACCTGGGCTCAAAGGTTGGAAAACTCTGTTTTAGATGACCCATTTGTCTTTTCTGGGATGTTGGGCCGTTTTATTTCTCTGGGCTGAGAGTGGTTCTAAGTCATTAAGCAGCTTGAGTCCGTGGTTCTCTTTCTGACCCATGACCTCAAATTGGTCAGCTGACCTCTGTCAGTCAGTCTTTTCTTCATATCCACAGGATATCAACATGACCCGTTATCATGTGGTTCTGGCGGAGCGCCTGCTAAAGACGGACCTTCAGCCTGGAGGATACAGGGAGACGCTCCTCGGATTCCCCTTCCAGATCGGGATCTACCCTCGAGACGGAAAGGTCTCAGACAAACGTCTCGATCCAAGTCCTCTTCTTTTATATTAGTGGTCTCAAGACGCCTGAATCATTCATAGATCAGAGTTTGGAAGCTCAACAATTCAAAGACATTTCTGTCAAAATGCTCATGTACAAGTACAGCCAAAAATTAGCCAAAGTCCTGTTGATCCAGATCACTTTGGTTGGCTTCAGGGATCTGAGCACCTCAGAGTTAGACATCTTTCCAGACTCTGGAAACTGTTTAAGGTCAGGAACGTTTCCACTTTCACAGATATGTCCAGATGCAGAACTCAGCTCAGAATCTGGGCTCAGTTTAGAGGCAAAGTCCTAGAAAGAAATGAAGATGAGTCTCGAGGGCGTTGAGCAGCAGAAATCAGTGCAGTGGAAACAGTGAGAGCCAAATGAAACCTTTCCTTCCTCAGAAAGGGAACCAGGAGGTGGATCAGCCGTGTCTTTGTGTTCTTCCTGCAGCTGTTTGTGAACGATGCTCAGATCAACTCCTCCAACCTGCTGTGTGGTAAAGGAGTGATTCACGGTCTGTCAGCGGTTCTTCACATCAACAGAAACCGCTGCGACAAACTGACGTACAGTAAAGTAAAGGTAACATCCACACACTCAGACATTACCAGAAACAAAGACCTGTTGAATGTTGCTGTAATTCAGATGAACTTCTTTGTTCTCACAGGGATCATGTGGAAACTGTTTACTGCCCAAAAACCAAAAGTGTCCCAGTGGCACCGACCATGATGTAAGACTTTTCTCTGTCTCTGGATCCACAACCTTAGATAGACACAAACATGCACACATTTCAGGTGCAGACACTAGTGGCTCATTCATCAAAATGTTCCTCTACTTGTTCCAAGGCTGCTGGCTCTAAACAAGAAGGGAAGGATGTGAGTTCATGCACAATGAAAGAGATTAAACAGCAACACTGCTTCATAACTTACCACCAGTTATAAGTAGGAGGAAATGGAAAGTCGACTCACACGATGTTTTATATTTGTCATTTTAAGAGACCTGACATCCTCAACTCAAACCCTCTGCATAACAAATGGGCCCCATATGGATTTAGTCTGGATGGGAACCAAGTGGTTCACACTGAATGGGATCCATTAAACTGACAATCCAACTTTTAGGTTGATCTAAAACTGGAGTTAGTCACTTGTGGCACATTAACCTGCAGAAACTGGTCCCATTAGGACCGTCTGACTGGGAGAGTTGGTACAGTTTGAGTTTAAATGATTTTCTGCAGAATCATCTGTAAGCTTCTAGCTACAACGAGGAGGTGAAGCTGCTTCCTGAGCCGTGGTTCTGAATGTCTGCAGAAATCAGTGAGGATGAGGAGCTGCCTGTACAGACACAGCATGGAAGGAGAATCCCACATGACCATCGGCTGCATAGCGACCTGCCTCCGGAAGAACATCGTACGTCCCGCTGCTTCCACAGAGGAAACCGGCCCAACAGGAATAAACCACAGGAGGTGCTGAATCACGAGGCCTGTGTGTTTTCAGGAGCGCCGGTGCTGTGAAGGGTTTTTCGGAGAGCACTGTGAGCCTTGTCCGGGTCCGAAGGGGCAGGCCTGTTTCGGTAATGGACTGTGCTCAGACGGGGTCAACGGCACCGGAGTCTGTCAGTGCAACAAGGACTTCCATGGGACGGCCTGTGAATCCTGTCGGAGCGGAAAATACGGAGTTCACTGTGATCAAGGTTCATGAAGCTCATTGAAGTAAATCTTTAGAGGAACTGTGTCCATCATCCAACGTTGGTTCCCTCTGCAGGCTGCCAGTGTAAGAACGGACTCTGTGAGGAGGGACTGAACGGAGACGGGACCTGCCAGTGTGACGTCGGCTGGAGAGGCGTTCACTGTGAAGAGAGTATGGCAGCAAATACACAACTCAGCGTGAACACACCAGTACACAGATAGGACATTAATTTCCTCTGCTTGTCTTTCAAGTTCTCCTGTATGAGAGTTTTACTGAAGTCAGATCTGAAAGATCCAACTGAGCTTCATGTTAGTTATTCAGTCATGTTTTAAATCTGTGATTCCTGCCATCTGGTGATTTGAGTTTTCTCTGTGTTTAAGTTTGGTTCTGTCCCGGCTGCGTCTCGTTCCCTGATTCCCTCCTGTGTATTTAATTCCACCTGTTGGAATTAAATACAACAGGTGTTGTAACAGGTGTTGTATAACACCTGTTTAGATGCATGTGGATGTGTTGCATTGACACCAAGGAAGTAAAAATGATATTAGAGAAGCAACTATTGCTGTCAATCAATCTGGGAAGGTAATTTCCAAACTGTCTGAAGTCAGTCCAGCAGATTATTCCCAAAGGGAAAATGTAGTCAGCAACATTTAGCCTTGAACCAAACATGGAGAAGCAGCATTCAGCTTCTCTGCACCGGATCCATCCAGGCCTTGAAGTTGGCATCATGATTTGACACCAACCTGAGACCCAGGCTGAGACTCAGGTCTCAGCCTGGGTCTCAGCCTCCCTCACCTCAAATCATGACACCAACTTCAAGGCCTGGATGGATCCGGTGCAGAGAAGCTGAATGCTGCTTCTCCATGTTTGGTTCAAGGCTAAATGTTGCTGACTACATTTTCCCTTTGGGAATAATCTGCTGGACTGACTTCAGACAGTTTGGAAATTACCTTCCCAGATTGATTGACAGCAATAGTTGCTTCTCTAATATCATTTTTACTTCCTTGGTGTCAATGCAACACATCCACATGCATCTAAATGTAAATATCTCTCAGAAGTTTAATTTAAAAAACTTTATTTCCAAAGGGTTTAGTCAGTAATTCAACACACCTCTGCTGGAAAACACACAGCCGTCGTTCAGGTCTTCCAGCTCCAGGCGTGAACTCTGAACATTCTGGGTCTGCAGCTTGTTGCTTTGACTCCCGTCTTCTCAGCTGCTTCAGCTCCACCTCCAGGCTCGATGCTCCATCTTCTCGATGGAGGAGGCGAAGCGTCTGTTCAGCTCCTGCAGCTCGTCGTTGCACGTGGCCAGAAGTCCCTTCATTTTTCTGATCAGATCAAAATTGTCTGAAGCCAAAGTGGAGGCCTGGAAAAGCAACAACATGGAGTTGTTGGCTGACTCTTTTCTTTCGCCTTTGAACCCAGAAGTTCTTCAGAGTTTCAGTTGTTTTGTTCTCATCAGTTTGTCAGTTTGTTATCACTGGTCTGGTCTGGAGTTCGCTGTCTGCAGGGAGGACTTTGTGTTAAAGGGCAGTCAGCTCTTTAGCTGGAGGCTGATTCTCCACTGGACTATTGGTTCTTTAGGAGAAATGCATGATGGGCTGTGACAGAGGGTTTTACAGCACAAAGAAAGGACCAGAAGGTCATGGAATCCCATAATTCCTTGGGGTTAGACTGAGGTAACAGATGCTTGTTGCCCAGGAAGCAGCTGGAGGAGCTGGGATATCCATGCTGACTTGTATCACTTTGTGGTTCTGCTCCATCACTCAGCAGCTCTGTTGTGTTTATCTGATTGCAGAAATCGAATCCAAAGCTGATGAGCTGTGTGGTTCTGTGAAATGTCATAGCAGCGCAAAGTAAGTGATGGAAAACTTCCATGAACGACTCGGGGAGTCCCTCTTCACCTTCTAACCTGCTCTTCTTCATGATCCTCACCTGCAGCTGTGCGGTTCAAACATCTGGATCTCGGTGTCTGTGTGCTGCTGGGTTTGAGGGAAATGGGACGTTCTGTAAAGGTAAGAACACCTTTGATCTGATGACGGCGTGGGAATGCCGAGTCTGACGACGATGTTGCAGCTGCAGACCCATGTCTGGTGAAGAACGGCGGCTGCAGTCCGTATGGGGTTTGTAAACGGACCCGACCCGGCAGCAGAGACTGTGTCTGTGGGCGCGGCTACGCTGGAGACGGGTTTGTGTGTGTGGGTAGGTTCCCGTTTCCTCCGGAAGCACCGGGATCGGTGTTTTCTGTAGACTGAGATCCAGCTGGATCATAACGACCAAAGGTTCTCTTCAGGAGCCAGAAACGGTTTTCAAGGTTCCCAACAAGATGCTTTAACATCTCTGGATGTTCCCAATCGCTGAAGTTCGAGGTTTTTAAAGAAACGTCAACATGTTTTTAAGGAGATCAACGATGTTCATAGAAGTTTCTGGACAAGGACAGATTAGAAGGTTTTCCCTGGACATTTGAAGGTATTTGGACGTTGCTGAAGATATTTGAAGGGATCCTTAGGATACTTTTCATTTATTCAATACCTGCTGGATGTCAGTGTAGAATTGTTAAACATTTAGTTCTAAACCTTTCAGAGGAATGAAGCTGGAGGTGGTCACACATGGGGCCCATCTCCAATCAATATGCAAGAGGTCAAGTAGTTCATGACCAGGTCATGGTGATAATCAGACTTCATAATGTCTCATTATGGTGTCTGCAGTATTCAGTATTCATTCATTGAAGCCTGACGTTGGGATGTTGACGGCGTTTCATGAGTAATCAGGTAAATTAGACGCTCTGTCTCCTACAGTAACACTGGTGCATGTTATTTAAAGACCTGTTGGCTTTCTGAAGGTTGCAGACAGAAAAGGTTTTCTGTATTTCCACTGATCCTTGAATCAAAAGATGTTTCTAACGAGTTTTAAACGGTCCCTAGGGAAGTTGTAGAGGTTTATTCCTGCTGACCAGACTGAACGTCGAGGCATGTAGCAGCGGTTTGGAGGACAGATGTAATCTGGAAGGATGATCTCTGGTTATGAGGAGGTGATGCTGAGTGTTTTTCATCTAAACAGAGATCAATCCATGTCTGGAGGGGAATGGAGGATGCCATGCTAAAGCGGAGTGTATCCATGTTGGACCAAACAAAGTAGGGGTTTTATCCATCAGTGTCGATGAAGAGATTGGCTTTATAGACAGTAACACAGGTTCTGGTTGTGTTTTCAGACTTCCTGTGTCTGCAGCAAAGGTTACTCAGGTGATGGACAGAACTGCACCATTGTCAACTTGTGTGCAAAGGTCAGTTTGCCTGAAATCACACGTTTCTTCTCACTGACCAGTTTGTCGGTGGTCATCTGAACAACAGTCATTTAGAAATCTTGTTTCTGCTGTAATGGGATGAACTTTTTCTACTTTTATCTTTTGAATTGAATCAGTTTGCAGAGTGGTGCATCGATGGAACATTGTCCAAAAGTCTAAATAATTAAGCTTTGGTCATTTTTTCTCAGAAAAATGGCGGCTGCCACCAGTTTGCCCGGTGCAACATGACAGGACCCAGCATTCGGTCCTGCACCTGCTATGAAAACTTTGTTGGAAATGGTTTCAAGTGCAAAAGCACCTTGGAGAGGGTGAGCTTCTGCAACACAAACACTCGCTGAGCCCTGCAGACATCTAACCAGCCGTCTGGCCACTTCTGACAGGAGCTGAGGTACAAAGGGTCCATCAACTTTTACTTCAGTTTGGTGGTGAGCATCCAGACATTCAGTCTGTCGCCCCTGCATGTGGAGTCTGATTACCCAAAGTAAACTCTGGTTTCAGATGATGGAGATTATCCTGAAAGGTCGTGGTCCCTTCACTGTCTTTGCTCCAAATGAAGAGTCCACCATGTCTAACAACAGCTTGCTGAGTGATCTGAAGGTAGAAGAAAGTTTCCATTAAGCAGATAAGAATCTGGAATGAGGCTTAGATTATCACAATGTGTGTTTTTTTTCAGGAAAGCTACATTGTGAAACACAGAGAAACTTTCGCCAACGTGCTGCGCGGCCACATCGTCATGTGTCACACTTTGCTGCCCGACAACCTGAACCAAACCCGAAACCTGACCAGTTTGTCCGGACTCGTCCTCACCACTCGCTCCACCCAGGTGACCAATCAGACAGCAGGTCATATTCATGTGAACTGTTTGAATGAAAAACTATATGCTGCAGCTATACTTTGGATACCTGCAGCGTAGATGAATCTGCTCCATGAACCCATGAACTAGAATACAGAGCAGTCTGGAAACGGAGCAAAGAATCTGAATTCAGGCTTCTGGATGCTGGTTGAAGTAACCCTAACCCTGTCTTTAGGTCGTTAAAGGTTAAACTGAACTCTGTTATATCTTCAGGGTAAAATCACCATCAACGAGGCTAATTTGACCAACAGCGACGACGTCAGCGTTAACGGCATCATCCATGAAATTGACTCCATTCTGTTACCTCCCAACCTCAACAGAGACAATATGCTCATCCCGGTGGGTGCAAGTCATTCCTGACAGCCTTCATCAAGCAGCAGCCCAGAACACGACGTTACGACATGATTCATGTCTTGATCATTATCTACACTTACCTGCTTCACCTGTTCTCTGCAGAATCCCACAGAGCTGAACCTGACAGACGTGGCTGAAAGACATGGTTATAAAACCTTCTACAAGCTTCTGAAGGTAAAACTCTACCACAGAGTCCATCTGATCTCTGGACGCAGCTGGACCCAGCTGGACCCAGCTGGACCCCAGGAGGTCCAGGTATGCAGGTTAAACACTGAACAGCTCACCTGTCCAGTGCTACCTGCTACATTCATGTTTAATCTTTAAAACGTTTAGTTTGTTTGCATTAAAACGTGTAGTGTAATGTGTCCCGGTGTGGGGGAGGACCGGATGGTTTCAGAAACCCAAATATCCACCTGACTTTGTCTCCTGTGTGTTTCAGGACACAGGAGTGATGGACCTGATGGACAATGTGATTTTCCAGCCAGTGACAATCTTCCTGCCATCTGATGATGTCATGGCCTCTCTGCCACAGCAGCAGAAGGACTACTTGTTCCATCAGCAAAATCGACCACAGCTGCAGGAGTACCTGAAGTATCACGTCATGATAAGCCAGAAGGTGAGACTCTCTGCTGGCCATCGTCCGTCCACACTGTCCTTTAGCCCAGTTGTCCAAACCCTAACACTGCTTTAGTCCGTGTGTTGGGGTTCCTGGCAGCGGTGGGCAGCGCTAACTACAGGTTAGTTCCACTAATGCTAAAGCGCTAATACTAAACAGCTAAATTCAATCATATTGATGCCCATGATGATGTCATCATTACAATGTGAAGAGGCTCTTAAAGCCATTCATGCATGTATTTGTTTGACACCCTGGTTGTTCCTGTAAGTTATATTCATTCATTCATTCATTCATTCATCCACCTGCTCAGTACAAAACAACAAACATGAGGAGAGGAAATGGAAATGCAAAGTAAACAGATTTCAAAATAAGAGCATGAACATAAACATGTAGTTGAAACATAAGTAACCAAAACCCCGAGACAGATTTTGAACGTTTATGCAAATTTTACAAAACAGCCAAGTAAATTTATTTAGGGGAAGCGAAGTGCATTAGAGGTTTTCAAAGTTAGCTAAAATGCTAAAGCACTGAAATTAAAATGAAGATTAGTCGACTAGCGCATTAGCATGCTCAGCTGGTAGCACGCAGTGAAGAGGACGATGAAGAACAGACACCACTGAACATCTATGAAAAGATTGACCCTCAGTTTCAGGTTCTTTTTAACCTCAGGTTTATGCAGAAGGGTTGATCTACCTGGAATCCGGTCGGACTCTGCAGGGTTCAGCTCTCTCTTTCTCCTGCGGCGGTCCGGATAAAATTGCAAGTACAGCAGAAAGTAAACCATAGAAGAAGAAGAGGTGAAACTAAGTTCTGAATCAGTGGCTGTTCTTGTTGATCAGGGAGAAATCTACGTTAATGATGGATCATGTCGGATCACCGAGAGGCATCTGGTGTTCAGAGCTGGGATTGCGTATGGAATAGACTGTCTGCTGATCCCACCCAGCCTCGGGGGGCGCTGTGACGAGCAGACGGTGTTAGATCTCAAGGTAAGTCCGTGATTCGTCTGAAGTCCTCTTGGACACGGAGGATCCTGAGTTTTCCCTCTGGATTGTAGGATTCCTGTGAAGAAACCAGAAATGTCCCATCTTTGTGTTGCTGTGGATGAACATGTTTGTTTTGCCTTCTGCTCTAGATGAACTGTGGTCCATGCACAAGAACTGCTACTGTCTGTCCCAGAGGAACCGTGAAAAAGGTCCGACTCACTTCCTGTTTGATCGGATGAGGAGCATCTCTCATCAGATGCTTTTCTTTGTGTTCAGGAAGTTGAGAACTGTGATCTTCCAACCTTGTTCGTCAGTAAAAACTCTGGCTGTCAGCCCACCTGTACCATCAACTTCTGGCATCCAAAGTGTTGTTCTGGTTTCTATGGGAGAGACTGTCTGGGTGAGAGGTCAACCTTTCAGTGCTACGGTTGGTTGAGCTGTTTTGTCCTGACAGAGACGCTGTGCCTCCTGTCTGCAGTGTGTCCTGGAGGAGTCCACTCCCCCTGCAGTCACCGAGGTCAATGCGATGATGGTCACCTTGGTAGCGGCACCTGTACCTGTGACCCAGGTTTTAAGGGCACGGCCTGCGAGATGTGCAGCGACGGGTTCTACAGTCCGAGTTGTAAAGGTGAGCAGCAGGGCAGGTGTCCAGACCTCCAGGCTTCATCTGGTTTCATGAAGGTCACTCTGTATTTCAGCCTGCAACTGTTCGGATCAGGGGTCATGTGACGACGGGCTCCGGGGGACGGGTTTGTGCTTCTGTGAGGAAGGGTGGACCGGAGTACGATGTGACATTCAGCAAAGTAAGTTTGGTTTATTCAGACTCTAAACCTGATCCAGAGTCGGGAACTCTGTGGTTCTGTGACTAACAGAATCCTGTCATCCATATCAGTTAGGGAGTGGACAGTGCAGGTCACCAGGGTGGACTGGTCCACTGCAGCTGGGACCAGTGGCAGGTGCTAAAGGGGAGCTAAGCATTTTACTGAGGGTGCAACGACAGATCATTTCCCTACAGTTACCAACACACACATTAGGATTGTTGTTTTCATCAGACTGATTTGCATTTATCTCACCTGGAACGTAGCTGGAGAGGCACCAGCCACCCTTCAGACCCACTAAGGGCCAGTTAGGACATAGATGGATGATTTGACTCCTAGACGTCAGCATGAAGCCTTGAGCCATTATCCAGGTGACTTCCAGACAATATTAGGTTAAAACAGCATTTCTGACCAAGGGGACACCCAAGTATTGACCCTTTGCAACTGCGTCACTTAATCAGTCGAAGCGCCAGGATGTCCAGGAAGTGAGAATCTGGAGTATTGAACTGAGCAGAGGAAGTTGTTTTTGTCCGTTTATTCACATGCGTCGGTGTTTCCAGAAGCCTGAAACCGACCCGAACCTCCTCCCACCTGACCTGCTGATCAAATTACCGACTTTTCCTGAACTCACACCACATGATTTATGTTCCGCTGTGACGCCTCAGCTTCCTGTCTGTTCCAGCTGAGGTCTTCCACTGCTCTCCGCCCTGCTCTCCAAAGGCCGTCTGTCAGGAAAACAACACCTGCGTCTGTCGACCATTCCACGTAGGAGACGGACTCACCTGCACAGGTAAACATGTTGGTTTCCCTGTAGGAAGTGCTTTGCTGCCTCCCGTCTGCCGGTCAGCCATGACGCTGTCTCCATCTCCACAGTGGTGGACCTGTGTAAGATCTGGAATGGTGGTTGTGCCAAAGAAGCTAAATGTTCTCAGAGAGAGGAGAAGGTGAGCTGCACGTGTCCTCAGAGCCACTCTGGAGACGGCGTCACCTGTCTACCTGTGGACCCCTGTGCCAGCGGGGACAACGGCGGCTGCAGCGAGCACGCCACCTGCACCATGACGGCTCCAGTGAGGAATAAAGCAGCGCTCACTACAACTTACATCCTCAGGTCTGTCACCTGTGCTAATGAGTCACATCTGTCATCAGGGGAAGAAAAGGTGCACCTGTAAGGACGACTACATTGGAGACGGAGTTAGCTGTGAACTCAGACAGCTGCCAATCAGCCGCTGTCTCCTGGACAATGGAGGCTGCCATCCAGACGCTAAATGTACCGACCTCCACTTTGAAGGTAAGAGCTTGAAACGGGCTTCTGGGAACCAATCAGGAGAAGGAATCAGTCCTGAACCCGGATCTGAATGCTTGTGTCCAGATGCAACGCTGGGCGTGTTCCACTACTGGGCACCTAAAGGTCGGTACAAGCTGGACTACACCGCAGCTCAGCAGGGCTGCAGGGCAGAGGGAGCCACCCTAGCAAACTACACTCAGCTGTCCTATGCTCAGCAGGTCAGTGAACTCAACACCAGACTCGGATTTCTCATGCTAGATGGGATAATGGAATCTTCTGCTTGGGTCTATGGCTGAAGGGTGGACTGAACATGTGTGCTGCTGGCTGGTTGGACCAAGCCCGGGTCGCCTACCCCACCACCTACTCCAATCCCAACTGTGGCTTTGGACACGTGGGCATTGTGGACTACGGCACCCGGAAAAACCTGAGTGAGACCTGGGATGCCTTCTGCTACCGGATGAAGGGTGAGAGGAGAGCATGCAGTGAGGTGGAGTTACTGACCAGACACAACATTAAGACCACTGAGCGGTACCAGAACAGGACTATCAGGACAGCTTGGTCAGAGCATCTCTACAGCTGTAGCTCTATGGTCTGGTTCCAGTCCGGGTGGTCTGTTTTATGGATGTCCAGCAGTGGTCAGTGATGTCTCTCTGCGTTTCAGAGGTGCAGTGTGTCTGTAAACCAGGTTACATTGGCGATGGACTCAGCTGTACAGGAAACCTGCTGCAGGTCCTCAGGTCCACCCCCACCTTCTCCAACTTCCTGATTGTGGGTATCACATCTTCAGTCACAACTCAACTATTAATTCTGCTTCTGAGCAACATCTTTGTCGTCTTCAGCAAATCATGAACTATTCTGAGGTGTCCGACTCTGGAAGGAGGTTTGTGAAGAGCCTCGGTAACCTGGACGTCCAGTCCACCCTGTTTGTCCCGGAGAACAGCGGTCTGCCGGAGAACCTGGTGAGCCCAGAGACAGAGACACATCTGCTACAGCTGCTGTGTCCTCACTAATGTGTCCCAACAGACCCTTTCCCCGCGGGACATCGAGTCCCACCTGTCTGAGGGTCAGGCTCTTCCTCTGAGCCAACTGAGGAACAACAGCCGGATCAGGACTCGAGCTGGCAGTCTGTCTGTCCTTGGGGTTGCCGACCTGCTCAACCCTTCAGCTCTGGTGAGACCACCAGCCTCCTCCACCTGGGGCTGGAGGGTCCATGGAGGTTGTTTATTTCTGACCATCTTCAGGTTTCTGCTCCTCAGGCTTCCTGTTTCATCAACGACCGCTTCGTCACCGACTCCGACATTCGTGCTTCTAACGGGATCATCCACGTCCTCCAGGGGCCTCTGGAAGCTCCTCCTCCCCATCCAGATGTGAGTCGCATCATGATGTTGGCTTTGTTTACCCAGCAGACGAGTGACTGTTTCTGATTGGCCAAGCAGATGCATTCAGCCCACCAGGCTGGGATGGGAGTGGGCCTGGTTCTCCTGATCCTTCTGGTGGTGGGAGCCATCTTTGTTGGATACCGGTTCTACCACCACAGCAGCAAACCCTTCCAGTTCCACTACTTCAAGGTGAGCCTCTAGTGGGTTTTAAAACAGACCAGGAACCTGAGGGAACTGACCGGTTACACAGACAGAACCTATGTTCTGTTTTAAAGTCATGAACCCAGTAGGTTCTGGTAAATCCAGTCTTGCTCTCATGAAACAGTCTCTGCTGCGTTTATATTGTTATGTATGAGATGAACTCCCAGGAAACGGCAGTTTAACCACCTGGTCTCCGCCGGATGTTCAATGTGTTTCCTTTACTTCTACAATCCACTCTGAGTTCCTTGGCCTTGGCTGTGTTTAGGATGGATAATCATGGGACCTCGCTGTGAGTCCCTCCACCTCATGATGAGGAAGACTATTAGCTTAGCTTTACTATTAGCTTAGCTTTACTATTAGCTTAGCTTTCCAGCTCACAGCAAAGACTCAGGCAGATCTCTGGAGGTTGGGAGTCACCATGTTGTCAGCCAGCTCTTCCTTCTTCCTGCTGATGGTTGAACATTGGCTCGGCGGCGCCCCCAGGTGGACACCTGCAGCTCCAAATCAGGGATAAAACCACTTAACCAACACAGTACCACAGAGTCCTGACGTCCCTCCAGGACCAGCTCAAGCCTCCATGAAGCGAAATTTGGTTTGGGAGCCTCTAGTTGTGCTAATAATGTCGACTGGCTGCAATCAACAGACGATCAGATCATCCTGCTAGAAACATCTCTGACACACTGTTTACATCATGCTCTGTATCCTACCAGGGCGCCATCTACTGGTAGTAAAAGCAACAAAGCATCAGTTTGCTCTGGACTTAAGATGGAATATACCCACATATGAGTGTGTGTGTTTTCATACACGTGTTCTTGTATTACCATCTATTTACATGGTAATACACCAGATAAATACATGATATTTATTCCAGGTGAGTCTTTCTTACCTGACAATGTGGACCGGTACCGGGCCGATTCTGAGCTCCTGGAAAAGTTTCATATCTGAGAAGTTGATGTAAAAATAATGTTTGTTTGATCTGCATAAGTTCTGCTCAGCAGTAAACAGCATATCTTCATCTCCAGCTCAGAGCGGCTCATCGATATATATGATGGAAAAACATTTTCCTAGACAATATCAAACATTGAGAAGTTTGAATTATTATCAAACGTTTTCAAACGCGTCACTTTGAAGCCAAAAAACTCAGAAACATTTCGGACCAATCAGGAGAATCGACTCATTTAAAGCTAAAATTTAAACCTACCTATAAGGTAGCACCTTATAGCTACCTTAATGGTCGCTATTAAGCTAATTTTCTATTAGCAGCTCCACAAATCTTTCTGAAAAACGTTACCAAGAGAAAACACACCTTGATCTGGACTTTTTCTTTTTTATTCTTTCCTTTCTCTCCCTGAAGGTTTAACCCTTTTCATTCTTCTTCCACCGGAGCGTTGAAGGTTTGGATGCTCTGCAGCTCATATTACCGGCCACCAGGGGGAACCCAAGAGCAATTAATTTGTTTCCTTTTGCCCATATATAGAATGATTCATCAAATACATGGTATTAAGAAAAATCCCAACTTTAAAATGTAGCTTTGTGTTTTGTTAATATAATCAAATGTAAATCATTAATAAATAAAAATCAGTTCCTTCTTATTGACCTTTGGGTTAGATTGGATTAGTTACATTATCTGGGTTTTGACTAGACAGCAGCAGAATCTGTGTAACTGATGCGAGGCGTCGTCCAGGAGTTGATGGTTTGAAACCAGTTAAACCATCTAACCCAACAAACCATCAGCTCCGACTTTCCCTCCATCCAGGATTTGTTCAGGTCAAGAGTCCGGAAAAGGGCAGCCAACATCTCTGCAGACCTCACACATGCTGGACATGAACAGTTTAGAGCTTGACCTTCAGGTGGCGCTGCAGACACCCGGAAACATCTGAGCATTACTTTAACCTCTTCTGTAAAAACTCTGCCTCAGTTTATTTCCCAACTATTTCAAATCCAGATGTTTCTCTGAGCGCGAAGCGAACCGAAGGAGTCTAGACGTTAAAACCCGACTGGTTTCTGCAGGACGACGACGGAGAAGAAGAACCTGCAGCTGAAACCACAAACTACAGCCGCAGCATCTCTAACCCGGTCTATGAAGCAGGTCCAGAACCAGCAGGTCCAGAACCGAGCCAGTCCAATGGATCCGGAGCCCCTGGGAGTCCAGAGCCGTCTGTCCAGGTGACCTGAGTTCCTGTCGTTCTGCTGCGGCGTTCAGGTGAGACCTGGGGTTTAACCTGAGGCGTCTCTGCAGGTGGAGGACAGCTGAACCTGGACCCGGCCTGCTGGGTCAGAACCACTCCTACAGCCATCAGAGACCCTGAAGGGTGGAGTCCTAAACCTGGACGCCTTCAGGAACCAGCTGAAGCTCAGATGTAAAAGTTCTACAGTGTTCTGGTTCTGATGGAGTTCTGGAAAAGAGAATAAAGTATCAACAAGCTGATCTGAGTGATTAGTCGAGATTTTTGATTGATTCTTTTCACATTAAATTCTACTAAACCCCATAAGAGTAGCAAGACAGAGGATCCACGTCAGGTCCGAACAGTTCCAGAACCAAGTGCTGCCCAGGTCAACGTTCTGGACCCAGGTTTAGTAGACGGGTCTCAAATGGGATCCGGACCTGCTGAGAAGTTCAGCTGAAACATTCTGAGTTCTGTTCCCAAAAGTCCGAGCTGCCCGTCCAGAACCTCCCAGAACTGGTGCTGGAAATGGACCCGGGGAGAAATGGCTCCTTTAAAATGTTTCGGATGATCTGAGGACAGCAGAACCTGCAGATCCGCCTCTGGACATCCGTGCTGCTCCTCCATCGTACATCAGAACCGTGTCAGACCGGACTGGACCGGATCTGACCCGTTGCTTTTCTAATACCATCCATAGTTGTGCTTTCTAGGGAAAATCAGAACCTGTGTAGGTCCGTTTCCTCCGGTTGGTGCTGGTCAGCAGGAGTCCGACCCCTGATGGAGGCCTCCACCCTGGGCCCAGGGTCCGAAACTCCACCCACTGGTCCGTTTCCCCTCCCAGACCTGGGTTCTGCAGTGAAGTTCAAAAATGCAGCTGATCTCATTTCAGTTGAAACTTCTGGAAAACGGTTCCGACATCTAGCAGTCAGAACTGCGTTTGTGAGGTTTAGGCTTTGATTTAGGTTGATTTTCAATAAACTGATAAAGTTCCAGATTTTCTGTTTAGTTTGGATTCTGGAGAGTTTCTGCGGCTCCAGAGGATCTAAACCTGGAGGACCTTCCAGCAGCCAGTGGAAGGAATGATCAGGTTTACAGAGCCACATCTTTGGTCCTGGAGTTGAACTCCTGGTGGCTGATGAGATTCCCACCAGCTGAGCAGACGGAGTAGGAACAAGGTTCTGCTGCCTGTTGCTGGACGGATTGGACCAACATGGGTCAATCTGGTCCTTGGACACCATCTTACTCTGGAGGTTGAGCTGCTGTCCATCTGTTGGAACCTTCAGAAGACCTCAGTTCATGTCAGCTACAGGAACCGGGATCTAAGCCGGGTTCTGGTAGAATTTTGTGTTCTGCCATCTTTAAACTCTTCACCTGGTTAAACATCCTCCAGGTTCTGATTTGTATTTCGGTTTTTTACCTTTTCAGACTCAGAACTAGAGGTCAAACAACCTTTTGATTCTCAGAACCAAACCAGGTCAGTCCAACTGGACCCAGGTTCTGGTTGATGGTTCAGGTGTCGTCCAGAGGGACAGCTGTCCAGCTGCAGAATCCACACACAGAGCTGCAGCTTCATCAGTCTGGATACACACACCTGTCTGATTTCACACACCTGCAGCAGCCGGAGCTGAGTGCCAGAACCAGAACCAGAACCACGACTGTGGGATGGGCTGGAAACAAGCTGCATATTGGATTCCTTCAGGTTTAAAGCATCAGACATGGAAACATTCTTCCATCCTGACCCTCACTGCAAGAAGGTTGTTGTTGAAAATACCAGAAAATCAGCAAATTCTGAAGTACTCGGATCGACCCGTCTGGTACCGACAACCATGTCACAATGAGTAATTTAATTTCACCTTCCTCCTCTTTTTGACCCTGACTTTGAACTTCAGCGAGTTGGCTGTGATTGGCTGATTCTCTGTGCTGACTGAAATGGTGTACCTAATAAAGTGGCCAGTATGTGTCCCTTCTAGTGTATAGAGATCCTCCAGGGGGCGCTGGAGAGTCTGGGAAAAAGTAACGAGGGATGGATGGAGAGGCACCAGGATCCACAGGGTTATAGAAATACAACACCCAGAATGCATTTCCTGTTTCATCCAGATGAACCTCATCGGTGCTTCTGATTGGTTAACATTCAGTCACGTTGTTCAGTGAACTCTTCCTCCAGATGTTCAGTCAGACCAGAACCCTGAAGGCACGAGAACACATGGACCTCTAGCCCCTCCCCCCGGACTCCTGGCCCCTCCCCCCGGACTCCTGGCCCCTCCCCCAGACTCTGGTTCCTCCCAGCCCAGCCCCGCTCTGTCCTCCCGGGCCTCAGTGCCTCTGTCCGGGCAGCAGCAGCAGCAGGATGCCGTCCATCAGCTCGGTGATCCTGCAGGCCACCAGCTGCCTGTGTGAGCGCAGGGGCTGCATGCAGCTGCAGCAGCTGCAGCAGGAGCTGCAGCAGCGTTGCAGGATGACAAATGAAGACTTCATCTACATCATCCAGAACTGTCCGCAGCGCTTCCTGCTGGTCCCGGACGGGGAGTCTTACTCGGTGGTCGGTCGCACCTCCCTGCGGCTCTGCGGCGCCTACAGCCGGGGGGAGCGGTGCGGGGGAGGCTGCCAGCAGCTGCATCTCTGCCGGTTCTACGTTTTCGGGAACTGCAGGTTCGGGAAGGGCAGGTGAGCCGCTCACACAGGAACTAGAACCGAACCGCTGCGGGACTATTTCCCTCCGCCGCGGACTGATACATACCCAGTTTTCTGTCATGAAGTGAAACGAAAGTTTAGGAATTAAACTTGAGATGAAAACTTGATTTGTTGTGATCGAGAGAAAGTTTTCATCCTGGTTCTTCACATCGGAGGTTCCGGTTCCGATGCTTCACTCAGTTTATGGGTCAAAAACCAGGAATTCATTCCGGGATTCCCAGCAGGAGTCCATCTCGAACCCGACCTGATACTTCTGCACGGAATATTAACCAGAACCAAATAAAAACTCAGGAAAACAATATCAACTTTTCCTTACGTCACAGAGTGACGTCAGAAACCGAGAGCCATCAAGTGAGTTTTAGTTTGTAGAGAAACGAAACCTGAAGGTACACTTCCGGTCTGGGCTGAGCTCACAGCGGTTCCACCAGAACCAGAACCGAACCAGGACTGTGGTCCCGGTTCGGTTAAAGTTGATTCCATCCATCGGTTCGGTTCGAGTTCCGGGTCTGAAGTTTTATTCCGTTTTAAAACTTTATCATTTAATTTATTCAAGCTGTAGAAATTATTTATTTTAAAATATTTATGGTGTTTCTCCCAAATCTAGAGTTTTGTTTTATCTTCTGAGTCACCAGGGGCCCCATGTATAAAGGGCCCATGTATAAAGGGCCCCATGTATAAAGGGCCTCATGTATAAAGGGCCCCATGTATAAAGGGCCCCATGTATAAAGGGCCCTATGTATAAAGGGCCCCATGTATAAAGGGCCCCATGTATAAAGGGCCTCATGTATAAAGGGCCCCATGTATAAAGGGCCCCATGTATAAAGGGCCCCATGTATAAAGGGCCCCATGTATAAAGGGCCCATGTATAAAGGGCCCCATGTATAAAGGGCCCATGTATAAAGGGCCCTATGTATAAAGGGCCCCATGTATAAAGGGCCCCATGTATAAAGGGCCCCATGTATAAAGGGCCTCATGTATAAAGGGCCTCATGTATAAAGGGCCCCATGTATAAAGGGCCCCATGTATAAAGTGAAAATGTGCAGCAGCCACACAAACCTTTTCTGTGAACAATATCAAACTACAAATAATCCAAATTCACCTAAATCCACTGAAACCTGATGACATTCAGTTATTTAGACCAGGAGCTTCAGACCTGATGTCTTTTCATGATTTTAATATTTTATTGTTTAAACAATGAAACCACGTTTATCCTCAGACAATAACCCAACATGCACACAAAATGATAAAATAATAAAATGATGTGAAAACCTCATTCCAATGTAAATAACTTTCCTCATAAAGATTAACGCTTCGGTCTGAAATCATCCATGGAGTCATTTCATTCTCACTAAAACAGTTTGATTATTTGGAGGCGATCAGGTGAGGAGCCAATCACAGGAGAGCTTTGGCTCTGATGGAGAACATCAGAGGGAGGATTGATCAGAGATCATATTGATCTGATGGGAAACGTTGATGATGTTTATTAGCGTTTAGATTCATCCAGACTGATCATCTCTGAGCAGAACTTAAAGAAGGAAATAAATACGACCAGCAGCTGCTCTGTTTCCTGTAAATCAGGGTTTATAAAGGAACGACGAGCAGCGACGGCTTCATACATCCAGACTTTTTGTGCTCCGAACTTTTCTAAATTTGTCTGTACGCCTAGTTTTATATTGGACTCGAGGCCCCTGGTGTTTCCAGGTCTTATCAATGTCTTTTCTAAACAGGAAGTTGTGTAAGCTGTCCCATGACGTTTCCTCCAAGCACAACGCCGGGCTGCTGAGGGAATGCACGCTGCACGAGCTGCAGGAGGACCATCTGTTCCTGCTGCTGCTGCAGAACGACCCGCAGCTGCTGCCTGAGGTAACCTCCACACCTGCTCAGGTAGCTCACACAGCCCAGAGGCGCAGATATGGAGGAATTTTCCTGCCATAATCCAAGAGCACACGTTTTCAGTCTGAAAGCAGGATTTCATGTCTTTTGTTCTCAAAACTTCTCCTGGCCTCACGTAGTCTCTGCTCAGACTCTGTTCATTTTTGAAAAGGCTTTTTGCCACAGTCGCCTGGCAACTTGTCAGCCAATAGAATGAAAGTGTTGTACTGGGTGTGTATGTTTCCTTCAGGGGTTGTGCCTATGTGGCCACTATCAACTGTAGCCACATGCGCCACCTACTGGATGTAGGGAGAAACAACAACGTCAGCTTTCTGCTCCTGTGTGCTACTGATCATAGACATAATGTCAGAGTAGACCCCACATTGGCTGCTCTGGTGCAGGAAACACGGCGGCCATCTTGGAGAGGTCGTCCTCCTACTTGGCTGAACCCAAACAGCAGCAGAAGCTTCAGCACCGCCGGATACTTTTGTTCATATCGACTAACTATTGTTGTGAGATCTCTGGGGATAAAGTTTCACAAGTAAGATGGACATATTACTGTTTATATTTTGTGAATAGAATATTACTAAACTGTATTTATGTCCACCGGCAAAATGCCAGCTAATGTTAGCTACAGCGCTCGGTGCAGCACCAGGTTCAGCCATGAAGGCTCACCGAGATAAATGAGGGAAAATTAGAACATTTTCATTATTCCATAATATTGATTTAGATTATCCAACACAAAGTGGCAAAGACTGTTATTTATGTGTGATTCTTTCAGTCTGTCTAAAGTAAGATGGCTGCCGTTTCAGTTCTGAAGGTTTCATAAAGACACGATGTGAGGAAGAAGAGAGACGATGAATCTGGAAAACATGAATAAAACCTACATAGATATTATGTATATAACCATGTGCATATATATATAAATGTGTACCTTAATACATTATTCAGCATTAATCATTTAATCATCTTTGTTTCTCTATAATTGTATCATTTTGTTTATTTGTAAAAATATGTATTGTGTCTAAAGATGCTGTTGGGTTTTCATGCTGCTCTGCAGCTGGCAGCACCAGTCCTGACCACTAGATGGCAGTAAACTTTAAAGATGGCTGAACTTTTCAAGAGCACCAGGAAATCCTCTGGACGTTTAGATCTGTCTGGGATTATTTTAATCTGGTGGATTCAGAAGATTAAGAACTCTCTACAGGCCGCAGACTTTGACCTCGGGTATGAGCGCCACCTGGTGGCTTACTCTTGTACTTCAGTAGAAACTCTATGGTTTCTGAAGATATTTCACTTTCCATCCAAAATGTTCCTTCAATTCAAAACATGATTAGAAGGAACAGGGCTATCAGTTATAGTCACAAACATAATAAAAGGGCCGTTAAGGTCACTAATTTCCTGTCTTATTTTGAAAAGCTCTGACTTGTGTTGTCTGTCTGTTCTGTTTCCATCGTTGTTCGCCTCATTTTGTCTCAGGACGTCCCACAGAGCGTTCAGATTAACGTCCAAACTGTTCTAACGGGAGCAAAATGCAGATTCCTCTAAAACCTGATAGAATCCAACCGGTTTGGAGATGCTGCTCATCCAAGTCCTGGACAGACTCCGGATCCGGATCCGACTCCAGGGGTTTGGCGTGTTTTCGTTCCACCGATGATTCAGAGTGTTCATGTCTGTGGTTTGGTTTACTGGAACCAGTTGGACCAGTTGAGCTCCTGTCCTGCCTGGATGGACGGGATGAAGATCTGAGGAAGAGGAAGCTGAATGTTAAAGTTTAATACTGAAAGCAAAATGGAGAGAATGCAAGATGAGAAGAAAAACAAAAAGTAAAAAAACGAATGAACTAAATAAATAAACTAAGAATGTGTCACCCAGGGAATCCACCGCAGGTAAAGTAAAACTCTTTATGTTAAAATCTAATTGAAACTGTTCATCTGAACTGAACTGGTTTGGATCAGGATCAGGTTCATGTGGAGCTTTTATGTCGTGTGTAACTAAAACGCAGTAACAGCCCCGTCCTGTTTGGACCCGCTGTCTCCTCCATCAGAACCATCATCCAGAGTCTAACTGGGTCACAGGAAGCTGGACGTTCCCAGGCCCAGTTCTGCTCCCAGTTTGTCCATAATCCCAGTTTAACTTTGAGGATTCTTCCAGATTTTGCTGAGCTCGGTGTGATGATGGTTCTGACCCGGTGGAATCTTCAGAACCAGTTTCTCCATCCAGTCGTAGATGTTTCTGTCTCTCACTGCTTCAGGACTTCCTGGTTTCTGACCAATCAGAGAGCAGAGAGACACGCCCCTCTCAGTGGCTGGTTCTGGAGGAACTGGACCTGAAGGTTCTGAGTTTGTCTAATGGGTCATTTTGAGGCTCATGGTGCAGTTGGAGCAAATCACCATAGCAACCAGTTTCTCATGTCAGCATGTTGGCCGCCTCCTTTATTCTCTGGCTTTCTCAGCAGCCATGTTGTCTTTGCAGAACTTCAGCTAAACAGGAAGAAGACAGCTGTTGCCTTTCAAAGTAAAGGCTGGTGTAGCAACATGTGGCTGAGGATGATGTGCAGCAGAGTTTCCTGTGATGAAGGCCTGACCCGTACCTGTCCTTCTCCTCAGGTGTGTGTTCACTACAACAAAGGCTCGGCTCCTCATGGCGGCTGCAGGTTCCAGGACTCCTGCTCCAAGCTGCACCTGTGCCAGCACTTCCTGCAGGGCGTCTGCCGGTTCGGGCCGCGGTGCAGGCGGCAGCACGCCGTGGACCAGCGCAGCCAGAGCGACCTGGAGCAGAGGGGGCTGAGCCGCCAGCTCATCAGGGATCTGCCCGCCATCTACAGGAACGCCCAGCACCTGAACGCCGCCGCCGCTGCATCACCTGCTGCATCTCCTGCTGCTGCTCCTGCTGCAGACGGTGAGCTGAAACATCCTCCTCTCTCACACGTTGCTGTTCCTCAGTGGTCGTTTATAACAACGCAGTCAGAAACGAACTGCAGTAATTTGGTTTAATTATAAGAGAAACATCAGTTTTCATTGTTCACCATGTGATTCATCTATAAACGTCACCGACTCAATCTGAGTATTTAGTTAGCAAGCTAAGCATTTAGTAAATACTTTAGGGTAAAAGAATATTTTAGTAATCTCGTACTTTATAGGATATTTAATGATTATCTGAGGAATCGGAGATGAAGGGTTAGGATCTGTCTCCATCGCACCGCAAAATTCAACAATCCTCCACAACATGCAGCACAATTCAACACCGAGCTGCCAGCACAAAGCGCCGTCCTCACAGACAACCATCCGGCCGGAACACGGTGCACAACGTAATCAGACATAAATTAACGAAGCTCCAGTCAGAAAAATAAAATAAAAATTAACAGATTTTTTTCTCTGACTGGTTAAATATTCCAGATTATTGCTGTTAATGTTTTCCAGACGGCGCCCCCTAGTGAACCAAACTCTGCCTGATTGAACATCAGATGTTCATCAGAGATCAAATCTGTAGTTAACATAGAGCTGCTAACATAGAGCTGTTAACATAGAGCTGCTAACATAGAGCTGCTAACATAGAGCTGCTAACATAGAGCTGCTAACATAGAGCTGCTAACATAGAGCTGCTAACATAGAGCTGTTAACATAGAGCTGCTAACATAGAGCTGGTCAGCATGAACTATAGCCACAGGCTTTTTGTTGTGTATGGAAAATAATAATAATTTTTTAAAAATCTAAATCTTAACTTCACAAATATAAATATAAAGCAAATATAAAGTTCATAAATATACAACAGAGACTAAATTAATCCCATAAAATGTGAGAAAAAAATAGCTTAGAAATCAACACAAACTGAAATGATCAAAATCAAGTATTTGGTGTTTAAAGGGGATTTTAGCGCCTCCTGCTGTTCAGGTGCTGAAATGTTCTGTTTGTGTGTCAGACCCAGATTCTGGTGAGTTCTGTAAAGCGGCCCAGACGGACCAGGAGGAGGAAATCTGTCTGCATTTCATCAGGAACAGCTGCAGGTTCCAGGGTGAGTTCCTCCACATGCAGCTGCTGTGGTGACCAGCAGGGGGCAGCAGAGCGCCGGCCGGTCTCAGGGTCCATGTTTGTGTGCAGACAGCTGCCGCCAGGTCCACTTCCACCTGCCCTATAAGTGGGAGGTCTACGATGGCCGGTGCTGGTCGGACCTGGAGAACATGGAGCAGATTGAACGGGATTACTGCAACCCGGCTCAGACTCACAGGTGAGGCTCACCTGAGGTCGGCTCTGGGGTCACCGAGTCGCCTCTCAACGCCTCTTGTCCTGCAGCTCAGACTATCAGCGGGTGGATTTTGTCACCATGACGATGGAGTCCATGCCCGTCCGCCGTCTGTCCACCGTCTCCTGGGTGAGGAGGCCGCCGCACTACAGCCTGACCACCCAGTGGCTGTGGTTCTGCCGGGCCGAGCGGGGCGGCTGGCTGGAGTACGGGCAGCCGGTGAGTCGGCCTGACGATCTGGACCGTCTCGACCCGTCTTCAGGTTATAACGACATGTTCTGGTTCCGGCAGGATGAGAAGCAGCGGTCCACTTCAGTGGCGTCTAGAACCCTGGAGGAGGCCTTCGTCTCTGGAGAGACCGAAGTCCAGGTGGTGAAAGGCCAGAGGGCCTACGTCGTCTCCTTCAGAGGTACCGCCGGCTGGTCAGGCCAGCTTCACCGGGTCTGGACTCTTCATCGACCACTGAGTCCAGACCGCAGTCTGGACAGCGAGACTATGGTCTGGACTCGCTGGCCTGTTCATGTCCGGAGTCTCATCCCGGTTAATGAAGGGATCGTGTCGGTGGCTCTGAGGCCCGACCCAAAGTCCAAAAGAGCTTCAACACAATCCGGTGTTTTATTAATGACTTGTCCTGATATACAGGAGTTTGTGGGAAACCAGAGGAAATCTAGGTTCTGTTGGACCTGTAGAGGTTCTGATAAACACATCAGAGATATGAAGGGAACCATAAAGCCACGGTCGGGTTTTGGGGCCGATTCTGCTCTGACCTGGTCGTCAGCAGACAGTCAGAGTGTGGTCAGCATATGGCCGTATCGGGTCTGTAGAAGTTCTGATGGTTCCTGTCCCTCTGTCCTGCAGACATGTACCAGAGGAACCACAAGCACCACACCAAGCGGAGCGTCCGGCGCCGACCTCGCTTCGTCTCCAAGGCCGAGGTGGACAAGCTGGTGGCTGATCTGAGGAAATGTTCTGGATGAGTTCTGACGGGCCTGGTCTGGACTCTCTGACCTCACACCAGTGAAAAGGAAGCTGACTTTCTGTTTCTGGTTTCCGGCATCAGAACTTTTATGCAAATCTGGATTTTCCTTGTCCAGAAGAATCGGACCAGAACCTTTTCATGTTTTATTTCATCAGAACCATCAGGTTGACAAGAACAAACCTGGTTAGGTGAAGCACTTTGTAAATCAATCTGCGCTGCTCAGACTTCCTGTTATTTTCCTGGTTTCTGATTTTTATTTGTTTTTTAACTGTATTTTATTTTGATAGTGTATGTTCTTGCTGTTTGCACTTCCTGTTGTTTTTTCCTGTGACTTCCTGTCATTTCAGATCGATTGTAATAAATGTAACGGAACTTTGCGTGTTCTGTCGTGTTGTGTTGGTTGGACCCGGTTCGACCCGGTTCCGTGGTTCTGAGTGAGGAAGGGTAACCTCCTCTGCGCCCCCTGCAGGCAGGAAGTCATTTTAACAACAGATTTATTTAATTTTCACCCAAACGGCAAAAAGCCGATTCTGACCCAGGAAGGTTCTCGCCTGACCCGTCCAGGTGTGGGTGTGTCCAGAGCTCGGTCCTGATCAGGTTGTGGTTCTCCAGGTGGCCCAGCAGGAGGCGCTACTGCTCCACCCACCGGTTCTACTGGTTCTACTGGTTCTAGAGGCTCAACAAGTTTAAATTAATCAGCTTCATTTATAAATTAGTTCCCGGTCTCTGAAGACAACCTGTGGACATGTCTCTGTCCTCTGATTGGTCCCCTCGGTGTCTCTGTCCTCTGATTGGTCCCCTCGGTGTCTCTGTCCTCTGATTGGTCCCTTCGGTGTCTCTGTCCTCTGATTGGTCCCTTCGGTGTCTCTGTCCTCTGATTGGTCCCCTCGGTGTCTCTGTCCTCTGATTGGTCCCCTCGGTGTCTCTGTCCTCTGATTGGTCCCCTCTCTCCTCTTTACGAGCTGCAGACTCTAAAAATACCCGGGGCGTCAGCGGGACGGGAGTCCCGGGTTCCGATCGTGTTGGGGGGACAGGCCCCGCCCCCCGGGCCGCCGCGGACCAATCAGCTGCAGCCTGATGGTGAGGTCACGGTGGGGGGTGTGGAGGGGTCATTCCTGGGGGTCCTGCGGAGTGACGCGGAGCTCCCTAACCCTGCGGGTCAGTCCGAACCAAGTCCAGTCCGTCCGAACCGAACCGCTGCCCCGCACTCTGCGTCTCTTCCTCCGGACCGAGGCGAACTTTTCCCGGACCGAACCCAGCTGTCAGACTCTGAACCTGGCTCTGCCCCCGCCGCCGCGCTTCTCCTCCTCCTCCTCGGTTCCGACCCGGTTCCGAGCCCGTGTGACAGCCGCGCAGCATGATGAAGAACAGCGGCTTCCTGGAGCCGCAGCAGCTCTTCTTCCTCAGCCCCGCAGAACCCGCAGAACCCGCAGAGGAGGAGGAGGAGATGCCGGCCACCGAGAAGGACCTGGCGGAGGACGCGCCGTGGAAGAAGATCCAGCAGAACACCTTCACCAGGTGGTGCAACGAGCACCTGAAGGGGCTCAACAGGCGGATCGCGGACCTGCAGAGGGACCTGAGCGACGGGCTGAAGCTCATCGGGCTGCTGGAGGTGCTGAGCCAGAAGAAGATGTACCGGAAGTACCACCTGCGGCCCAACTTCCGGCAGATGAAGCTGGAGAACGTGTCCGTGGCGCTGGAGTTCCTGGAGCGGGAGCACATCAAGCTGGTGTCCATTGGTGAGAGAACGGCCCGGTTCTGAAGGTCCAGACACGGGCTGCTGGGGGGCAGAGGGTCGGAAGGTTCTGGATCCATCCAGAAGTCAGCAGAACCTTCCTCAGTTCTTCTGGTTCCTTGGTTCTCCAGGGTTTTGGATCACCTGGAAGAACCTGAGCAGATCAGAGGTTCTGGAAGGTTCTGAATCCTCAAAGAACTTCCAGAAAGTCCCAGTTGATTTAAAACCTCCGAAACTTTCAGCCGCAGAAACTAAGCAAACGAAGGGTTCTGGATGTTCTAGGTCTGCTTGGTGTTCCTCAGGGTCGTAGGTGTCTGAGATTCTCCGACTGGACCTGGACCCATCGGAGAACTTCATCCGTCTGCTGGTCCAGGCTGTTGGACTTCAGTGGAGGTTCTGCTGGTTCTGGTTCAGATGAAAGTTTGAAGGTTTTTATCAGGAGTTCTCTAGATGATCCATCTCTGAGGAGAACATGTTTCAGGAGACTAGGAGAGGTTCTGGTTCTGGTTCTGGTTCTGGAGGTCAGCAGATCGGATCCTGGAGGAGAACTTCTCCGATCCTCTGGAAGTCAAACTGCAGATGTTCTGCTGACTCAGACGCTTCCTGCAGCGTCCAGGACCAGAGGAGGGGCCTGCAGCTGCTGGGGGCCTGTAGTCTGACCCCGATGGGGCCCGGGCGGCCCCGATGGGGCCCGGGAGCCTCTAGTCTGACCCCGATGGGCCCTGGGCGGCCCCGATGGGGCCCGGGAGCCTCTAGTTTAACCCCGATGGGCCCTGGGCGGCCCCGATGGGGCCCGGGAGCCTCTAGTTTAACCCCATTGGGCCCTGGGCGGCCGGAGCTGATTGATGCAGGACAGCTGAATCTGCTGCTGAAAATAGACTGGTAGAGCTGGAGGCATCACCAGGGCCGCTCCCAGCTGCTGGGGCCCCGGGCCCCATGCACCCTGTGGCCCCCAGGAATTAGCAGCAGACTCAGTTTAAGTGCCAGAATCAGAAACAGGAGGTTTCGTGTCTGTGGGATTAAAAGTCTAAAATATTTGCTTTTACTAGTTTATTTAGATCTTTCATCATTTCACGGCTTCTGGATCATTTCTGGATTTTCTTTTAAATATATATATTTTAAAAATCTATTTTAATTTAGGTCCTAAATTTGTTTCCTGCTTGTTTCCTGTTGCTTTATGCTTTTTCTGGAAATGATCCCCTTGTTGTTAACCTCTGGGCCCCATCGCTCTGATGGGCCCCATCGCTCTGATGGGCCCCATCGCTCTGATGGGCCCCATCGCTCTGAAGCGCTTCAGCTGCTGTGAATTCACACGTTTCCCTTCAAACAGATAAAATCACAAGCTGTGAAATCCGGTGATTTTTGGTGGCCACCTGTTTGATTTACACTGTAAAAACACAAAAGTATTTCACTCTGGTTTCTAGTGCAAATATCTCAGTACAGTTTAAATAAGATGAAACTTACAGCTGTTTCAAGTCAATAACTTATTTCATTTCACTTGAAACATGAACAAATGTATTTTATAAGAAGTTAATCTGCCAGTGGAACCAGAGAGAAATTAACTTACAACAACCTCCTGCTGAAAAGTTTAGTTTCTTTTTTATTTCTTTTTTATTCCCAGTGCACTGAGATGGAAGGTTTTTGTTTTTACAGTGTAAATGAAGGAAAAGTTTCGTCATGTTTCTCTCTGTAATCCATCATCTGGATCACCTCTTTGGAAAGACGTTGTGTCAGAACGTCTCTCCGGTTCCTCAGGTTCCCTTCAGGACTTTTCGGGTTTCTGCTTCAGGATGTTCTGGTTCCTCTCTGGGTTTCATTTTTCTGGACTCTGTCAGAACCGCCGAGGATTACTTCTCTGTGTTCTGCTGGTTTGGTGGCTTCCGTTTGGTTCCGATCCGGTTCTCCGTTCCTCCTGCCGGGTTCTGGATCCGCTCACTTCTCCAGAACCCGGTCAGGGTTCCCTGCCTGAAGAGCCATTCTTGTATTTTCTAATTCTGTCGGTTCGTGTTTGTCTGTCAGAGTAATGGCTGCCATGTGTTGCAGCAGTCAGCGCTCAGGAATGTCCATCTGAAGCCAGGACCCCCACACACACACACACACACACACACACACACACACACACACGCACACACACACACACACACACACACACACACACACACACACACACTGACAAACACACACACACACACACACACACACACGCTGCTTATTTTGGATCTGTGACTCACTGGGACTTCCTGTGAAGCTGACCAAGAACTGAGAACTGATCAGTGAGTTCTGTTGGTTCTGTTGGACCTGGGAGGCGGGTCCACATGGACTCTGGTCCACAGAGACGCTAATGCTGTGTTAGCTTAGCAGCCGTGTGTCAGACTCTGAGTTCCTGTAGAGAAGCTCAGGTGGAACATGGAGACTGCAGGCGGGACGGGTTCTGGTCGGGTTCTGGTCGGGTTCTGGCTGAGGCCCAATCCGGCCAATTCCCCTTCCTGAGTCCAGCCAATCAGCTGCAGCAGCTCGTTAAGGTCCTATTGCATTGTGGGTATAATTTTTATCATTTTGAATCGTTTCATTAAATCCCACATTTTATTTTATTTTGTTTTGAACAGCAGAATAATTCTTGTTGCTCTGATCTTAGTTTTCCTCTTAATTTAGTTTTTTCATTTTTCATTTGAGTCGATTTAAATCACATTTCCATCAAAGTGACCCGGTACCAGCTCCCTGACCCGGTACCAGGTACCGGACCCGGTACCGGGTCCGGGAGCTGGTTCCAGTTCTTCCGATCTGCTGCAGCTGCTGCACTTCCTGTTGGCTCCAAGATGGCCGACAGCAGCAGCTACCTGAGGTGCTGAGTCAGAACCGGGTCGCTGGTTCTGTTGGTCACAGCTGCTGAACACATGCAGGACAGAACCAGAACCTGGAGCTGGGATGGCAGCAGATGGCCAGGTGTCAGATGGGTGACCGTAACCATGGTAACCAGAGATCACCTGTCGCGTGTAGCTTTGGGGTTGTTCCCAGGTCGTCTCCATGGTAACCATGTTGGTTTCTGGATCTGCTGATGGTTCAGAACCGAGAACTGTTCATTCAGAGCACTTTGAACAGAGTCAGGAACCAGTTCAGACTGTGCTTAGAATCCTGGCCAGGGTTTGGTTCTGGTCCAGTTCTGGTCCGGACCAGTTCTGCCAGCAGCAGCAGCTGGTCTTCCTCATGATGAAGATCTGCTGACTGTCACGCCGAGGCCAGCAGACAGAGCGCCGATTCAGGCTGTGGCCACGCCCACTCTGCTCTGATTGGCCGCTTTGGTTCTGAGGAATGTTGCTGAAGGGTTTGGGTTCCAGACCGGAGGAAGAACCCGGTCTGGAACCGGGTCAGATGTCGAGGGCCTGAACGCTGCTCCTCCCTGGGCCTGTTGGGGGTCGTGGGGGTCATGGTGAGGTCGACCCCCGCTCCCCTGCAGTGTGCTTGTTTGGTAACCGTTGGCGACCAGCGGCCAATGACATAACGGATCAAACAGCTCGTTGTTCAGTTCAGGAAGAGCCTGGGGGCAAAGCGGACTCCCTCCGGGTTTTCCTGCTTCCTGCCGACAGGAAGGCCCGGTTGGAGCGGTTCTGACCCGGTTCTGACCCAGCAGCAGCAGGAAACGCACGGCCTCCTGCTTCCTGCTGACAGCTGATCTCTGGAGCCTCTGATGGAAAACAGGCTGGAAATGGAGAATCCTGAGCCGCTGAGTCTGAGAGTGTGACCTCATCGTGACCTCATCGTGACCTCATCGTGACCTCACTGTGCCCTCTGCAGACGGCCTCCCCCAGATCCCTCCCTGTGTGTGTTTCCTATTAACGTGACTCATTCCGGGCCCAGCCATGACTTCACCGCTGCTGCTGGATCAAACTTTTCCGCTCAGTGACAGAAAAGTGAAAGTCGGGTTGATGTGCAACAGGAAGTGATGTCAGAGGAGCGATCTCGTCCCACAGATGGTTTCCTGACATCAGCATCGTTCCAGCAGCTCGTTAACTCGTCTCACATGTTCCTGGAAAACTCCCTGAGATCAGCAGCCGGATCGATTCTCTGCTGTCACGTCGGCGTTTGGGATCCAACATGATCTTCATGATCAACTGCTTTAGTTTCCTCAGTGCATTTGGTTCTTGTTGCTGTTGTAACATTCAATCAAAATAGATGGAAAATACAGAAAAAGGATGTAAGGTTTGGAAAGTGGACCTTCCTGCTGACTGACGTCTCTTCCTGTCCATGTTTCCCTCCTGTCCCTCTCTGTCCCACCCATGTCCTCCTACATCCTTCCGTCCCCCAGACTCCAAAGCCATCGTGGACGGGAACCTGAAGCTGATCCTGGGTCTGATCTGGACGCTCATCCTGCACTACTCCATCTCCATGCCGACCTGGGAGGACGAGGACGATGAGGATGCCAGGAAGCTGACGCCCAAGCAGCGGCTGCTGGGCTGGATCCAGAACAAGGTGCCCCAGCTGCCCATCACCAACTTCCACCGGGACTGGAGGGACGGCAAGGCACTGGGGGCGCTGGTGGACAACTGTGCTCCTGGTAGGGACTGGGACCAGTTCAAACGCCACTGGGACCAGTTCAAACACCACTGGGACCAGTTGAGACCAGTTCATCTGAAACGTTTCCTCTGCCACCTCCAGGTCTGTGTCCAGATTGGGAGAGCTGGGATCCCAGTCAGCCGGTGGAAAACGCTAGGGAGGCCATGCAGCAGGCCGACGATTGGTTGGGAGTCCCACAGGTAACGTTAAGCTGCCTTCTGATTGGCTGGGAAGCAGGAAGTCCTGCAGGTGTTCCAGACCGGTCCAGATAAATGCCCCATCATGAGGTCCAGTCTGTCCTCCATTGATCCAGTTCAAATCCCAGACTAAAGCTGTGAACCTGTAGTTCATGGAGCTGCTGGAGTCCCTGGCTGTACTGGTTGTATTGGTCACAGTGTTTTTCAACCACTGGGCCGCGGCACACCAGTGTGCCGTGAGTGATCGTCAGGTGTGCCGTGGAAATTGTCTAATTTGTTCTTTACACTTTGAACATGCGGCTTTTCTGGGGATTTTTCAGGGGCTCTTTAGCAGGAAGTGAATCATTGGAAGTCAAAATTGGAAATCAAAGAAGAACACGCTAATGTTCATTTAGAACAAGCACATGCTAGCAGTCATGCTAGCAGCAGACATGTTTTCAAACTATGATGCAGCTTCTAAGTTGAGGAGTATCGATCTGGCAGTCAGGAGGGAAATAGAGCCGCTGCATGTAAACTCGGCGTGAACAAAACCGGATCTGGAGACGGAGACCTGCGTCCTTAATATGTCCAGCAGTTATTAGGACGCAGCCCTCTGCTGCCCTCTGCTGGGTCCTTATGGGAAACAGCAGCAGAGACACCAGCGGCCTGCAGCCCGGTGCGGCTGATATATGTAAGTTTCCAGGGGGGGTGTTCAAAAAATTTGAAGGTACGGTTTATATATGGTGCGCTCATAGTCCGGAAAATACGGTAATCGGTCTTACAAGATTTTTTGAAATCGAATTAATTATCTGCAAATAATACCATCTTTGAGTGTCTTTGCTGTAGTGACTAGCGGCGTAATCATGTAATTACCACTAGATGGCAGTAGGTGCAGAGCATTTTACATTACAACAAGAGAATTAGAGTCACACACCACCGTGTTGTGGCTGTTCAGGTTTATTTTTGAAGTGGACATGTTTAGTGCAATTTGAAATAAGAAATGTAAAATATGATAAAAATAAATGTTTGTGTTTATTTGATTCCTATTCAAGACACTTTGATAAGAATGACTATATATGTAATATAGGCGGCTACAGAGGATCTTTGTTTCCATTTCTGGTTGGTGGTTCGTGATCAATTAAAACGATGAACCTGGGCTCAAAGGTTGGAAAACTCTGGGTCACACTGGCTGATCTGGTCAGACTGGTCCTCCTCTGGGCCTCCAGTCAGACCCTCAGGTGTTCTCGTGGTTCTGCCCGTCCAGGTGATCGCTCCAGAGGAGATCGTTGACCCCAATGTGGACGAGCACTCTGTCATGACCTACCTGTCCCAGTTCCCCAAGGCCAAGCTGAAGCCTGGGGCGCCGCTCAGGGCCAAGACGCTTCACCCCAAGAGGGCCAAAGCTTTCGGTCCAGGTAGGCAACGCCGACCAGAACCAGGGGAAACGGTTTGATCCGCTTCAGAATGTGGCTGGTTTCCTGTTCATGGTGGATGTGGTCTGTTCGGCCCGGACCTCCCAGACAGAAGCACAAAAATGAATAAACAGACATGTTCAGCTAAAACAACCTTTTTATATGAAGAAACTGAAGTTGGAATGAAAATGTAATCTTTCTTCTCTCATCAGGTGAATCAGTTCCAGGTGAACCTTCAGCTCCATCTCACCTGACCTCATATATTTACATACAGTCCTCTTTGAATAATCAATAGGAGTATGTGGTTCTTTCAGCAGCCATTAAATCTGAATATTTCTGTAGAAATGAACTGCCTCTCATAATTATAAGTTGTAATGAAAAGCCCTGCTGTGTCCACATGTTGGCCCTTCACTATAAATCTGATGGAGATGTGGATTGGTGCAACATGCCGCTGCTCCGGCCTCAAATGGTTCTGTTGCTTCAGGTATCGAGGCTCGAGGAAACACGGTCCTGAAGCCAGCAGAGTTCCTGGTGGAGACGGTGGAGGCCGGCATGGGGGAGGTCCTGGTGTACGTGGAGGATCCGGAGGGACACACCGAGGAGGTCTGGAGCGCCACACAGCCACCGTCCGGTCAAGGAGCTGAGATTCATTCTGTATCTGGTTCTGTCAGGCTCGAGTGATTCCCAACAACGACAAGAACCGGACCTACTCTGTGGTGTACCTGCCCAAGGTGGAGGGTCTTCATAAGGTGAAGAGAGCGCACGATGCTTTGAAAATGAAACCATCGCATGCTTCATTTATGGCAGCGGCGGCTTCAGGCTCCAGAGTTACTTTAGGCTTAGAGGTTTGGGCCAAAGAAAGTTAACATTTTAAAACTTCATAACTGATAAACTGTAAATTCAGATCTACTGGGAACGCATCAGCTAGTCCGCTAATAGCGGAGCTAATTTTTAGCTTAGTGCTTTCACTAACTTTGAAAACGTTTGGTAAGCTTTACTTGTCCTGAATTACATTTTAAATTACAGACACATTTTAAGAATCCATTAAGTAGTTGGCCAGAGGTCGTCAGTCCGGGTTGAGCAGAGAATCAGCTCCACCCGGCTGCAGCAGACAGAGCGGCGGGACGGACCGCAGTCAGTCTCACACCTTGTTGGAAACGGGACCATTGCACTCCGGAAGTAAAGGGGGCGCTATTTCCTATATTATCCGCTGTCTCTCTTTTTTATTTTCTTTTAAAATCTATGTCTTCACCTTTAGGAAGGATTTTCTCTCTCAGCATGTATTTGAACTTCTGTCTCTTATTCACAGTTTTTAATAAATTCTGTAGTTTTCTGTGTACTTCTAAATCTGCTCCTTAGTCGCCTCGTTTCGGGCTTACTACTGCCTCTGGTGGCGAGGGGTGGAGGACCAAAACTGGCATAACAAGAAATAAAAGCATAAATATGTAGTTTTTCCTTACACACGAGTTTCCGTGAAGTAATGTATATATTTTCTTTTTAATTTCCCCTAAAGATGCGTTTTTGTCAAGAAAAGTAAATATTTAGTTTTGTCTTTTCCTTATACAAACCCTCGTTCCTTAGTCATTGCCTCCTCTCCCGTTTTTACTTTCCGTGTGCATCGTTATGCTAATGAGGAGCCGCCTTCTACGTCCTGCTCCTCTCCTATTGACCAATGGAGCTTTGGAACCAGCGTCACTGCGTCAGACGTTGTTTAGCTCCAGTCGCTCGCTGCCATCTTTACAGGCCACAGACCAAAACAAACTTCATCCCGGTGGTTTTATTGTGTTACTGACTGCAGTGAAGTTAGTTTTGAGTTGGATATTTCAATATCTACCGAGCAAGCGGCGTTTATCTCAAGGCTGATCCGATTTCTGAACGATAATTTCGGCCGGCCGACCTCCAGCTCCTTCCTCAGCGCTTCAACAAATCTCCGAACCAAAACCTCCTGTCAAACAAATGTCAGTAAATGTCTTGTGACCAACTGATAACAGAAAGTGGTAGTTCATGCTTTTACATGAGACACACAGCCCTCTATTAAAATGTCAAGTCATATTCAATGTTTTAAATAGCTTTAATGTTAAATATGTTTTCTTCAATAGCTTCCATGTTGTGGGCCACATTGACTAGAAATCAGTGTGTAATTGTTGTACTAAACTGTATATATGAGGCACATGCATCTTTATTCTATTTTAACTAAATTTGTATTTTTGTTACCTATTTTTTTATGTTTAAATTTAGCATTTCTCTTCAATAGCTAAAAGTTCATGTGACCTATTGAGTCAAAATCAGTGTGAAACTGTTCTACAGATGAGGTTCACTCATTTTCACTCGATTTGACTTTTTATTTCCTGTCGATCCACAGCTCTACGTTACCACGTCACCAGGTGGCCCTGAACCCCTCCAGTCACTGAATCGATGCTTAAAACAGATAAATGTGCCAAAACTTTCTGCAGCTAAACAGATACAAAGCTGAAGTTATTATTTTTGGACCTAAAGAGGAGCAGTCTAGAGTTACAGATCTATAACAACCGCTAACGGCCTAAAGGTTTCCTCCTCCCAGGTCAAGGTGCTGTTCGCCGGCCAGGACATAGACAGAAGCCCCTTCCTGGTGAACATCTCCAGGGCCATGGGCGACGCCACCAGGGTCCAGGCCCGCGGGCCCGGACTGCAGTCGATGGGGAACGTGGCCAACAAACCCACGTACTTCGACATTTACACCGCAGGTAGCTTCCCAAGCAGACGTCCTGATACGAACGTGAGAGCGTCGTCTACTGGAACAACCGCATCCTCTGTCCAGTGAAAAGTCCTCTTGTTGTGTCTCTGTCCCCCAGGGGCGGGAGCCGGGGATGTAGGCGTCATCATTGTGGACTCCAACAGCCGGAGGGACACAGTGGAGATTGTGCTGGAGAACAGAGGTGACAGTGTGTTCCGCTGCACCTATGTCCCCGTCCTGGAGGGCCCTCACACCGTCTGTGTGACCTTTGCTGGGCAGCAGATTCCCAGGAGTCCTTTCACCGTCAGCATCTCTGAAGGTTTGTTCCAGAATCCCCTGATCATCCTTTCCTGACCATAACCTCACTTTCCACGGTCTGTGTTTGGACCGGGCTCCTTGGGATCTGAAGATGCCAAAGAGCCCGGTTCTACCAGTCTGTAGAGATGAGGTTCACTCATTTTCACTCGATTTTACCCTTTTTGTTTCCTGTCGATACACAGCTCTACGTTACCACGTCACCAGGTGACTCTGAACCCCTCCAGTCACTGAATAGATGCTTAAAACCAGATCAGGAGTCTGGATCCGGTTCTGGTTCTTCAGAACCAGACTCTGCGGGTTAGAGATGTTCTGGTCTGGTTCCAGGGGCGTAGCTGCTGGGAATTCCCAGAGCTCCAGGAATTGATCAGAACTGGTTCCGGTGTCGACCCACCTTACCTAGGCAGAGTTCTGTTAGTTTGGGTCGGGACAGACATCTTGATTTTGATGAGCTGACCTGCATTCCTGATTTTGGTGGCTGAGATTTTGGACCGGGAACGTCCGTAGCTCTTTTCCTAGTTTGGGAGTTCAGTCTGAAGCAGACATGTTGCTTCAGTTGGACCTCGATTTAAAGCTGGAACCGGGTCGTTCTTTCTGGTCCTCCACCCTGATCCGGGTCTCATGACTGCAGATGAAGGCGGAGTAAACCAGATTGTTTTTAACCATTTTATTGGTGGCGTACAGACAAACATCGTGCAGTTAGAAAGGTTGATCAGTCCCCCAGGTGAGGCTCACCTGCTGCTGCCTCACCTGCTGCTGCCTCACCTGCTGCTGCCTCACCTGCTGCTGCCTCACCTGCTGCACCTCTGAGCATTTCAGTGGGAAAATGCTAAATTCTACGATTTTGAAGAAGAAAAAAAAATTGGTTAAGTTAAATGAAAAATAAATACTTTATAGTACAAACCACCAGGTGAAAATACTAATCTAAATTATTTATTATTATATGATGGTGAGTTTAGCCTCTGAAGTATCAGCAACAAGAACCAAGGCGTCTTCCTGCTGCATGAAGCTCCAAATATCTCACTGTGACTAAATGTTTGTCTGGCAGAACTGGACCTTTAATATGAGGCTTCAGTGACTGTTGCAGTTCTTCCAGTGAGGTGGTGCTGCCACCTACAGGTCTGGAGGTTCATGTCCTTATCCTGCCTATTGTTCCCTCTTCCAGTTTCACAGAGCGCCCCTCCTTCCGACCCTGCGGTGCAGATTGTACCCCAGTCCATACGTACCCCACCCTCAGAAAAGAGCAGGAGAGCCCCCCCACCCACGCCGCCAAAACCCAGGCGACCAAGTTAGTAGAGGAGAGGAGGGGGGGACTGGTTCTGGTTCTGGTTCTGGATCTGGCTGCTGGCGCTGGGATGGATCCTCACAGCATGTGCTGTTTCCTCCTGAGTTGCCTTTTCTTTCCATAAGGAACAGAGTGAATGTGGCGCCCCCTGGGGGTGTAGATGGCTGCTTTACATGTTCATTCATTTCTATTCTCCTCTTCTGCAGGGAATGGTTCCTAATTAGTCACATTCTGGGCTCAGTCTCACATTTCCATGTTAATATTGTCTGAGCTAATAACCAGAACTATAACCGCTTCAGAAAAATATAATTATTAAACCTGAATTGTTCAGATTAATGGTTTGCTTAGTTTCCTGTGGGTCTCTATATTCTCTGGTGAATTGTCTTTATTGACATAATTCACCATTACACAAGCAAAATAATGTATGCAACCAAATCTTTATGTATAAAACTAACTGCATGCTAACCGAATATTAAATGAGTGGAGGAAACGGGAACCTGGACGAGTTTCAGATGTGAGTTTAGATCAGCTGCAGGTTATTAGAAACTCTGGATCAAATGTGAAGCTGGTTGGTAAAATAAAATATTATGATGCTCAAATATAGAATATCAGATTTTTATGATTCTGTCAGTTCAATAACTAAATCTTTGCTGTTTCAGCTCTTTCTAACAAACATTTATCAAAATCAGGAGATTTAAAACCGACTTTAACTTTATTTGAAGAACTGAATGATTAATCGGATGAATCACTTATTGAAATAATCAGCTAATTTAATCACAGATTAACCATTACTGGAGTAAACATTTTGCTGAAAGAACAACAATGAAGCCAAAACTGTAGGAAAATATAAACATTCTACATCTAATAAAAAAACTTTTTATCTGTAAATCTGTCCGACCAAAACTCCTCTGCTATCAGTGTTAGCTTCTCCTGCTTCATATTCTGTAAATCTGCTATTAGTCACCTTTTACTGTCCAGTTATTAAGTTAATCAATAATTGATCAATGTATCAATCCTACTCTATTGATGTTCAGCTTTTCTCATGTTGATGTTTGAAAGGTTTTTACCTGCAGATTCATCTTTTGCTACAAATGATCAAACATTCATCATAATCATCACGCAACAGGTTCTCTACTCTCCTCTAGATCTATGCTAACCGCTAGCTGCTAACCGCTAGCTGCTAACTGCTAGCTGCTATCCGCTAGAAGCTAACCGCTAGAAGCTAACCGCTAGAAGCTAACCGCTAACTGTCTCCAGGCTTCAGGATTTAACGCTTCCTGCTGGATCTGTCATTGCAACATTTCGGATCTAAATCGTTTTCAGAACCATCTGCTCTCTTCGTTTTGGCTTCAGCTCCATTAAACTGCTGCTTCCTCCAGCAGCTGACTAACTGGTGTGGAAGGAGAGAGGCACTGGTCTGCGTTGCTGTCCCAGTATAACCAGTACCTGAATATATGTCCCTGTGGTTCTGACAGGCTGCAACCCGAACGCCTGCAGAGCGTCGGGTCGGGGTTTGCAGCAGAAGGGCCTGAGGGTGAAGGAAGTGGCCGACTTCAAGGTGTACACTAAGGGAGGCGGCGGCGGGGAGCTGAAGGTCGCCGTGAAGGGCCCCAGTAAGGAACACCTCAGATTAAACCAGATTATTGGAACAATTATTACAGTATTTTTACATTTTTAATGAGCGGTGAGTTTTCTGTGTTTCTTCCCCAGAAGGCCTGGAGGAGCCGGTGAAGGTCCTGGAGATGGAAAACGGCGTTTATGAATGTAACTATTACCCCGTTATGGCAGGGAAGTACATCATTACAATCACATGGGGAGGACACAGCGTCCCCCGCAGGTGAGGATGATAGACTTCATGTTGCGCTGCAGAGGGCCCAGTACGGTGCCCTGCGGGCCTCCAGGAGGAGCATCGACCCTGACGTTTCCACGTCTGTTTGCGTCCTCAGCCCGTTTGAGGTCCACGTCAGCGAGGAGGCGGGGCCTCAGAAGGTGAGGGCCTGGGGCCCGGGCCTGGAGACCGGCATGGTGGGGAAGAGCGCAGACTTCGTGGTGGAGGCCATCGGTACTGAAGTGGGAACTCTTGGTACGTCGTCCAGTTCACACCCAGAGAACACCAAAGCATTTCAGTCCAACGATCCGTTGCTAAGCTCTCTGCGGTCCTGAAGCTGCTGCTTCCTCTCCATGCTTGGGTTAACCCAACCCAGGGTTGAATTAAACGTCACCTTGATGTTTAACCCAAATCATCATCATCAGGCTCACACAGCAGATTTTAGCCTGAGGGCTAAAATCGAGTGTGACAAGAGGAAGCAGCTCCTGATTCTCCATCCCCATTTCCTCTTGGTGCTGTTGAACCACATCGTTTGCTGCTACCACCAGCTGCCTACTGAGCATGCTCAGACTGTACATCTTCATCCAGTCTGAGCATGCTCAGTCAGTAGGGGATCCTGCTGCATGTCTTCATCCTGAGCCAGAGAAACCCTCCAGGCACAACATCAGATCCAAGCTGACAGGAGTCACAACACCGACTAAAATACTAACACTGCAAACTGATGAAGGATTCAATAATTCACTAGAATAAACTAGTTTTTACTCCTAACAGAGCACAATGTCATCAGCATAGAGTGGCAGCTGAACTTTACAGTATCAAACACACATCTGTTCCCCTTCCTGAGAACAAAAGTTGACTGATTGTGTGCAGGTTTCTCCATTGAGGGGCCCTCGCAGGCTAAAATTGAGTGTGACGATAAAGGCGACGGGTCGTGTGACGTGCGGTACTGGCCCACTGAGCCGGGCGACTACGCCGTCCATGTCATATGTGACGATGAGGACATCAAGGACAGTCCCTTCATGGCTCACATCCTCACTGCGGCTCTCGATGTGTTTCCTGACAAGGTCTGAGCAGAACCTACCTGTTTCCCTGGGTCCTCAGCTGTTTCTCTGTAAACCAGAGCTTTACCTCTGCTCCTCAGGTGAGATGCTACGGCCCTGGACTGGAGCCTCTGGGCTGTATCGTCAACAAGCCAGCCAACTTCACCATTGACACCAGCGGAGCTGGCAGAGGAGAGCTGAGGCTCTACGCTCAGGTGAGAACCAAAACCTTCCTGAACTGTCCATGAATATGGCCGCCTTCCTGTCATCGCCGTGGAGGCAAATCGATTCAATCTGTGGGTTCCTTACCAGGATGCAGACGGCTTCCCCATCGACATCCAGATCACTGACAATGGAGACAGCACCTACTTCTGTGTCTACATTCCCACCAAACCCATCAAACATACCATCATCATCACCTGGGGCGAAGTCAACGTTCCCAACAGCCCCTTCAGGGTAGCTAGCCTTCTCACCGCTCGCTGTTTGGGACTTACAGCAGTCCTGAAGCTCTCTTTAAGTCTCTGCTGTGGCCTGAGATAAAAGTTGAGAATGAAAAGAATGTTTCTGGTCCAAATGTTGGTGATTAGGTGATAATAGGAGAAGGCAGCCATCCAGAGAACGTGAAGGTCTACGGTCCAGGTGTGGAGAAGACGGGCCTGAAGGCCAACGAGCCGACATACTTCACAGTGGACTGCAGTGAGGCTGGACAAGGTGAGACACGGTCCAAAATCCCACCTAGTCCATGCCCTTCCTCCAGTCTCCAACATGTGCAGAGCGTTATGTCGTCTGGCTGAATGATCTGGAAATGTTGTCAAGGGAATGCTGATTTTCCAGGAAGTTTCTGCTCATTGATCCAAGATGTGCAGAAGAAAACTTTTGGGTGTTTCAGATCTTTGTCCTTCATTTCAGAGACTCTGATCTTCGAGGATAATCTGTACTTTCTGCTCCCATCTTATTTTGAAGCCTGAAGACATTCAGATTAACTGGAGTGATTTAAATCCTGAACGCCACCAACAGTCCGTCTTTACCTGCTAGGTGACGTCAGCATTGGGATCAAGTGTGCTCCCGGGGTGGTTGGACCGGCGGAGGCGGACATCGACTTCGACATCATCAAAAACGACAACGACACGTTCACAGTGAAGTACATGCCACCGGGGCCGGGTCAGTACACCATCATGGTTCTGTTTGCGGATCAGGTGAGAGCCCAGCAGGTGAATCACCTCTGCAGACCTGTTGGGTTCAACCAAGCTAATGTCTCAAATGAATGTTCAAACAGGAAATTCCCATCAGCCCTTTCAGAATAAAGGTGGAGCCTTCTCACGATGCCGCTAAAGTCAGAGCTGAGGGACCAGGACTGAACAGAACCGGTGAGTCCGTTTCCTAGGAGCAGACATGTCTGTGCATGGTGGGAGCTGAAGCTCAGTGATGCTGCATGTTTTGCTACCTGAGCAGGTGTGGAGGTTGGGAAGCCCACCCACTTCACCATCTACACCAAGGGAGCCGGCAAAGCCAAACCAGAGGTCCATTTTATTGGCGCCGCTAAAGGCGAAGCTGTCCGGGACTTTGAGATCATTGACAACCACGACTACTCGTACACGGTCCGCTACACAGCGGTGCAGCAGGTAACGCCCCGCCCAGTCGTCAGGGTGGAGTTCAGGCCGACCATTGGATAACTGCAGTCCGTGTCTCTCAGGGGAACATGTCCATCACCGTCTGCCACGGAGGAGACCCCATCCCCAGAAGCCCGTTCAGTATCACCGTGGCCCCCCCTTTGGACCTCAGCAAGGTCAAAGTTCAGGGTCTCAACAACAGTAAGTATGTCAGCAATCGGCTGCCAACAAGGAGCAGCTGAAGGACGGTGAGACTCATCCTGCTGCCTCTGTCCAAACCGCAGAGGTGGACGTCGGCGTGGATCAGGACTTCTCCGTCACGACTCGAGGTGCTGGCGGTCAGGGCAAGCTGGATGTGAAGATCACGTCTCCATCGCATCATCCAATCCCCAGCAAGCTGGAGTCTGGGACAGCCAATGATGTCCACACTGTGAAGTACATCCCACTGGAGGAAGGGCCATACAGAGTGGATATCAGCTACGACGGGAACCCCGTCCCCGGAAGTCCCTTCACTGTGGAGGGCCTCATGCCTCCGGACCCTTCAAAGGTGAGGAACCACTGTCACGTTTCCACTGGAGGAGCCTCGTCTCTGGGTCAGGAACCAATCAGTCAGTCTCACTCTGGGAATGAATGAATATTGTGGGAATGACACTCCCACAATATTCCCAGATAAACCTTTCCAGGAAACTCCTCTGAATCCCAACAAAACCTTCTCAGTAGCTCTGAGTGAAATCCATCTTCCTGTTGATCCAGGCAATAATGTTACGGAGAAAAGAAGCTGCGGTGAAGCTTTAGGTGAAGATGATTGTCTAACTGCCTGGTTTCCAGCATGAGGTCCACATGCAGCCGAAATCATTTTAGTCTTTCATCGACACAAAAACTGTTTAATATCACTAAAAATGATGATTTCTGAAGACTGACTGGAGGTGGAGATTTAGGTTCCATCACAATCTGCAACAAACAGTCATGATTCCTGTCAACATCATCTAGTGATTTAATAACTTTATATTCTAATATTCTGTTTAAAAGTGGTTCATTCTAAATGTCTGTCCCCATCAATGAGCCTCCTGGCGCCATGTTTGATTCCTAGTAGGAAGTGCTGGTTGTTTTGGAGCAATTTGATTGGCTGACAGATTTTAGCTTTGCTACACTGCCCCCTATGGGTGTGGCAGGTTTAAAACAAGGCCGTGGGGCAGATTAGTGAAGCTTCATGAGAATGAACTGGTTTCTGAAGCCCATCTCATGTCTACGATATATTTTTTTAACAATGTGGCAGAGAAAATGGTTTCTAAAGATCCGGCTACATGTGGATGAGTCTCAGGGACTCTGACCTGGTCCAACTTTTCTCCTGAGTAGTTCTAGTCCCAGTTTACTCTGGGAGACCTCTGAGGTTCATGAAGCTAAAATAATACATTAGGTCCGTTATTTGCTGCCTCTTCCTGCACGTGTTGACCTCCAGGTCCGAGCTTACGGTCCCGGCCTTCAGGGTGGCCTGGTGGGCAAACCGGCTCCGTTTGCCATCGACACAAAGGGAGCAGGAACCGGTGGTCTGGGTCTGACGGTGGAAGGTCCATGTGAGGCCAAGATTGAATGCCAGGACAACGGAGACGGATCGTGCTCCGTGTCCTACCTGCCCACTGAGCCCGGAGAATACACCATCAACATCCTGTTTGCAGAGCAGCACATCCCCGGTTCGCCCTTCAAGGCCGCCGTCCAGGCTGCCTTCGACCCCAGCAAGGTGACAGCCAGCGGCCCCGGCCTGGAGCAGGGAAAGGTCGATGAGGCCGGGTCCTTCACGGTGGACTGCTCTGCGGCCGGCGAGGCCGAGCTCACCGTCGAGATCATGTCTGACGGTGGATCCAAGGCGGAGGTTTGTGTTCAGAACAACGGCGACGGGACGTACTCCATCACCTACACGCCTCCCAGCCCAGGCATGTACTCCATCACCATCAAGTATGGAGGACACACGGTGCCAACGTTCCCAGTCCGCCTGCAGGTGGATCCGGCCGTGGACACCAGCGGGGTGAAGGTGTACGGACCTGGAGTGGAGCCGAGAGGTGAGCAGCTTTACATCATTCATTTTAGATTCAAAGAGGTGATTTAATCTGTAATAAAACCAAAATCCACTGGGAGAATGAACATTGTGGTGAGTGGAAGGTTTCTGCTGGGTCCTCAGCCATCCTGCAACTTTTAGATGCAGCTCTGCTCAAACACACCTGGACCAGGTAAACCAGCTGAATGATGGCTGTGAGGGAATTCAGACATTTTGGAGCAGAGATGCGTGTAGAAGCTGAGGACTGGACTGGTGGACCGTCTCTAAATGCAGCTGATGGACGGCACTTCCTGTTCCTTCACTGGAACTTTGGACATTTGGAGAATCAAAATGGAATTTCAAATTAAAAGTCTAGTTGAGCTCAAACTGACAGAACCAATTAAAACAATGAACCTATCATTTTTCATAATGACCATTTGAAATCTGTTCTCCATCTTCGTGAAGCGGCGCCGACCCAGTCGCCTCATTTATTATCTCTGGTTGAATCTTAATGCCTCTTTATATTTTTATTGTCAGTTCTTTTTATTTTATGGACTAAATAAAACCCGTCCTGCCGCTTCAGTGTTTTGCTCTCTGCTCTTCTGAGCTCAGTTTTTCCGATGAGGTTCTGGATCCAGAGTGACCCGGTTTCCGACCAGAAAAGGACCAGAGGATAGTTTCTTCTCTACCAACCCTGAACAGGAGCATCTAGTTTATTTTGTATTTCCTCTTAATTCCTGTAAACCACTTTGTGACGCTTTGTTGCTGGAAATGTGCTGGATAAATAAAATCACCTTTACCTTTCAGCTGCAGGCCAGTAAACGATCCGAACTGGATTCATAAACTCAGCAGCACTTTTAAAGTTCTCCATTTATTTAACTGTTTATTATTTATGCTGATTTATTTTTGATTTGATTAAATGTGAACAAAAATAATCACGGAAAAATAGAAAGATGGAGAAAAACTGTTTAACCAGACGATGAAATATTTACTATCACAGAACGATTCAGGCGGGTTGGATCGAAACGTGTTCTGGTGGTTCTGCTGGTTCTGGTGGTTCTGATGGTTCTGCTGGTTCTGATGGTTCTGATGGTTCTGGTGGTTCTGATGGTTCTGCTGGTTCTGATGGTTCTGGTGGTTCTGATGGTTCTGCTGGTTCTGCTGGTTCTGATGGTTCTGCTGGTTCTGCTGGTTCTGCTGGTTCTGCTGGTTCTGGTGGTTCTGCTGGTTCTGCTGGTTCTGGTGGTTCTGCTGGTTCTGCTGGTTCTGGTGGTTCTGCTGGTTCTGGTGGTTCTGCTGGTTCTGGTGGTTCTATACCTTGCAGGGTGTCTCTACAGGTTCTGGGATCTCATTGTAGCAGTTTTCCAGAACCTTCCTGCTCCTTTGGTCTGGTGACTGTTTTGGGTCGCTCCTCCTCCAGATGTTCTGGACCTCCTGACTCCTGGTCCTCCAGCCTGACTGTGTTTTTCCCTGCAGGCGTCCTGAGGGAGGTCACCACCCATTTCATGGTCGACACCCGGTCGCTCTACAAGGCCGGAGGCAGCCACGTTAAGGTCCAGGTGTCCAACCCGTCCGGCGCCAACACGGATGCCTACATCTCTGATCAGGCGGACGGGACCTGCAGAGTGGAGTACACGCCTTACGAAGACGGTGAGCGTTTCAGCTGCGGTTCGTCTACCAGAGAAGATCTGCTGCCGTTTCCTCTCCACCTCGTGGCTTTCTGAGCTCTGAGCCACCGCAGAGCTCAGAAAGCCTGCCAGAGCAGCAGGGAAGGACATGGTTCTGGTTCTGGTTCTGGAGCTCTCCTGCTGATCTTCAGGGTTAATGAAGCCCCAGAGGGAGAGCAGGGAGCTGCTGGTATTAATAGCTGCAGACGCTCTGCATGCTTTCCACTCATAGTAACACGCTGGGGCCCAGTGCATCATGGGACCCGAATACTTGGTATTTATTTCCAGCCAGGCAGAAACACACAGTGAACTGAAGGGTTGCTGGTTCCAAACCCTGATGCGTCCTGGAGAGAGTAATCAGAACATTTACCATCATGTCCCAAGATGCACTTAAATCTGAAGGGCCTCCATCGTTCCTCCATCGTTCCTCCATCGTTCCTCCGTCGTTCCTCCGTCGTTCCTCCACCGTTCCTCCGTCGTTCCTCCGTCGTTCCTCCGTCGTTCCTCCACCGTTCCTCCGTCGTTCCTCCACCGTTCCTCCATCGTTCCTCCATCGTTCCTCCATCGTTCCTCCGTCGTTCCTCCACCGTTCCTCCACCGTTCCTCCGTCGTTCCTCCGTCGTTCCTCCATCGTTCCTCCATCGTTCCTCCCCCGTTCCTCTGTCGTTGTACTGTTATTCCATCGTTCCTCCATCGTTCCTCCATCGTTCCTCCACCGTTCCTCTGTCGTTCCTCCGTCGTTCCTCCGTCGTTCCTCCATCGTTCCTCCATCGTTCCTCCACCGTTCCTCCATCGTTCCTCCATCGTTCCTCCATCGTTCCTCCACCGTTCCTCTGTCGTTCCTCCATCGTTCCTCCGTCGTTCCTCCATCGTTCCTCCATCGTTCCTCCATCGTTCCTCCACCGTTCCTCCATCGTTCCTCTGTCGTTCCTCCATCGTTCCTCCGTCGTTCCTCCATCGTTCCTCCACCGTTCCTCCATCGTTCCTCCATCGTTCCTCCACCGTTCCTCCATCGTTCCTCTGTCGTTGTACTGTTATTCCATTGTTCCTCCATCGTTCCTCCATCGTTCCTCCATCGTTCCTCCATCGTTCCTCCATCGTTCCTCCACCGTTCCTCCATCGTTCCTCCATCGTTCCTCCATCGTTCCTCCATCATTCCTCCACCGTTCCTCTGTGCTGTGGATCCATGATGGCTTCACTGACCGTTTGGTTTCTGCTGCTCAGCTGGAACTAACGTCTCTGGGTTTCCAGGTCTGCACCTGATTGAGGTTCTCCTGGACGACGTCTCCGTCCCAAAGAGTCCCTTCAGGGTCTCAATCACCGAGGGCTGCGACCCCAGTCGGGTCCGAGCCTTCGGTCCTGGGCTGGAGGAAGGACTTGTGAACAAATCTAACAGCTTCACTGTTGAAACCAGGTAACCATGTTCTGCTGTCTAGAACCCCCCAGAACCCACAGGAACGGGACCGTTTGGACTGAATTCCCTGTGTCCCGTTTTAAGGGGCGCCGGCACTGGAGGACTGGGTCTGGCCATTGAAGGTCCCTCAGAGGCGAAGATGTCCTGTCAAGACAACAAGGACGGCAGCTGCAGTGTGGACTACATCCCCTTCTCTCCCGGAGAATACGACGTCAACATCTCCTTTGGAGGCCTCCCTATCCCAGGTCAGAGGTCAACCCAGCAGGGTCGCTTCTTCTCAGGGAACTGCTAACCGTCTCTGATTCTCTCCAGGAAGCCCGTTTCGTGTCCCGGTCCGGCAGCTGGTCGATCCCAGTAAGGTGAGGTGTTCTGGTCCTGGACTGGGAGGAGGAGTCCGCGCTCATGTTCCTCAGACCTTCACGGTGGACAGCAGCAAGGCGGGACTGGCTCCTCTGGAGGTCCAGATCTACGGACCCACCGGTGAGACGGTCAGCCAAGGACACGTCTTTACAATCAGGCGGGTTTTCATCCCCCCACGTCTCACTGAAGAAATAAAACATAAATGAGCGAGCTAGCTATTTAGCTCCAGCTAGATTTGTATTTGGTTTTGAGATAACCACATATTTAGTTTACAAAATAAATAGTTAGCTCTGAGCTAGCTAAATATTTTAGTTTATAAACTAAATATTTAGCTGATATGTTAATTCACTTGCCGATAGGCGGAAGCAGACTATAAAAATAAAAGCTGGATCTTGAAAACATCTATATAAATCCTGATGGTGAGACTGAATCCTGATGACTGATGCATCTCTGCTGCTGCCCAGCTTTTATTTTGTTACTTAGCTTTTCACTAAATATTTAGCTTGCTAGCTAAACATAGCATGGTGAAAATATGACTAACAGAAGTGAATCCTCACATTTTGTCAAACTACATAAGAATTATTACTGTTGATTTCTGACTCCGTAGCTATGCTGATGTATGGTCAATTCATTTGCAGTAACTTTATTGAGCACAGCAGGAGGAACCAGTTTGACACGTTAGCATCATGAGGTCCTCTGGCCACTGAAACAGGTTTTCCTTCCCTGATTCGCTCCATCTTGGTGCTGTTGGTTCTGATGAGGCCCAGTAAGTTGCTACCTGGAGCTCCAGCTGATTGGTGGAACTCGTTCTGTCCCCAGGTGTGGCCGAGCCGCTCAGCATCACAGACAACGGGGACGGTACCCACACGGTTAACTACACCCCGGCCAGTGACGGGCCGTACACGGTGTGCGTGAAATACGCCGACCAGGAGGTCCCTCGGAGGTTTGTTCCAAGCAGACTGCTGAGCAGGTTAGACTTCCAGAACCAGGTGTGACCCGTCAACCCGTCTCCCCTCAGTCCTTTTAAGATCAAGACCCTCCCGGCTCATGACGCCAGCAAAGTCCGGGCCAGCGGTCCGGGCCTGAACGCCTCCGGGGTCCCGGCCAGTCTGCCTGTGGAGTTCACCATCGACGCCAGGGACGCTGGAGAAGGACTGCTGACCGTCCAGATCCTGGTGAGTCCAGCGGGCTGCCAAGCGATTTTCAGAACCGTCTCCGCCATTGATCTGCAGTGTGGGAGCTGAAACCAGTAAGACTCCGGTTTCAGTGAAACATAGCTGTCTGGTGAGGCAGGTGATGGAAGTGTAGCCTCACCATGCTCTGTTATCTGTCTCCTAATCCTGACCCGACCCGGCTGCTGGCCCTGCAGGACCCAGACGGGTGCAGGCGCGAGGCCTCGCTGTTTGTGGAGGACTGGGGCAGGAGGGTGTGGCAGTCCCACATAGTAAAGAAAACCATCCCCTTCAGTATTCTGAGGAGAGGCTGCGTAAGGCCGTGACCTCTTCACCCCATCTCACCTTCATCCTCACCCTTCCCTCCTCCTCCTCCCTCGCTGCCTCCCCTTCATCGCCGTTCACTGCTTCGCCACAGAGCCGCTTGCTTTAGGTGCTCCGGTTGTTTCCTACAACACATCAGGATCTTCCAGGTTTAACTGGATCATGACAGGTTCAGTATTAGACAGCTAGTTTTACTATCAAACATTTCAACAAGCAGTTCAAAGTGCCACAGCAGAACAACTTACTACAGGAACCAGTTATGAAACTAGCTGTAATGCACACTAGGAGGACCCGAAATCAGCCACGAGACAGGAGTGAGCAGAAAACCACAGATCTTTATTGGAGACAGCCAAGGGCGGCACACAGGATAACTAGCTGAAGCACTAGCTGGAAGATAGTGCGTGGGGGCGGGGGGAGAAGCGCAGATGCAGGGCTGCGTACTCACAACCGGGGATCAGAGGAATAGAGTCCAGATCCAGTTCTTGGTCAGCCGGGCCGAGGTCATACACGAGGTGGAAGATAGCAGAGTCCGAGGGAGTGGGCGTGAGCGGCGTCAGAGAACAGGCTAGGGTCGAGATCCGGGTAGGCAAAAACAGTAGTCCAACAAGGGAAGGCAAAAGGGGAAAATCCAAAGGGCAAGAGCGAGGCAGTAATACACAGGGCGTGGATGAAGAGCTAGAAACTACTTGCTGAAAGCGTTCGATAATCTGGCAGTGTGCAGGTAGCGGAGGGAGGCTTAAGAAGGGAGCAATCAGGGAGCGGCACAGCTGCAGGGAATCAGGGAGATGAGGGACACGACATGGATGGAGTCAAAACAAAAACAACAGGCACATGTCACCATTACAGTACCCCTCCTCAAGGTCCGGGTCCTGAAGGACCACCAGGCTGGTCGGGGTGATCACGATGGAAACTCCGGATGAGAGCCTTGTCCACAATGTGGCGGGACGGAACCCACGACCGCTCCTCAGGTCCATAACCCTCCCAATCCACCAGGTAATGGACTCCACGGCCCCATCATCTGGACCTGAGAAGACGCCTCACCGTGTAGACAGGCCCCCCAGTGAAGACTCGGGTGGGAGGAGGGGTCTGGAGGAGGGCACAAATCGGGATGCGGAGACAGGCTTGATGCGTGAGACATGGAAGGTGGGATGGACCCTCAGGGAAGCAGGCAGCCGGAGACGGACGGCCACCGGGTTAATCACCTTGGAGATGGGAAATGGTCCGACGAAACGTGGAGCCAGCTTCCTGTTCACCATCCGAAGCGGAAGGTCCCTGGTTGACAGCCATACCTTTTGCCCAACCAGATAAGCGGGGGCCGGGATCCTGTGTCGGTTGGCAGATCTAGAATATATGGCAGAAGTAGTTAAGAGTGCCCTGCGGGCCCTTCTCCATACCTTAAGGCACCTCCTGGCTGAGGCATGGGCAGAGGGAACCATGGCAGCCCGTTCCTGCAAGGAGAAAACTGGTGGTTGGAAACCATAAACGGTATGGAAGGGAGATAACCCCGTGGCACTGGAGGGAAGAGAATTGATAGCATGCTCCACCCACGGCAGATTCTGTACCCAATTGGTAGGGTCTTGTTCGCAGAGCATGCGAAGTTTGATCTCCACCTCTTGGTTGAGACGTTCAGTCTGGCCATCAGACTGTGGATGGAAACCAGAGGAGAGACTCACCTGGATTCCCAACTGTCCACAAAACTCCTTCCAAAAACGTGAGACAAATTGAGGACCACGGTCAGAGACGATGTCTACAGGAAGCCCATGAAGGCGGAACACCTCCCTGGCAAGGACTTCACTCAACTCCTTGGAGGAGGGCAACTTCACTAGGGGAACCAGGTGAGTCATCTTGGAGAATCGATCGACTATGGTTAGTATGGTGGTGTACCTGTTGGAGGTGGGTAAGCCAGTGATGAAGTCCATTGAAATATGAGACCAAGGCCGGTGGGGAATAGGTAGAGGGTGAAGAAGCCCCGAAGGGGGTCGGCGAGATGGCTTAGCCTGGGAGCAGACCCGGCAGGCAGAGACAAACTCCTTGACATCCTTGGCCATGTTCCTCCACCAAAAGCGTGTCTGGATCACCTTCAGGGTTCTGGCTACACCAGGGTGACAAAACAATTTAGATACATGGCAAAGCTTGAGTACCTCAGCTACAAGATGGTCAGGGACGAATAGACGGCGGGGAGGACAGCCTGGGGGAACCCGTTGTTGTCGGTTGGCCTCCCGGACCCGGTTCTCAACCTCAAGGTGGGTTACTGCCAGTCGAACAGACTTAGGAAGAATAAAATCTCCAGAAGTCAAAGGTTTACTCAGGGGTTCATGAATCCTGGACAACGCATCCGGCTTCACATTCTTGGAGCCAGGTCTGTAGGACAAGGAGAACGCAAAGCGGGAGAAGAAAAGGGCCCACCTGGCTTGCCTGGTGTTGAGTCTCTTGGCAGTCTTGAGGTACTGGAGGTTTTTATGGTCAGTCCACACTAGGAAGGGTTCCTTGGCTCCCTCTAGCCAGTGTCTCCATTCCTCCAATGCCAGTTTAACGGCCAGTAACTCCCGGTCCCCTACATCGTAGTTGCGCTCAGCCGAGGAGAGGACTCTGGAAAAGAAGGCGCAAGGATGAATCTTACCATCCTCATACCTCTGGCTAAGGATCGCGCCGACCCCAGACTCAGAGGCGTCGACCTCCACAATGAACTGACGACTCAGGTCCGGAGAATGGAGAACAGGTGCGGAGGAGAATAGGTGTTTGAGTCTTTGGAAAGCCTCCTCCGCTCTAGGATTCCACTGAAAACGAGACTTGGGAGAGGTTAGGGCATGAAGTGGAGAAGCAATAGTACTGTAGTTGCGAATGAAACGGCGATAGAAATTAGCAAAACCTAGAAACCTTCTGAGCTGCTTACGGTCTTGTGGTGTTGGCCAATCCAGAACAGCGGAAACCTTGCGGTCCTCCATGGATAGCTTGTTGGGGGAGACCAGAAAACCTAAGAAGGTAGTCTGGGAAACATGAAATTCACACTTCTCAGGTTTGACAAATAATTTATTTTGCAGTAGACGAAGGAGCACAGAACGAACATGGGTGATATGTGAGGGAAGATCCTTAGAGAAAACCAGGATGTCATCCAAATAGACAAAAACATAGAGACCAATCATGTCTCTAAGGACATCATTCACAAGGGCCTGAAAGACTGCGGGTGCATTAGTCAAACCAAAAGGCATCACCAAGTATTCGTAGTGCCCAGTAGGGGTGTTGAAGGCAGTCTTCCATTCATCCCCCTCCCGAATACGCACCAGATGGTACGCATTTCTCAGATCCAACCTTGTGAAGATGTTAGCACCTTGGATGCGTTCGAATGCAGTGTTAGTGAGTGGGAGGGGATAACGATTCTTGATCGTAATGTCATTAAGCCCTCTATAGTCAATACAGGGACGGAGTGAACCATCCTTTTTACCTACAAAGAAAAACCCTGCGCCAGCAGGAGATGAAGAAGGGCGAATGATTCCTGCCTGGAGGGCCTCCCCAATGTAGTCCCGCATGGCTCGGTCTTCAGGGACAGATAGTGGGTACAGACGTCCCTTGGGGGTGAGGTGCCAGGAAGCAGGTTGATGGCGCAGTCGTAGGGGCGATGAGGTGGCAGAGAAGTAGCATGATGTTTACTGAAGACCTCTTTAAGGTCGTGGTAGTCCTTGGGGATCCCTGAAAGTACAGGGTCCAGAGCCGGGGGACCCTGGAGTACAGGCCCAGGATGATTGGCAGCTTGAAGACAGGAGGAAAGACAACGAGGGCTCCAGCCAAGGACCAAACCCTGCTCCCAGTCTATGTGCGGGTTGTGCAGTCTCAACCAGGTGGCACCAAGAATTACAGGGATCTTAGGAGAGTTGATGATAAGAAAGGAGATGGATTCCTGATGATTCCCTCCCACGATCAGTCGGACTGGCTCTGTCTCCAACTTGACCTGGTGTAAAACATGACCATCAATTGCCTGGACCACAGACTTGCGAGTACTTTGTTTTAAATTCAACTGGAGAGAGCGAGCTAGCTCAGCATCCATAAATTCAGTGTCGGCTCCAGAATCGACAAAAGCTGCTAAGGAGAGGGAGTGACCCTGCATAGAAATTTCAGCTTTAATGGTGAATAATGGAGATGCGGCTGTAGTGCACTGACTTAGTAGAGCACTACCGACCGAAGGAACTAACCTCTTCGAGGGACACTGACGGAGTTGATGATCCTGACTGCCGCAGTAGAAACACAGGCCCTTTTTGAGCCTACGATCCCTCTCCTCCGGTGTCAGCCTGGAGCGACCAATCTGCATAGGTTCGGGTTGGTCCTGGGGGGAGAGGAAGAAGGTTTGGGAAAAGGAGACCTCGTTACGAGCCTCGAGGGGGCCCCGGTGGAGGATAAGGTCGGTCAGAGGCCCTTTCAAGCCTTCTTTCATGCATCCGCTGGTCAATCCGGGATGCCATGGATTCCAGATCAGCCAGATCCTTAGGGGGGTCACGGGTGGAGAGTTCATCCTTTATGCCTTCGCTCAAACCCTGGTAAAAGGCGTCACACAAGGCTTCATCATTCCAATCACTGTCTGCAGAAAGGGTGTGGAAGTCGATGATATACTCATTAATGCGTCTTTTGCCCTGTTTAATTCTCCAGAGCCCCCTAGCTGCCTCTCTCTCTGGGAGGCAGGGATCAAAAACACGTATTAGTTCCTTGGAGAAATCATCAAAACTGTAGCAGAGGAACGTGTCCCTCTGCCACTCAGCTGTACCCCAAATCTTAGCCTTTCCAGATAATAGAGAAATCATGTAGGCGACTTTAGCTCGCTCAGAAGGGAAGGAGCTGGGCTGAAGCTCAAACTGAATCTCACACTGTGTAACAAAAGGGCGACATAGGCTGGGCTCCCCACTAAAGACCTCAGGAGGGGACAGACGGGGCTCCTGTGGAGGAGTTAAGCGCTGCAGCTGTCGTGCGGGAGCCGGAGCACTGGGAGGCGCTGTGGGGCTAGACAACTTAGAGAGCATAGTCATCATTTCCTGCATATTAGCTTCTAGCTTGGTAATGGCTTTCTCTACAGTACCGCGCCACTCCTGCGCGGGCGTCGGGTCCATGGTGGCCAGATTATACTGTAATGCACACTAGGAGGACCCGAAATCAGCCACGAGACAGGAGTGAGCAGAAAACCACAGATCTTTATTGGAGACAGCCAAGGGCGGCACACAGGATAACTAGCTGAAGCACTAGCTGGAAGATAGTGCGTGGGGCGGGGGGAGAAGCGCAGATGCAGGGCTGCGTACTCACAACCGGGGATCAGAGGAATAGAGTCCAGATCCAGTTCTTGGTCAGCCGGGCCGAGGTCATACACGAGGTGGAAGATAGCAGAGTCCGAGGGAGTGGGCGTGAGCGGCGTCAGAGAACAGGCTAGGGTCGAGATCCGGGTAGGCAAAACAGTAGTCCAACAAGGGAAGGCAAAAGGGGAAAATCCAAAGGGCAAGAGCGAGGCAGTAATACACAGGGCGTGGATGAAGAGCTAGAAACTACTTGCTGAAAGCGTTCGATAATCTGGCAGTGTGCAGGTAGCGGAGGGAGGCTTAAGAAGGGGAGCAATCAGGGAGCGGCACAGCTGCAGGGAATCAGGGAGATGAGGGACACGACATGGATGGAGTCAAAACAAAAACAACAGGCACATGTCACCATTACAGTAGCAGCAAACATTACATGTTTCCTTCTCAGACTCTCCCAGGTGTGTTTGGGCCGATCCAGTTAGAGGTTCCACCAGATGTAGAACTGGTTCTGATGTGTGTCATGCTTCCCCCCCCACCCCTCTGTGGTCTACATGTGGACTGACTCCATCCAGTTTGTGGGTTGAGCTAACAGCCAGATGTTCCTCCAGACTAACCTCTGGTTCTCCGTAGATCCCGCCGACCCAACAGCACTGACCTCAGACCATCAGCAGTCCGGTTCGGTTGGTTAGGTGTGAATGCTAGTTGACCTCTGACCTCTGGTCCTCCAGACCTCGGTCTGGGTTTGGTTGAAGTGAACTCTGGTTCGGTTTGAATGTGAGCGCCAAGCAGAGCAGAGACCGCTCCAAAAGCAGGAAGCAGACTGTAGCGCAGGGCATTCTGGGTAAAAACAACCAAAGCTAACATGCTAACCTGGCGCTAGCAGCAGCAATGGCTCCTGGTCTTTAGCCAAAGCCTAAAGAGAAATCCTCCATCTACTAAAATCGGACGCCTCCATCTTGTTTCCATCTGGTGAAGCAGGAAGTTGCTCTCAGCGTCTTCAGAGGTTTTTGTGTCGTTTCCTTCAGTGGTTCTTGGTGCAGCGCCCCCACAGGCCAGGAGGGGAACAGGTTGGTTTGACTCAGAGCCACAGCAGCTGCTCATATTGCTGGAGTAAAGCAAGGCAGACATTCATGCTTCACTCCAACCACAACTCCTGTAAGGTATTCACACCCTTAGGATGAAGGAGTGAATACTTTTGGAGGCTCTGTGTGTAAATGTCCATGTCTGAAAATGAGATGTTCCTGAAGCTTCGTTCTGACCGAACCACAATAAAATCTGAACTCTACCAAAGTCCAGCAGCCAATCAGAGTGCTGTTCCCAGGGGCTGATGGTCCGAGACCAGTGATGAAACCGTTCAGTCCGCTAACTTCCTGTCCGTGTCAAACCAGGACCCGGAGGGAAAACCCAAGAAGGCCAACATCCGGGACAACCGGGACGGGACTTACACGGTGTCCTACGTACCGGACATAGCGGGACGCTACACCATCACCATCAAGTACGGAGGGGACGAGATCCCGTACTCGCCCTACAGGATCCACGCTGTGCCCACCGGGGACGCCAGCAAATGTTTGGTCACAGGTCAGGCTCCGCCCACCGCTGCTCAGATCACCAATCAAATTCAGTCTTGCTGACTGTGTGGTTTCCTTTCAGTTTCCATTGGAGGACACGGACTGGGTGAGTTTCCTCCTGCAGGAGCTAAATTCATGCTGCAGCTTTTTCAATGTTTGCATTCTTTATTTTTCTGCTTCATCAAAACCAAATGAACAACAAAGACTCAAAGGAACTGGGAATAAATGTTGTCTGAATTCCTCCAGCTTTCCTGCTGCTTAGTGTGAAAAAAATCATATTTATGTTTTAGATCCGCTTTATGGATGGGAACCATGGCAACAGCAGTCCTTTCTCTGTTTCCGTCGCACATCTGTCTCTCTTTGTCTTCCTCTGTCACTTAAAAGCCGAAGAAGTTCACAACAGAAGCCGAACTGTTAGCTACAGCTGCACCACCTGCTGGTGGAGCAGAGGTACTACTCTGTTTCTAACCATGTAGAGATGCAGATTTTCTCAAATCCAGAGGGCAAAAAAATCAAAATCGTCTTTTTAAACATCTAGTTGGTGGCACAGGCCTTGGACATCCCTTTGAGAGAAATCTTTCAGCTGCTTGGTCAACCAAGCTGTGTCTCCAGATGGTCCACCTGATAAAACCCAGGTTCTGTCAGCTGTTGCCGGGCAGAATTAGAATCTGACTTGGTTCACACAAACCTGGTCACAGACTGGTCTGCTTTGAGAGCAGCAGATTCACTTACAAACAAGTTAATGTGGAGCAAATGTCTTATTTTCACGCCTTCAAACCGGCTGAGATCTTGGACTTACTGAACTAGAGAAGAGAGGTTGGTCATCCACCCAGCCTGGATTCTTCAGGTCCTCTGAACCGTCTCACTGGATTCAGACACAGATCCAGACTGTCTCTGCGAAGGACCGAGTGAAGGCAGCTTTCCCACCTCTGGCTCACATTCAGAGTCTGTAGGCGTAGTCTTCAGCTGTGGTCTTGGTAGGACTTGCCAACAAATCTTCAATTTTTCCTACGGTATTAAAACCAAATCAACAAGCCACCTCTGTCCAATCGGTAACCACCTGTGACAAGCACATTATGAGTCAATGATCCTCCTTTAGACAAAGACCCAGAGTGTCTAGGATGAGAAATAAAAAGCATGTTTAGGATGCAGAGTTCCTCATCTTGGAAAGTTCCTTTCTTGATGAACACGAGATCCAGAAAAGAAATGAAAACACTAAGAAAATGATTTATCTAGACTCATGCATGATTGAAAACCAGAACCCAGGTCTCACAGGTCCTGGACGGTTAGCTGGTATCAAGCAACGACTCCCTGCTCTCCTCATCAGGTTCAGGTCTTGGTCCGACTATCCAGATCGGAGAGGAAACGGTCATCACTGTGGATGCAAAGGATGCTGGGAAAGGCAAAGTCACCTGTAAGGTGTCAACGCCAGACGGAGCGGAGTTGGATGTGGACGTGGTGGAGAACACCGACGGGACATTTGATATTTACTACACGGCTCCAGAACCCGGCCAGTACATTATCACTATCCGGTTCGGAGGGGAGCACATTCCCAACAGCCCCTTCCACGTGGTGGTGAGTAGAACCTGCAGACTGGCTGGGGTTTGGTTTGGGTCGAGTCCTAGTTTCTGTTGGGTTGGATTTATTCCTGGTTCATTTTGAGGTTTGGTTTGGTTGGGCTTAGTCTGGGAACCCATTTGTCCATTCAGTGGAAACTTCAGACATTTTTTCCTGGAAGTTTAATTAATGATACATTGATTAAACTAAATTAGTTCCTGTTTAATATTATCTGTGTTCTTCGTTTTCAGCCTCCGACTGACTGAACCTGCTGAGTTCAGCCTGAGTGGAGGTTTATTAGCTGTTTGCCTTCAGCTAACTGTTGTGTTTGCTCTAACTGCTGCATCTTGTTCTCGTCAGGCGAGTGAAACTGTGCCAATAATCGAGGAACCATGTGACAAGGTTCAGTTGCAGCAGCCCTACTCGCCCCACGCAGGCTTCTCCCCTCACTGGGTATCAATGCTGCAGACCGACTCTGTCACTGACACCTCATGGTCAATAACAACCCAGATTCCCTGATCCATCCTCTGCCAGCTGCTGCATGAAAACCTGCTGGGCTGAAATAACCAAAGCTTCGCTTTACGTTCATTTCATCTCTTCACGGTTTTGGTCCTGCTGGGTCAGAACCAGCAGTGATGGACCGCTGACTCTTCCAGCCACTCATCTTCCTCCCATTTGTTTCTGGACCCGTTCCCAAAGCTCCCAGTATGCTAGCAGTGACACACCTTCCCTCTGCTTCGGTTTAGGCAACAGACGATCCGATCAGCGCTGCGGATGGGATGGAGCCGGTGCTGCGTCCCTTCAGCCTGGTTATTCCCTTCACCGTGCAGAAAGGAGAGATCTCAGGTACGACACACCACATCCATTCCTCACACTTCATGACTTCATGAAACGTCTCAGTCGCTGTAACGAGTTAAAACCCGGTTGGTGTTTCCTGCAGGCGAGGTCCGAATGCCGTCGGGTCGAACGGCTCGGCCAAACATCGCTGACAACAAGGACGGGACGGTGATGGTGAAATACTCGCCGACTGAGCGAGGCCTGCATGAGATGGACATCAGATACGATGGAAGCCACATCCCAGGTAACTGCTGCCAGACGTTCCGGTCCGCTTGACCTGTTTGAGTTCACTGTTCCGACTCCCAGAACCGGGATGTTCCCTGGACTCACTGAACCATGTTTCACTGTGACCTACAACCATTGATCCTCTCTGAGACCAGCTAAATGGGTCAGAAGGGAAACCAGTTTATGCCACAAACACACCAGGTTCTGGTTCTTCTCCCAGTGGGATGGGCCGTTTGGGTTCATGTCTTCCTGTTACAACAACACAAGACTTATGCTGTAGGAGGGAGGAGCTAAGTCCAACTCTGGGAGAACCAGAGCCTCCAGTAGAACCAGAACCTCCAGTAGAACCAGAACCTCCAGTAGGACCAGAACCTCCAGTAGGACCAGAACCTGTAAAACTGCTACCCTCCTGTGTGTTTCAGGAAGTCCACTGCAGTTCTACGTTGATGCCATCAACAGCGGTCATGTGACGGCTTTCGGCGCCGGCCTGAGCCACGGTGCGGTGAACCGGCCGGCCACCTTCACCATCGTCACCAAAGACGCTGGAGAAGGTATTGGCAGCAGGAAGCAGGTTTTCTATGTTTCAGTCAACAGGAAGCGGAACATGAAGCAGATGAAACGTCTTCATGGTGCGTCCTCTGCCTCTCTGCAGGAGGTTTGTCCCTGGCGGTTGAAGGTCCGTCCAAAGCAGAGATCAGCTGCACAGACAACAAAGACGGGACGTGCACGGTGTCCTACCTGCCCACCGCGCCCGGAGACTACAGCATCATCGTCAAGTTTGATGACAAAAACATCCCGGGAAGCCCGTTTATGGCAAAGATCACAGGTACGGAAACTCCACAGGGAAACCTCTTCTGGCACAAACAAATCAGATCAGTCTGAGTCTGGACCATGCTGAGAGAATGAACCGACTGCTGGCCCACCGGGCTGGTTCACTGTTCACTCCTTCATGCTTCATCTTCAGGAGACGATGCCATGAGGACGTCGCAGCTCAATGTTGGCACTGCATCCGACGTTTCCTTAAAGATCACAGAGACGGACCTGAGCAGCCTGTTGGCAACCATCAGAGCGCCGTCCGGCCATGAAGAGCCGTGTCTCCTGAAGAGGCTCCCCAACAGACACATCGGTACCTGTCCAGGTCTCGCATGGCATTTTCAACAGTTGGTCTCACCGTGGAGCACAGAAAGTTCCTGAAACGTCTTGATAGATCTGATTTGGGAAAAACGGGACAGAAACCTTGTGCATTTCTCAACATGTCACAGGAAGTGATGTCTGATATGTCATTCATGCAGGAATCTCCTTCACCCCGAAAGAAGTGGGTGAACATGTGGTGAGCGTGAAGAAAAGTGGGAAGCATGTGACCAACAGCCCGTTTAAGATCATGGTGGGACAGTCAGAGATCGGCGACGCCAGCAGGGTGAAGGTTTACGGCCAGGGCCTGGTGGAGGGACACACCTTGGAGGTTGCAGAGTTCATCGTGGACACCAGGAATGCCGGTGAGGACGCATACCACCTGCTGGGATTGGGTCGGGGTTTCGGTTCTGACGGTCCGTTTTGTTTGGTAGGTTACGGCGGTCTGGGCCTGTCCATCGAGGGTCCCAGCAAAGTGGATATTAACTGTGAGGATGTGGACGACGGGACGTGTAAGGTGACCTACTGCCCTACAGAACCTGGGAACTACATCATCAACATCAAGTTCGCTGACCAGCATGTTCCAGGTAAAGCCAGAAGCTGCTGCTCTGCCTCCTGACATGCATGCTGGGAAACAGGAAGAGGCGGGGCAAACACCAGGAGCACTAGGTGCTGTTACAACCTTTAAACGCGTCAGATCAGACAAAAAGCCTGGAGAAAGGTAAAGAAGCGAACATGTAGAGTAACACTGCCCCCTACAGGCAGAACCTGAAAACAGATTATACTAATTCAGGCCCTCCAGGGTTTCTCCGTGTTTTTGTGATGTTGCTTTAGAAATATTTGCAAGGAATTTTACTCATTAATACATTTTTATTAAATATTTCGTTTTTTGTTTCTCACCAATCGCGGATGATAACCTGACTTCAAGTCAGGCTGAGACAGAAATACCACCACCTGCAGGTGGGAGTTGGTATCACTCCCAATAATCAGTTATTGATCATTTTTGCAGAAAATTTGCAACATACTCACAAATATGCATTAACCCAAAAACCAAGGGGGATCTGTTTATTTCCAAACTGGCAGAACTGATTAAAGCAGCAGATTCTGACTGGGTTTAGTTTGACGTTGCTGGTGTTTCCAAACAGGAAGTCCATTCACTGTTAAAATATTTGGCGAAGGCCGGGTGAAGGAAAGCATCACCAGGAAGCGGCAGGCCCCCTCCATCGCCACCGTGGGCAGCACCTGTGACCTCAACCTAAAAATACCAGGTAGTTTGTCTTCATCTTCTTCTCCACTCCTCTTCCTCTGTCTTTCCTGCCTCCTGCTTCCTCACCTTCATCTCCTTCTTGCTCCTGTCCTCCTCCTTTCATGCCTGCCGCCTGCAGGAAACTGGTTTCAGATGGTTTCCGCTCAGGAGCGTTTGACCCGGACCTTCACCCGCAGCAGCCACACCTACACCCGCACCGAGCGCACCGAGATCAGCAAGACTCGAGTCGGAGAGACCAAGCGGGAGGTCCGGGTGGAGGAGAGCACGCAGGTCGGAGGAGATCCCTTCAGGGATGTGTTTGAAGATTTTCTGGGCCGAGACGGTCTGAGCGGGTTCAGCGGGATGCCAGCCGGAAGCCGCCTGCCGCTGCAGGACGGTGTGTGTCCCTGAAGCTCGTCCTGCTGCTGCTTGGCTTCTGTCTTTAACCACAAACTGCTCTCAGGTTCCCCTCCAGCCGCACATCAAGTCCCATCGGTGCTGCAATACCCAGAGTGAACAGATGGGGGCGGTGTTTCCTTCCTGTTTGACAGTAGAAACATGTCGTCACCTTCCTAAAACAAAGACATGTCGGTTTCTAGCCTGACGTGATTTTCTTGTTTTATTTGTGTTATATTAATCCTTTAACAAAAAATAAGTGGTGACTTTTTTGCATTAATAATTTTTGGTAAAAAAAAAAAAAAAAGACTCGGGCCATTATTTTAGGAAGGTGACGAAATGAAACTTTGTATAAAGCTGTTAATACTTTTGTCCCAGTAATAAAATATAAATATCTAATTCAGCCTCAACCTGGTAGAGTAAAAATTAGTTGTATTTTTACTCATTACCAGCTGGACTAACTGTGTTTACTATATTTATATATATTTTATTTCTGCATGAGAAAAATAAAGCAGTGGTGCAGAAACATAGTTAACATGTAGAATAAAAATCAAAGAGAACCGCCAGTCTAAACGCAGCTGAAGAAGAAAGGAGTTATTTAGGTTTCCCTTAGCTCCGCCCAGCTGATGACCTGTGATGTCTTTGTCCTCCCGTCTGTCCCGTCTGTCCCCGTCCTGCTGTGTCCCTCAGGTGAGGCAGCCAACCAGGAGATGACGGCTCAGGTGACGAGTCCCGGCGGAAAGACGGAGGACGCAGAGATCATCAAGGGAGAGGACAGCACCTACAGCGTCCGCTTCGTCCCTCAGGAGATGGGCCCTCACGTTGTCAGTGTGAAGTACCGGGGCCAGCACGTCCCTGGGAGCCCCTTCCAGTTCACGGTGGGGCCCCTGGGGGAGGGAGGGGCCCACAAGGTCCGAGCTGGAGGAACCGGACTGGACCGCGGTGTGGCTGGACTACCCGGTAGGCTTCAGCTTTTGTTGGTGTAAAATGTGGATTTTTATTAATTTACATCATAAAAAACAAAACATTGGGATCCTCTACGGTTCCAGTTTGATACATATTTACTGGAAGAAAAACATTTCTGGGTCTCGTTTCTCCAACTTCTGTTTTTTACGCAGGAAAAAAACTGATAGAAATCTATAATACAGAATGTACATTTAAGAACTTGCAGCTTAGTTTTCTGTTTTCTTTATATCCTGCAGGATGTTTAGCACTTTTAGATGTTAAGTTGACAGGAAATATTGCTGGAAACCATTGCCAGTGAAATGCTATTTAAACCCACAACTAGTCTTAAAAACAACAAATCAAAAAATACAATTCAAGTGAATATCAATTATTTGCACTTTGTTTAATCCAGATTAAGTCAGGCTCCCAGCTGCAGCGTGTTGAGATGTAAAAACTGCACATAATTCTTTGTTCACAGAGATAAATAATTCTCACTGCTCCCTCAACGCATCTCTGAACGCGACTACAAGTTACTAATGCGGTTCACATAGAGCCGTGCAACCACAGCTAATGCGGCGCAGTTTAAACCCTAACCTCAATGTGGAGTTTGCCAAAGAAAAATAATTCCACCAGGGGGTTGCTGTAAATATCCATACAGGTCGACCTGCGTCCGGTTTGAGGCGCGCGATCTGAGCTCAGGTAAAGGTAAGAGATAAAGCAGTGGCAGCGCTGGGGCGCCAGCTGTGTGATTGGTCCGCCCCCTGGCTTTAAAATATACACTTATCTTTTAGAAATAAATGTGCTCTGCCAGTGAAACACTGAGAGCAACAGAGACACTTTTAATCCAGATTAAATTCTTATTAAAAGTTTTTATTTTTTTGTTTGGATTATTAATTTTTCTAAAAACAAAAACAAGCAACACTTGGCTGGCGAGGAAGGCTAGCAAAGCATGGCGGGCTGCCAGGCTTGTAACAGACTGGAGGAAATCCTGATTAATGTTTTTGAATTAGCATTAGCACACCGACCTTTGTAGCTAGCGGAGCCCACCTCAACCTTCAATGCCCTGCAGCTTCCTGGACGGTAGCATCCAAGTTCTGCACCTGTACCATGAGAAAGTCCCGTTTCAGCTCTGGGAAGCTGCAGCTGTGCCGTGATGGAGCGCTTGTGTTTTTTCTGCAGCTGAGTTCAGCATCTGGACCAGAGAAGCTGGAGCTGGCGGTCTGTCGATTGCTGTGGAAGGACCCAGCAAAGCTGAGATCACCTTTGAAGACCGAAAGGACGGATCCTGCGGCGTCTCCTATGTGGTGCACGAGCCCGGTAAGAATGGACAGACCTCAGGTCCGATTTATGAACTTCAGGTTGATTCTGCAGCATGTCAGCCTGATGGGTGTCGCCTTAGGGAGATTAGAACATGCTGGATAGTAGGAACATCTAGAGAGAGTAGATCCCTCAGGATCACCACCAGACACTAAGGATCCTTCTGTTTGGAATCTGCAGGTGATTATGAGGTTTCCATCAAGTTCAATGACGAACACATCCCGGATTCTCCGTTTCTCGTCCCCGTAGCAAGCCTGTCTGATGACGCCCGCCACCTCACCATTACCAGCCTGCAGGTGAGAACATCTTCTAACCAGATGGAGGAGAAACATGTTCTCTGTACCGACACATTGCTCCTCTGTTCGCCCAGGAGATGGGGCTGAAGGTGGGTCAGGAGGCCTCCTTCGCCGTGCAGCTGAATGGAGCCAGAGGCCTCATAGATGCTAAGATCCACACTCCATCAGGGGCCACAGAGGAATGCTACATCACCGAATTGGATAGCGGTGAGAGTCATAGGAGCAGGGGGGACGATGCTGTCAGTGCAGCAAATTCAACATCATATGGGGTCAGTTTAGGACTGGAAGAAGGTAAAGAAATCATCTCCAAAAAACATCTAATTACAGGCAGTTTCCTCCCTCATAATCCTGTAGACCTGGTTTGATTGGAACCAAAACATCAACATTTGTTCCATTTCCAGCTGCTGTGGTTCTGAGTCAAACCAACCTGTTCCCCTCCTGGCCTGTGGGGGCGCTGCAGCAAGAACCACTGAAGGAAACGACACAAAAACCTCTAAAGACACTGAGAGCAACTTCCTTCTTCACCAGATGGAAACTAAAATAGAGGCATCAGATTTTAGCGGTTGGAGGATTTCTCTTTAGTCTTTGGCTAAAGACCAGGAGCCATTTCTGCTGCTAGCGCTAGGCTAGCATGTTAGCTTTGGCTGTTTTTACCCAGAATGCCCTGCGCTGTAGTCCACTTCCTCCATTTGGAGCAGTTTCTGTTCCTTTTGGCGTTCAACTGAACCCAGACCAAGGTTTGGAGGACCAGAGGTCAGAGGTCAATTAATGTTCACACCTCACCAACCAAACCGGACTTTGACTAGACAGACATACTGGAGTTGGATTGAAGCGGCCTGAACTGGACTAGTTTTACTGCAGCCTTAATGAGATGGTTGTTTTTCTTCTAGATTATTTTAGAAGTGACTATTAACCAGTACAGACTGGAGTACCACAGGGTTTACGTCTGAGCTCCTCACATTTCACAACGTCTTCCTGAGCTGAACATGTATTTGTGGCCCTGAGACGGCTCCAGAACCACAGAACTGTTCTGTTAAGGTTCCGTTTCTGTGTTCAGCAGATCAGCACGCCATCAGGTTCATCCCCAAGGAGAACGGTGTTCACTCCATAGACGTTCGCTTCAATGGCAGCCACGTTCCCGGCAGTCCCTTCAAGATCCGAGTGGGAGAACCGGGACAGGTTGGGGATCCAGGCCTCGTGTCTGCCTTTGGTCCAGGACTGGAAGGAGGAACCACAGGTACACACCGTATGATTATACTCATGTCTGTAAACATCAGCAGACTTTCAAACTGTGTTTGTCCAGGTGTAGCATCAGAGTTCATGGTGAACACCTGCAATGCTGGTGCTGGAGCGCTCTCTGTGACCATCGATGGACCTTCGAAGGTGAAGATGGACTGTCAGGAGGGACCCGAGGGCTACAAAGTGTCCTACACCCCCATGGCTCCAGGGAGCTACCTGATCTCCATCAAGTATGGGGGACCCCAGCACATTGTGGGCAGCCCGTTCAAAGCCAAAGTGTCAGGTGGGTCAGCGGTCCTCTCAGGTCAGTTTGTGGTGATCTGAAGGTTTCTGGAGTTTCCCTTTGGGGAAAACCCAGTTAGAGCGTGACTCCCTGATGTTCCCTGACTTCCCTGAACAAAGCTGCCTTTGTGCTCCTGTTCTCTGGAAGCCCGATGTTTCCCTGCTAAAGATAGCACAGTTCCTTGAAGCAGCTTCACTTCAAACTTAAAAAAACACGATCTGATTTATACATTATTGCTGCAGTATTCCCACCAGGAAACGGCATCTGAAGAAGCTGAAAGAAACAACCAGTGTGTCACCAAATGTTTAAGATTCATCCAGACCAGAAAGATCCATTGGATGGACTGGAGATCAACTGCTGGGCTTTACTGAGCTGGAATAATCCCGACTCCTGATCAGGAAACCAGCAGACTGGCTCCAGCACTGAAGTAGAGCTTTTCAGAATATCAATGGTTCCAAACCTTTGGCTAAAACGCAAATTCACCTGCCGATAACCGGACCACCAAAATAAAAGCTGGGTCTCCTGAACCTCTTTATAAACTCTAGCCTTTGAATCGATTCTTGTCTTCTCTTTATCGTTAATTTTTTCTTGTTTCTTGAACATTTAATCTGCAAACAAAGGATGAGCCGTTTTAAAGCAGACGTTCACAGTGACGTTAAAACGGTGATACATCAGTCGCTCACCAAGATCCAGTTTTTATTTTGATAAAAATAAAATCACTTCTGCTTATCGGCAAGTGAGTTTGAAGATCAGCTAAACATTTAGCTGGGACGAGTCTCAGAGACTCTGAGGGTTTACGTTTGTAAATTAAGTATTTAGCTAGATTAGAACCAACTGAATATTCAGTTCTCTAGAACCAGATCTAGAAGAACTCTTGATGCTTAAACGTACCAGATGTTCTTTGCTCAGAAGCTTCCTGCTGTGCTGCAACAGCTGAACTGGGATCAGATGAGCCGGGTTGTCAGATTAGTGTCGGATCAGTTGGTCCACTAGCCGACCTTTGACATCATCGGCCTCATCAGAGGAAGATAGATCAGGACTTTGGGAACCATTGCCTCCAGAACCTCTTCCACCTGGAAAGACGGTTGCACCACAGATAGAAATGTTCTGCAACATGCCTGACTGCCCTGGCTCCTTATGGATCTTCTGATGGGTCCCACCATAACGAGGTTTCCTTCTAGTCTGGAGGTTTTTCCAACCATCAGATCTGATTCAGTTCCTCTGCAGTAGGAGATCTCTCTTCTCCCTTAGAGTAAAATGTTCTCCTTTTCCTGCAGGACCTCGTCTGTCCGGAGGTCACAACCTCCATGAGACGTCGTCTGTTCTCGTAGAAACCGTCACCAAGACGTCAGCGATGGGCGGGGCCTTCGCTTCCTTTCCCAAGTTCTCTTCAGACGCCAGTAAAGTTGTCTCTCGCGGCGCTGGCCTCTCCAAAGCCTTCATCGGTCAGAAGAACACATTCACAGTGGATTGCAGCAAAGCAGGTGAGAACCGAGGCGAAGCAGACGGTTTCCTGACGCTGCTGGACGTCTCTGATGGCGTTTTGTTCTGCAGGTACCAACATGCTGATGGTTGGGGTTCACGGTCCGAAGACGCCCTGCGAGGAGGTCTACGTCAAGCACATGGGCAACAGGATGTACAACGTGACGTACACGGTGAAGGAGCAGGGCAGCTACATCCTCATCGTCAAGTGGGGGGATGAGAACATCCCAGGAAGTCCTTTCCATGTCATCGTCCCTTAGAGACTCTGCTACATCTCATCCTCCACCAGGCACTGAAAACTTTGCACTTCCTGGATTTTCTCATGTTTGTCCTCCTGCAGCAAATGTTAACCTTTTATATCAGCTTGCCATATGCAATGTGACGCAATGTGGTGCCTTGTATCCTGACTGTTGCTCCTCTGGAGAACTCAACCTGAACTGCTTCAGCTGCTCCAGGATGACGATCCAGGATGTGAAACGTCTCGTCTTTGCTGACTGCAGCAGGACTCTTCATTATAAGGTCCATCTCTGCCGGGCGCCGGCCCGGCAGAGATGGACCTGATGTGTCTGATGAAAATGCAGCCAACCAAAGCTCAGACCTGCTTCTCCAAGAAACATCCTTCAGGAACCCACCTGGTTCCTCCAAACGAAGCTGAGAGTTTACTCTTGTTTGATTTTATACTCTGCAAAAGTCAGGATTCAGCCTGGAAGCAGGTCCAGCTCTGTCCAGGTTGCTCCAGTTTAAAACGTAACGTTCATGCAGCAGTTTGATCTGGAAGGTCTTGGCTCTAAGGTTGGAACTGGAAGAGGAACCGGCTCTGCAGCTTTCAACAGCAGACGCTTGTTTCTTCTGGATCCGTCTGGAGACTTCCGGATGTTTGGGTTCTTCTGATGCATCAAACTGTGCTGTGACTTTTTATTTATTCTCTTTGAAATGGTCTTACTGGTGAAAGGAGCCGGGTCTGACCCGTCACCCGGTTCTGACCCGTCACCCGGTTCCCTTTGAGTTTTAACACAGTACTGGAGTGACATTTTGTAGTTTTGTATGAGTGAAACCTACGTCATGGTGACATTGTGCAGGCATAATAAACTTCCTTTGCAACCTCCATGTCAGTGCTGCTCCGCTCTTTCTGCTCCTCGCTGTTTCTCCTTCAGGAATCACCAAACGTCTCCCTACATTGGCAGGAGAAGAACAGATACCTCTGAAGAAAACCTACAGCTGGGAAAATGCCATTTTTCCTGCTAGCTTGTCTGATTTGGTAGTATTACCCAGAATGCCCTGTGCCGTCATTCACTTCCTGCTTGTGGAGTGGTCTCCGGTCCGCTTGGCATTCACATTCGAATGGAACCAGAGTAGTTCTTGTGTAATCAAACAAACTCCAGCTGAGATCAACTCCAGTCATGTCGTAGTTGGTTCCGACCAGCAAGGGGCAGCAGAGACACGGCGAACTGTCTGCAGACTATTTAAGGACCAACCGACCCAGATGATTCAAAAAGAATTGTTCAGTTTCTGCTTGGAGAGAATCAGAGACTTGCTGAACGATTCAGTTGGAAGATCTTTTCCAGCTTCACTTCATTCACTGATAAAAAGAAAAAAGGAAGAATGAGAAGGACAACGGGAATTCTTCCTGGAATCACTTCACTGGTATTTGGACGAAGTCAATAATGTTGGGGACATTAGAAATGTCCTCGCAGCCTTAAGGGACCCAGCAGATAACCATATCCGTTCAGGTCCCCACAGACAGAAAAACAGGTGAATGTGTGTGTGTGTGTGTGTGTGTGTGTGTGTGTGTGTGTGTGTGTGTGTGTGTGTGTGTGTGTGTGTGTGATTTTCCTGTTTTTGTGAGGCCCGGTTCGGTTCCGGTTCTTTCACTGAAGACATCTCTTCATCTTGAGGACAGTGTCCGTCAGGGGGCCCTGCGGACCGGTCCGGGTCAGAACCCCGGTCCGATCCTTACAGAGACGGAAGGCCCGAACTAAGCGGTCCACCTTAAATGTGCGCGTGTGGGCGTCACGTGACCGTGTTCCTGGAAAGTTCCTGGAAACCTGCGGTGTTGTTGTTTATGGAGCTCCGACTGCCGCGCCGCTCCACTCGGAACCAGGACCACGGACACTGGGTTCGGCCAGCTGGGAGCTGCGTGACGGACTACCGGTTCTGATCCACCTACAGCCCCTCGTGGGTCGGCTGCAGCTGCCATTAGTGGTTCTAGAGCCGGAGCAGGTTCGGAAGCGTCTGGACCCAGTCTGCAGGTGTGGACCCGGTTCCGCTGGCATGACGGCGGGTTGGCGGCGGAGGACCCGGAGCTGTTAGCGGGCGGCTTGATCGGAACCTCTCCGGCAGGTGGGTCCAGTTTGGGCACCAGTTGGTAACAGGAGGGCGGTTCTCCAGGTGAGCAGAACCACTCAGGTAGAACAAGACCGTCCTGCAGAACTCCGTTTAAATTTCCTCTCATTTAAATGCAAGTCGACGGTCCGAGGCTTCTGGGCGGAACCAGCACCGACAGCAGATGTTCCTGTTCGGGTTCGGTCCATTCTTAGATTCTGCTGTTTAAAACCGAACCAGAATAAAACCGAACCGCTGCCAGGAGGAACGTTACTCTGATGTTTCCCTTCCTGCGGGTTGAAAGCTGCTGCAGTTCTGGGCAACTTTAAGGAAGATTTACTTCCTTTATTCATATATTTCTGTTTTTTTCTCCTCTGCGTTTTAATCAGAGTTTTAATCTGCAGGCAGGAGAATCACCTGGTTTCCAGTGGGAACCAGTTTTCCTTTCCAGTTTGTTTTCCCAGTCAGAACAAAGAAAAACTCCAAGCAGCTTCTGGTTTTCCACACGAAACAAAGGGAACGAGTCTCACCTTACAGCTGCAGGTCAACACTAACTGGTTAACACTAACTGGTTAACACTAACTGGTTAACACTAACTGGTTACCAGGTTAACACTAACTAGTTACCAGGTTAACACTAACTGGTTACCAGGTTAACACTAACTAGTTACCAGGTTAACACTGACTGGTTAACACTAACTGGTTAATACTAACTGGTTACCAGGTTAACACTAACTGGGTTTTCTGGGTTAACTCTGAAGCCTTTACTACCCTTCCTGAAGGAAACTGTCATGTTTTCCTGTTTTTAGGAAATCTTTCTTGAGAAGCTTTTCTAGAAGGATCCAGATCTTCCTCCTGTCTGAGGAGCTGACCTTTGACCTGTTTATTTCAGGTCAAAGGTCACTAGGAGAGTTTGGGTTGATCCCTGTTGGCTCTTTTCTCCTGAGGCAGAGCAGGAAGACCGTGGCTGAGGCCTGAACGGTTCTGTTTGGTTCTGTTCCGGTCCTCAGGCCTCCTGCCCTGCATGTTTCAGGTGTTTCCCTTCTGCCACACCTGGACTGACTCTGGTGACCAACAGCCTGCTGTGCTGATGGCCTCAGACCAGGTCATGCAGTCATTTGGATCAGCTGTTCTGGAACAGAGGCTCGTCTGAAACATGCAGAGCGGGACCGGAGCTGAGAAGCTCTGGGTCCGATTGAAGCTCCGCTACGGAAATGATGTTAGAATCTGCTGATCTGATTTCCTCTCAGGGTTCATATGAGCAAAACCGGAGAATCTCTGACCAAATTCATGTATTCATCTGCTGCAGCTTCTTATGGATAAAAAACCCAAACATGAAAAGTCTGAATGCAAAGCTAAAAGAACAAGACTTCCTTTTGGTGTTTGTTGGAAAAACTCCTCTGGAACACAAGGAATCCACTGGAATCCCAGAGTCGGGATCCTGAGTCAGGATCTCTGCTGCAGGAAGTGATGCCGCCTCACTCAGGTGTTTTCCTCACAGGTGAGCTGCGTCAGGCTGCAGGAATGTCGGATAACAGAGACTTTCTAGAAACGGAGCAAACAGATCCGTCCTGCAGATTCCTGGGATCCAGATTATTAGATCCAAAGTCTAATAATGCTAATAAGGGATATTATTCCTCTGTTCTGTTCCACATCTATCGTCCTGCAGATTCACCAAACTAACTGTGTTGTGATCTGGTCCAGGACTGGATCAGAACCAGGATCTAAACATTTGGGATCATTTGGTTCTGGAATGAGGCTCCAGAACCAGAGCTTTTCCAGATGTTTCTTGGTTCCTCCGTCTTTCAGTTGGTGAATCCAGATTTTTCCCAGCTGATCCAGGATCAGTTTTCCAAAAAGATCGGATTCCACAACTGGAATCGGAACTTCAGGGAATCTGGAGTTTGTTGTTGTGCAGGATTCCCAGCAGCTAATCTGGAAATTAGCAAACATTAATCTGTTTAAATATAGTTATTAATTATTAATGCAGCAGCTGATGCAGAACCTGCAGACCAGCAACTAATAACTAACCCAACTGACCCAGGCTGTCACTGTGACAACACTGACCAGCCAGAACCGATGGTACCAAACTGACCCGATGATACTGATGGTCACCTCGACAGGAAATGGAAGAAGCAGGAATTAAACCCACAACCTTCTGATTTGAAGATGATTAATCCCTCGGTAGCTCAGTGGGTAACAAAGGGCCAAAATTAAACGAATACATAATTTATTCATTATTTAAATAGCAGGAAATTAATATTTAATTAAATGTGGGCGGGGCTATGGCTGACCTGTCCAACTCCTCTAGTTTGACAGGGGAGTTCGGATCTCCGGTTAGCCATTCAGATGAAACATTAAACAGAATTGATCAGGAAAATGTCTGAATGTGATCAACGGATCAAAGTTCTGGTTCTGTTCAGATGTCCCAGCTGCAGACCAGAGAAAAGACATTTTTAATCTGAGGGTTCCCAGAGACCTGATGGCACCAAAACCACCTGTTTGTCTCCTTCTGCAGCCGCTCACATCCCACCAACCTGTCCAGGTTTTTTGGTGGTTTTCCGAGCTGCAGGCTGAAGGTTGGATCTGCCCGATGACCTGCCAGTCCTCTGAATCCCAGGAAGCCATTGAGGACGCCAGAGGAGCCGACGACGGCGCCGGGACCGAGGAGTCGGACGAGAGCCGCGTCGCCTCGGCCATGAAGGAGCTCAGGAAGACAGGTGGGAGGAAGAACTTCCTGCTCCGGTTGGGAATGTTGAAAACGCAGAATAAACTCCAGATGTTGTGCATGTGGTTTAGCATTAGCATCTGCTAATTGTTTTATGTTTTTGCAGTTTAGTGTTAGCTTTTGCTACATTTTTCATGTGTTTAGTGGTTTAGAATTAGCTTCTGCTAAATATTAGTATGCTTACCATTAGCACTTGCTAATTCTTTAGTGCATAGTGGTTTAGTGGTCACTTCTCCTGTTTTTATTTAGTTTCTTAGTGTTGCTTCTGCTAGTTTTTCATGTGTTTAGCCATTTAGCATTGCATTGCTAAGCTTCTTGTTTAGCAAATTGGTAATTAGCGTATTTAACTTTTTGTTTAGCTGAAGCTAATAACTACAGCTGATTTTAGTGCAAACATGTATTGTACATTAAAACTGTGGCGGCCATTTTGGAAAATGTCCACCAGAGAAGAAGAAAATATAAAAAATGATTTTTATAGTTGGAAGTGGCTGTAACTGGACTCATTCATCTTGTTGGTGATTTCAGTGTAAATACTGCTGGTTCTGGCCCTGTTTGGATCCATAAAGGTTCTGTGGTGGTGCTGCTGACCCAGACTGAGTGTTGGTACCGGTCCGGGTGGTTCTGAAGCCGCTGACCGTCCGTGTTGTGGTTTTAATGAATTGGAGGTGCTAAATGTTCTGCTGGTTCTGATTGGGCCAGGTTGGTACTGGGGCGGCCTGACGGCCAACGAGGCCAAAGAGATCCTGCAGGACTCGTTGGAGGGCAGCTTCCTGCTGCGGGACAGCTCCCAGAGGGACTTCCTGTTCACCATCTCCGCCATGACGTCCGCCGGCCCTACCAACCTGCGCATCGAGTTCCGGCACGGGAAGTTCAAACTGGACTCGGTGGTTCTGGTGAAGCCCAAGCTGAAGCAGTTTGACAGCGTGGTCCACCTGGTGGAGCACTACGTCCAGCTGTCCCGGACCGGCGGCCGGGCCACGCCGGCGCCACCGGGCCCCAACGGCACCGTGCAACTGCTCCTCACCAGGCCCGTGTACGCCGCCGTCCCGTCTCTACAGCACCTGTGTCGGATCGGCATCAACCGGTCGGCCCGGCGGGTCCAGGACCTGCCCATCCCCAACCGGCTGAAGGACTACCTGACAGACTACGCCTACAACGTCTAGAGGTCGTCCAGAGGTCGTCCCATCTGAGTCCAATGGCGTCCGGATCTGCCGTGTGTCTCGGCACGGAGCCGGGAACTGGTCCGGCTTCCTCTCCCATCTCCATGGTAACGGGAAGCAGAATTCCTCTGATTGTTCTGGAGATTCCTGAACAGGTTTCCAGATTCCTGACGTCAGGAAGACTGACGGAAGGATCGGTTGTTTCAACTGAAACCCAAAGAGAAACGGGTCGGAGACGGGTCAGAGCAGCAGAACCGCCTGCTCAGGTTGTTGAGAATATTTATTGCTGTTCCTCTGATGTTCTGGAGAATCGTTCCTGATCGGTACCAGGCCCGGTTCTGGTGGAGCCCAGTAGTATCGTCTCTGGCTCCTACAGAACCACGGCTCAGCAAACCGGGTCTCAGCAGAACCAAACAGCTGCTTTGGTTCTGCTCACAACTTGATTTCTTGTAAAAATGTTTCTGGAAGCTGATTGGCTGCAGCTCTGATCACATGGAAATTGTTCCTGTTTTCCAGAATTCCTTCAGTACAGCTCAGGATCACACCAGAACCAGAACCAGATTGAAAAATATTTTCAGACTTATTTTTGGTTATTTTTTATGTGTGTGTTACCATGGCAACCAGTTCATCTAATTTTGAATTTCCTTGTTTTTTTTCCCATCAAATTTCCATTTGTAGACATTAAAATTCGTGAGAATATTTTTTATATTTCCTTCATCTTTTCTGATTGAAACTCAGGGGATTTCTGAGACGGAGACGGTTCTGTTTGGTTCTGTTTGGTTCAGTTTGGTTCTGTTTGGTCCGGTTCTGGTAAAAACTGAAGCAGAACATTAAAGTGAGGGAAGCAGGAAGTGTGTGGGTATTTTTCCTGAAGCTGGTCCTGCCAGATCCCTGGAAGCGGGTTTGTGGGAGGCAGAACTCGGTGAACTCCGTCCAGAACCGAGCGGCCCGGTAAACAGCAGGAACGGAGCGCTCTGATTGGCCGGCGGCCGGCCGGGACTCTGTTTGGCTCTCATTGACGTAAACAATCGTGTCGATGGTGACGAGCGTCGGAGAGGTTGCTTTGACCCCTTCAGGCTTCGGTAGACTTTGAACCTGTAGTACTGCGGAGCTGTGAGCCAATCAGATTACAGGAAAACATCAACCATTGAGCTGTTGTCTGTTCCTACTTGACCTCTGACCTGCTGGTGGATTTGGCCTCTAAAGAAACTGTTTAATTTGAGTTTCATCTGAAAATGGAGCTTCAGCTCCTAATGAAGGCAGCAGAGAAAAATGTTTGGAAAGACAATCGATCAAAACCTGAATCCGGTAAATTATTGAGCTTCCAGAAAGTTATTAGAAATCAGTGATAAATGAAAAGTTTGATAAACATCATAAAATGTTTGAGATCTAAACAGTTCAGGTTTTTTCCATCAGAAGTTTCAACTAAAGCAGGAAGATGAAGTTGGAGTGACTTCCTGTCTGTGTGTGTTTTTATTGGTTTGTTAATTTTTAAAGTGTGCAGATTTAAACATTCTAAATGATTGACTGAATGGAGATGAGTTGTTTCAGAGTTCCTGATAAAATGATCTGTGTTTTTAAAAATTCAGCGATTTGCTCAAGTCATGCCTGGAGAAGAGAAGGGGCTGGGATCCAGCCCTGAGGAACGCCGCGGATGTTCCTGCCGGGAATTAAACCATAAAACATCCTGGAGCTTATTTGAGATCCGAGCCGGTCCAAAGGTTCAGTTTGGTTGGGATCAGGATGGTTGTCATGGTGACGCAGCTAAATCGACTCTGTTCAGGAATATTTCTTAAATATTATCTTTGTCCCACAATCGAATGATTAAACAGATGAAATTTTAAAAGCCCAGCAGCCTTTGATAAAGGACCAACAGTCATTCAGACAAATGTTAATTTATCCAGTAAAAAAAACTGAAAGTGGTTGTTTACAATAAAGTTTAGTTAAACCAAAGAGCAGAGGGATGTTTTGATCTTGAATATTAATGTAAATGAAGTTTGTTTTTTAATAAAGAGCATGCTGGTCTTTCCTGATTGGCCTGTCTTGTTTAACCCCCTACCCTGGATAAAAGTGAGTCTCCACCTGTGGAAACAAGGTGACATTTTCAGGATTTTACAGTTAAATTTAAATGTCTGCTTAAGATTTTTTTTTTCTTCAGACAAATATAAAATAAACTTTTTAATCATCAGTCATGAAGAATGAGGTGGTGTTTGGTTGTAAAGAGTTTTATTTATTCACATCTTCACCCATCTGGAGCTGCAGCGCCGCCTGCTGGAAGCTCAACTTTTACATGCTTGATTATTTTTATCGGCTTCTCTTCACCCGTTTAATAAACTATTAGCTAATAAATAGGAATACTGTTTTTATCTTAAAAATGTGGCGCAGTCATAAACACTTTTTTTACATTATTAAATATATTTAATACTTTATGCTTTTGTTTGCCCTAACTGAACTTTTAGCACATTTGAATAGTTTGAGTAGTTTTGATCGGCCACATTTTGTACCTCCAAACTTTCATTTCTAAATTCAACTTTATTTCTTTATTTACCAAAATGATCCCTCCGCAGAAAGTAGTCCGTCTGAAACTTTCTGATTTTGCTTCATATGTAAATAGTTTCTGTATTGAATGTAAGCCGATCTAGTCAATTCATGCTATTCTATTAAAATATAATCAAACAATAAATTACAAACTTTTTTTTTAATCACATTGGTATTCATTTGACGAACAGACATTTTTCTATGAGATCTAGATAAACTTTGGTTCCGCTTTCGTGTTTCCAATCGAGCATAATATACCGGACGGAGCTGTAGAAGTCGAGACTAGTTTTGGTTCTCAATGAACCAGTCAGTCGGTTCGGGTTAGTGACCCGGTTCAGCAGGTTCGGATGGAGCCGGAGCACAGGGCGGTGCTCCGGAAGTTCCGGGTGCAGCTTTCCGACCAGTTGCTAGTCAGCGACACCATCGTTCCGTTCCTGTACCAGGAGGGAGTTCTGACGGAGGCCCAGGTGGAGCAGGTGGAGGGTCAGCTGACCAACCGGCAGAAGAACCTGAAGCTGCTGGACCTCCTGCCGAACCGCGGCCCGCGGGCCTTCGGCGCCTTCCTGGAGGCTCTGCGGGACTTCAGCTGGATCCGGGACCGGCTGCAGCTGGAGCTGCAGAACTCAGCCGGAACCGGGCCGCCAGGGCCGAACTTAGCCGGAACCGGGGCTTCAGGGCCGAACTTAGCCGGAACCGGGGCTTCAGGTGGGAGTTAATGTGATGAACTAACGAGAAGCTGTTTTTGTTGTTTCTAACTTAAAATGCTCCAGGTTCTGTACCTGACCCGATTCTGCCCTGAGCCTGGCTTCATTGACTTTATGAAACTGAGAATAATATCAGGATAAACATTTTTAAATAATCTAAAATCAAAACAAAGTTTTGATTTTATCTGTTTTTTAAAATTAAATTTAACATGAAAACTTGATTTATTTTTAATTTTTTCTAACTTTATGACGTAAAGCTCTTTGACTTCCGTGTTGCTGAAATGTTCTGTAACAAACTGGACCGGGTCCATGTTTCCCAGGCGGCGCTGCGGTTACGGCCCGTTACCATGGCGACGCCTCCCGGATCCCGGACTCGGTTCTACAGAGGGTTCCTTCGGACCGGGAGCTGTCCCGGTTGGCGCAGAGACTCGGTGCCGAGTGGGAGCCGGTTCTGTTGGACCTGGGCTTGTCCGCCGAAACTGTGTACCGGTGCCGGTCCGACCACAGCCTGAACACCGGGGCGGCGGTTCTGGAGGGCCTGGTTCTGTGGAGGCGGGCTGGCGGGAGGCGGGCCACGCTGGGGCGGCTGCTGCGCAGCCTGGAGGCCGCGGACCTCCACCCGTCGGTCCTGGAGGAGGCCGTGCTGGGATGAGACTGGACCGGGTTCTGCTGGCCCGGACCGGGCCGGTCCAGAACCAAGAGATGAACACTTTACCCATAAACTGACTGAATAATGAAACCAGAGTCAGAACTTTTTGATTCTGGAACCAGGAAAAGAACCGGTTCCGTTTTACCTGGAATCCAAAAGCAGATTAAAAAAAAGTTTATTATCAATAAAAAATTATTTTTATCCTCAAAATTAGATTTACTATGTCAGTCATAAATGAACTGGATTCATCCGGAACCGGAGGAGAGTTCTGGATCCAGAGACGGGACGAGCTGCACCAGAACCACCGCCGGTTCTGGAACCTGCAGGGAAAACCCATCAGGATGTTTTTCCTCCTCGTGTTTTCTCTCATTTTTCCCAGATGTTCCTGGAAGTCGACCCAGATTGGATTCTGGAAAACCCGCTGGACTCCTTCACGGAACCGGAGCTCTGTGACTAAAAACAGCAGCACGTGGACCGGAAGAGCCTCCCCTCCGCTTTCTGCGGGGCTTAAGGTGGACCGGCGGTTCGGCCGAACCTTCTGGTTCCGATCGGACGGAAACAGCTGAAAACTTCATTTAAATCTGAATTTTCTGCAAAAAATCAACATTTACTGTAAAAACAAAATAAAAGTTTGTGTGAATCAGAAAAATGTTTTTTTATTTGACATTTCAGAAAAACGGAAATTTGGAGAGAATTTTAAGAAAATAAACCAAAAATCATTTTTTAAATGTCAAAAATTTCAATAATATAAAAAAAAATCTACGACAAAATGTTTTTGAAAGATTTTGAATTTGAAGAAAATCTTTAGAATGTAATGATTTCAGAGAAACGGCGTGAGCAGGACATCCTGCTGGGCCCGCTGCGGTTCGGTTCGGTTCGGTTCGGTTGACGATGCGCAGTTAGTGATGCGCAGAGCCACTAGTTCTGTTTCTAGAGCGGCAGAAACAGAATAAAAGATACAACTGATACAAATGTATCATTTACTGTATTTGATAACTGAAACGGTTCGGAACCAAACAGTAACTTTAATAAAACTTTTTTAAATAAGCGGCTAAAACTAAAAGAAATTATTTGAAGGAAAGAACCAATCAGGAGGAAGATCCTTTTAGAGGTCCTGGTTCTGGTCCTACGGGGTCAAACATTTACCGGGTCAGAAGGAACAACGTGGTTCGAATATGTCAGAAAAATCCCAGCAGGTTCCGGACTGGTTCTGGACTGGGAGCAGTGAGGTGTTCTCACCAGTAGGGGGCAGTGCAGACATGCAGAGGCGGCTTCAATCTGTTGTTTCATGAACCTTTTAAAACATGTAACAGGAAAGTTTAAAACATTAAAAGTGGACCGGGTCTCGTCAGAACCAAACCGCATCTCTTTACCGTCTCACGTCCTTCTTGGACCGGCAGGCTGCCGTAGCTGGGTCAGCTGGCTGGTCCGGATCGTTCACATCAAGCAGCGGTCCGTTTATCATGTGTTTGTGATGGAACTCCTCCGCCCCCTGCTGGTGAGCCCAGGCCCTGCAGCGGCTCGTTTGAGTCAAACCTTCAGGTGTTTTCAGCTTCACTCCGCCGCTTCGTGTCCAGGTGGATCAGACACCGTCCTTAAAAACACGGGCAGGTTGTTTGGTTCCGGAAGCTTCTGATTGGTTGGCGCTGCTCCTTTGTGTGACTTCATGGGACCGAATGATGGACCTGCAGCCGTCGGGTCAGGTTCTGAGGTCCTGGAGAAGGACTGAGGATGATCCAACACGGAACACCTGAGACATTTCTGACCAATGGAGACATGGGTCCGGTTAAACAGCCTGAGCTACAGGTGGAAGTTTACCTTTATAAAGTTACCCAGTCTGAAATAAATTACTAAATGTTTAGTTTAACTAAAGAATTACTTCTAAAGTATTTATATTCCAAACTAAATATTTAGCCTGCTAACCAAATATTTAAGCTAACAGACTAGCATGCTACCTAAATATTTAGGTTCAGAACTAAATATTTAATTTAGAGTTAAATATTTAGTTTGTAAAGTTTTAAGTTTAGTTCCCAAACTAAAAATGTGTCTATTTATTTTCCAAAATAAATATTTAGTTTGCTGACCAAATATTTATCTAACAAGCTAAGTATTTAGCTAGCGTGCTAACTAAATACATAGGTTGGTAGATAAATATTTGATTAGTAAAGTTTATTTTCCAGACTTAAATTTATGTTCCAGACAATATTTTTTTCCGAACTAAATATTCCGCTTGCTAGCCAAACATTTAGATACCAAGCTAAATGTTGTTAGCAGGCTAGCATGCTTACTAAAGGCCGGTAGCTATTTAGTTAACTTCCTAACTAAATATTTAGATTTGAAGCATTTCAAACTTTCATTTAGTTTGAAACGGTGACATTTGTAAATTAAAAATGAACTTTATTCTGTGTCAGACTCCATAAAATAAATTATTTGTGTTTATTTGCAACAATCGGCTCCAGATGTGCAGGATGTTTACTGTAAAACCAGCTTCTCTGAGATTATTTCTTTCTGAACATTTTACAGTGCTGCGGACTTTGAATCGATTTGGTTCCGAACCAGATAACTAGGTCAGAACATGTTTCCCTGTCAGTGGTTGTGTGTCTGATGAAGAGGAGGAGGAGGAGGAGGAGGAGGAGGTGCGCAGCCTCCGGAGCTCCGCGCAGCGCAGCGCAGGGCGGGGCGACGCCGCGCAGCAGCAGCTTCATCCCGGCTGACCGACACCGACCTCCTGCTCGTCTCCGGGCCGCGGCATGGACCCCGCAGCCCGGCCCGTTTCCCCTGGCTCCCAGCAGGTCCGGTTCGGCTGAAGATGCGCAGTTAGAGGTGCGCAGCAGAAATCTCCCGCAGATCGAATCTGTGCAGAGCGTCGCGGAGCGTCGGCCGCTGCGGCAGAAACAGCGCCATTGTTTGGATGCGCAGCGGAGCGGGAGGCTCCAGGCCGGGCTGAGAGCGCTCAGAGCCGGCAGCCAGCATGCTGCCTCCGCCGCTGCTCGCCGCCCTGCTGCTCGGCTCGGTCCAGGTGGGTCAAGGCCCGAACGGACCGCGCGGTTCGGGGGCTTTGTTCAGAACCGGCCTCACTGGAGGCGACGGGGCTGAATGAAACGTGCGTGTTGAGCGTGTGCGTGTTTCAGTGCGTGAGGTGAGGGGGGGTAGATGGTCCCGTGCGGGCAGCCAGCAGCTCGTTGTCCCGCAGAAAGTGGGTCAGTCGGCTGCAGCCTGACTGAGTAGGGATGTCTGTCAGCATCACTGAGGATCACACACACACACACACACACACACACACACACACACACACACACACACACACACACACACACACACACACGCACAGAGAGAAACAGAAACACAAAGAGACAGAGACACACACAGAGACTCTCTCTGTCCGGCTCCAAGTTCTCCAGCTGCTGAGTGATGGTGAGACCAGAACTGGTTCTGGTTCTGATGGTGATCTGCAGACATCCTCTAGGCTCACTCTTATCTGACAGTCCGGTTTGATATTTCTGGTCCGGTATCAGAACCGTCTGAGTTGGGTCGGGTTGTCTGGCCCATCGGATCTCTTCCAGAACCGAACACGTCTGGACTTCCTGTAGCTCAGCGGGAGTCTGGATCTGGTTATGTTTGTGTCGGATCCGATTTGGTTCTGAGTGGTAAACATGAGAGCTTCAGTTGCAGGAATGGGTGATCCGGCTCTTTGCCCAGGGTGTCAGAGTGGTGGGGGCGTTGTTGAGAACCGACCCGAAATGAACGGGTCCACTTAAAGACTGTAGGCCCGCGAAGTCCAAACTATTTCAATGAAACAGATCATGGTTGTCATAAATCTAAATCTATTAATGAAAGTTTGATTATTTTGGTCTCGATTGGAGAAAACTGGATCAACGTTTATTTAACAAACTTCCTGTTGGTTCATTACGCTGAACTTGGAGTATAAACCAACCAGATCTGGCCTGCTGGTTGCTAGGCAACGCCTCTGGTCCCCCAGCAACCAGCACAGCGAGTCTCCATTCTGTCCAGCAGGGGGCGCAGCCAGCAGCTGCTCTGCTGGAGGCCTGGTTCTGTTGCGGTTCTGGGCCTTCAGGAGGGTCTCTGGAGCAGAACCAACACGGACGGGTCCAACTGGTTCTGTCGGGTTCTGCTCCTCTGTGTAGAACTGTGCTGAGATGCTCACAGATCGGGTCAGAACCGGGTTAACAGAGTTTATTCAGGGTGCTGGCAGGAAACGGATCTCCCTGGTTCTGAATAGTGACAAGTTTCAGAACCGGGTCAGAGGAAATCAGCCAGGTTCTGCTGCATCCCATCAATTTTACCTCTGCTGGAGAAGTCAGGAGAACTCCAGCTGGTGGTTCTGGTTCTGGTTCTGGAAGCTTCATGAAGAGTCACATGAAGTCGGGTCCGGTGGGTCCGTTTGGACCTCCTGTCCTCCTGGTACCGGGTTCTTCCTCAGCCATTGTGTTTACATCACAATGTTGGCAGCTGCTGGGAGGGGCTGACCTTTGACCCGACCCCCCTCCAGCCGGGTCCATTCAGCCGAATGGGTGCGACCAATCAGAGAGCAGAACTGTTCTCCACTTCCTGTTCGCTTCTGGACTGGGTCTGTTGGATCCGGTTGGCTCCTCCTCCTTGGATCAGAACTGGACCGGTCGGTGGAAGAACAGTCAGCTTCGGCTCCGTTGCCATGGTGACCCAGGAACCAGACATAATGACCCCCGTCCCCACTCCAGCCCTGTTGCCATGGTAGCGGCCAGCGATCATGAACAGGCGCGTTTCCTGCTGCCCGGAACCAGAACTGGATCAGAACCGGCACATTACTGGTTCTGGGAGTTGAGGAATCTGGGTCAGAGACAGAACCGGGTCAGAACCCGGGCCGGAGGCAGCAAGCAGACGTTGTACAGGGAAAGCAGCTGCGGATCCGACCGACCTGGAGAGACGATCCGACCGGACCGGACAGGGAGAGACGATCCGACCGACCGGACAGGGAGAGACGATCCGACCGGACCGGACAGGGAGAGACGATCCGACCGGACAGGGAGAGACAATCCGACCGGACCAGGGTTTCTGATTCTTCTCAGACCTGCTAGGATCCAACTGATGATCTGGAACTTTGCAGACTGTTAAATGTTGACACAAAACTCATTTCATTTTTTCCTGAATTTTTGTAGGGACCCGTTCAGTGAATCAAATGTTTTCTGTTTGAGGAACCAGTTCCAGAAAAAAATCAGTTCGGAGTCGGAAAACGATCCAGTCAAAAATTGTTGGGTGAAACCAGGAAAGACTTTCGACCCTTTTTAACCGTCACAGGAAGGAAAACTTTACAAACAAGAACCGGATCAGAAGTTTAAGGTCACAGTGTTTCACCTGCTTCAGAGTGGAGTTCCTCAGGGCTCGCTCCTGGTTACCGCTGTTTTGTAGTTTTATTTCAGAGACCTCCAGAGACGCTGATGGGTCGTGAGGTTCCATCGTTTTTCTGCCTTCCTGTCTGAACCTGGTTGAACTTCCTGTCAGCTGATGACACACGGCTGTGTTTTCCAGGTTTCCTCGGCGTTTCAGGTGTCCACCAATCAGGAGGGACTGATTGTGGCGGCGCTGGAGCGCGGCGACCTTCAGGACAACATCACAGCGTATGCGGTGCAGATCTCAGGAGAACCTCGGCTGGTTCTGGTTCCGTTCATCAACAACAGCGAGCCGCTGCTGTTCAACGCGTCATTCCACGGCCTCTGCTACACGGTGGGGCTACTGGTCAAACTGGGACAGAGCTGGTCCCGACCCATGAAGAGCGTTCCCGTTCTCACAAGTAAGGAGCATTCCAGCGGCTCCTGTTCATGAAATATGCCCACCTGATATGCCAGACCTTCAGACATTATCAACATTAAGCTGTGTGTTGCTAGAAGCGGAGCGAAAAAACTTTCATCTGGAATTTTTATGTACATTTGTTTAAATTCTTCAGAAAACATTTCATGTTTCCATCTTCCTGTTTCCGCAGAGCCACTTCCTGTCCGTGCCGCGTACATCTCTGACTACAGAGAGGCTCCAGAAACCGGCGTTGTGTTCGACATTGACCCACCGATCAGAACCGTGTTCAGCCGGGTCAACATCAGCTACACGGAGGGCCTGGAGCGCCGCTCCATGCTCTATAAAGGTGAGGAAAACTGAAACCTGATGAAACACCGTCTGCTTGGAAACATAAAGGCTGTAGTTTCTCGCCTGACCTGATGGTGGCAGTGTAATCCCCGCCAATAATATGACATGTTAATCTCCTTAGAGTCCCAACAGTCGCCTCTGAGGAACTCCAGACATGAACTCCACACATGTTTCCTGGAAGCCCAGTTCTTCCTCATCCAGTCGGTGGGAAAACATTCCCACCGACTGGATGATCCCAGTTTCCCCTTCAGATTATTCCTGAGTCCAGAGGAATGAGAGGAATCAAACGGTTTCTCCAGGTCGTCTCTTCTGTTCGTCTCCAGATTTCTACAAAGGGAAGACGGTGTTCAAGCACTGGCTGCCAGGCATGTGCTACCGGAACATCACCTTCCAGCTCATCTCCGAGGCGACGGCGCTGCAGACGGCGCTGACCAGCCACAGCGACGTCACACACAGCCCGCTGCACCACCGCACAGGTGAGCAACTCCGGGTAGATACACCTGGAGAACACCTGGAAAACACCTGGTAGATATACCTGAACCCAGACCAGAAACTACCTGGGGGTTCCCTGAGGAAGTCTAGTTCTGGTTCTGGTTCTGGTTCTGGTCGTAGTTGCTCTGATGTAATGCCGTTTCCTACTGTTGAACAAAGATCCTGATGTGAGGTGAGATGCTTCACTCCTGCAGGTGAATGCAGCTCTGATGGGAACGTTCAGGGAAAACAGGTGAAGGAGATTTGAGAGGACGGCGATTGCACGTTCCAGACCACCAGGTTGTTTCCAGGCTGTTTCCAGGCTGTTTTTAAACAGTTTATCAGCGTCCATCTGTGATTCCAGGCTGTGCTGTTGCTCTGTGACGACGATGATGATGATGATGATGATGATGATGTCAGTAGATCCTCAGATCTCCTCTCCCCCCCAGTGCCCTTCCCGCCCCTCAACGTCTCCCACAGGGTGCTGTCCCTGAGCCGCCGGGCCGCAGCGGGGGGGCGTGAGGCGGCGGCCCGCCGGGCGCGGGACGTCCCGCTGGTGGAGGAGGCCGAGACACAGCCTGAGGAGGACGTCGTCTTTGAAGAGGAGGAAGCGACTCCTCGGGTTTCCTTCAACGCAACGCAGAACGTGACGGAGAGTGTCGCCGTTAGCAATGGCAGCCACGCGGAGGAGGCGGAGCCTCAGAGCTACTGGCTGGACCCCACGGAGATCTCGCCCGCTGACAGAGACGAGGAGTTTGTCAACGCCTTGGTGCCGGAGTACGAGGACTCCAACGAGCCGGGGTCGGCCATGGCGGTGCCCGCCGAGGTTCCGGTTCTGCCCACCAGGCTGCCCCCCGTCCTGCTGGAGCTTCGCTGGCTGCCCCCACGACCTCCAACCTCCTACGACGGCTTCAACGTCTACATCTACAGAGACGGTGAGCAGCAGTAGGGTCCGGTCACATGGTGGAGCGGTCCGTCTCCTGAGTGACAGGTTCTCTGACCCGCCCGCCACGTGAGATCTGTGATGGACCAGTTCTTCCAGTTTCCAGTCTCTGACCTACTGGTCTCGTCTGTAGGGAACTCCACAGAGATGGCGACTGTGGACGAGAACACGCACGAGTTCTTCACAGAGCTGACAGAGCCAGGAACGTACCGAGTCCAGGTCGCCACGCTGAGTTCGTCTGGAGACTGTGAGGCCCGGGAGAGCAGCGCCGACACCGGCTTCACCTTCTACCTCAGTGAGTCTCTGGAGAACCGGCAGGTTCGGAAACAATATGGCTGCTTTGACCTTTTCGTTTCATTTTCACAGCTTTCAGCAGATCGTTAACTCTGAACGATCCTCCTGGATCGTCATTGATTTGTTCAGGGTGTTAAAGGTTCTGTTTGGATCTACTGTGGTCCTGATGGGTCCGTGTGAATCCATCCAGGTCCCAGCGGCGAGCTGTTGGAGGAGCTGCGTGAGCGTCCTCAGGGCGTCAGCGTCAGGCTGCTGGACTCCAGCACCGCCGCCGTTTCCTGGGCTCCATCCCCTCAGAGCCACAACGGCAGCCTGGTGTCGGTGGTGTCCACCACCTGCCTGAAGCCCAGCCTGAGCCAGAGGATGGAGAACACCTACTGCAGCGAGGTACCGCCGGCCCGCCGGGCCAAACGGACACACAGAACTGCCTCGTCTGGTTGCCGTTGTTTCCTCACCCCCGTCTCTCCTGAAGCTTGTCGGCCTCGGGCTGCGAGTTACTGAACAAAATGTTTTCACAGGAGAACTCGACCAGTGACATCATCAGCAACCTGACGCCAGGCGCCCAATACCGCGTGGTCGTCTACCACACCAACGGCCCTCTGACCAGCCCGCCGTCCGAACCAGTCATCATTGACATCGGTGAGTTTCCCTCCTACTTCCTGTGTGGGCGGAGCCTTGCTGACTGACCAGGTGTGTTTGGCTCAGAGCCCACAGGTGTGCGGGAGCTGGCGGTGTACCCGCTGGGCCCCACGGCGGTGGTCCTCAGCTGGCAGCGGCCGTACCACGTGGCCTTCAGGAAGTACATCCTGCAGACCTTCTTCTTCAACCCCGTCACGCTGGCGTCAGAGTGGACCACCTACTACGAGATCGCCGCCACCGCCTCCGTCATCGCTACCGTGGTAACCGCCGTCTCCCGATGGTCGGCACTTAGTGCTGCTGGCGGCTGCTGATCCGGTTCTGGTTCTGTTTGTACCCAGAGAGTGACCGACCTGCTGCCCGCCTGGTACTACAACTTCAGGGTTTCCATGGTAACCTGGGGCGACCCGCCGCTCACCTGCTGCGACAGCTCTACGGTCAGCTTTGTGACAGGTACGGACCGGTTACCGGGTCTTGAACCAGCTGTTGGACCAAGACTCACTGTTCTGGTAAAGTTGGAGGTTCTGTCTAACCGGGCCTGTTCCCAGCTCCGGAGGCGCCCCACATCTCGTTGGTGGATTACTCCCAGGGGGTTCTGGCGGTCCGGTGGACCTACGGCGAGCTCTTCATCGACCTGAGCCACTCCAGGATGCTGCACTGGCAGGTGGAGGCCGTGGGCAAGAAGGGGCCACAGAGGAGATACTCAGTAGACGTAAGGAACCCGGTTCTGGTTCTGACGGGGCGGCTTGGACCTCCGTAGCGTCCGTCTGAGTCGGTTCTGTTCCCCAGGTGACCCGGAACGCCATGCAGGCCAGCCTGCCGCTGCCGCCGGGAGACATCTACAACTTGACGGTGACGGCGTGCACAGAGCGCAGCAGGAACACGTCTGTTCCCAACATCATCAAACTGGGTCAGAACCGGATCAGAACACACACACATTGCAGAAGGCTGGATTCTGTCGGCCAGATCCTCAGAACGGATCCGGACGGCAGGAATAAACGTTGATCACAAGAAATAAAATTAATTCATAATAAAGTTCTAAGTAAAACTAACATTGTTTAATTAAAATTTTATGGATGTTAATTATTGTTACACATTAAACTTCAAACCATTTAAACATATTTTATTGAGTAATTATTTAATATTTTTATATAAAATAGTTTTATTAATTTTTTCTATGAAAATTAATAATGATGACTTCCAACTTAAATTCAAACATTTTTCATTTTACAATTTAAAAAATAGTTAAATTAGAAATTCCTTGTTAGTTTTAGTAATTTATTAAAAATGTTAAAGAACGATGTCGCCATAAATCTTCCATTTTATTTCAGGAAATCCTAAATCTGATCATCTGAACTTTTTTCTGAAGAAATGTTAAAAACATGGAGTCAGGAATAAACGTGACCTTTGATCTGAGGCAGGTTTGTTGTCGTAGTTCTCCTTTCTGCCACTAGGGGCGCCAGAGAACTACATGACCAGCAGCAGTGGACCTAAAGATGGCGACTCCCGCCTGTCCAGAACATTCATAACTTGATTCGGGGTTTCCTCTGATACATGGAGGGTCAGAATTATACATACACCCCCTCAACCAATCAGGGAGCAGGATCTGGACCACACCCGCTCTGATTGGCTGAAGAGCCCAAATGTCTCGGTCTAGCTGTTGGTGCTGCTTCACGTTTCAGCCCACAGCATGGTGCTGCCACCGCCATGTGTGACAGCTGCAGGTAGAGGATGTGGGCGTGGCTTCGTCCATCCAGATGGGTGGGTTCTGCAGGTCCAGGAAGTGGTTCTGGTATGAAATGTTTTGGTTTCAGTTTTTTAGCTCAGAGGTTCTGCTGGGTTCTGCCCGTCCAGCGCTGCGCATTCGGACTTGTCTGTGAAAGTGAAACAGAAACTGGCCGGGTCCACTTCCTCTTCTGGCGTCTTTAAGTGGCGCCGCTCAGAGGAAGTGGCGGCGGTCCGGTTCAGCCCAGTTCAGCCCGGTTCAGCCCAGCTGATGGAGTGTTTGTCCCGCAGAGCCGGCCCCTCCCCGCCTGTTGCTGGCCGTCAACGCCACGCACTCGTCCGTCACGCTGCTGTGGAGCGAGGACGGCGTGGTGGACTACTACCAGGTTCTGTGCCGACCCAACTGGGCCAGCAAGGAGCTGAAGGTAAGCCCGCCTCACACCGGGTCTGGGTTCAGGACTGGGAGGGGTTCTGCTGCCGAGCGGACCCAGAACCAGAACCAGCAGAAAGAGAAGCTGAGTGTTAAAACGGCGAAGAGATTTTATCGTCAATATTTTTGTTTTTACTGATTTTCTTTATTTCTCATCAAGTTTCCCCACAGAACCACAAATCTGGTTCTGATCCGAAGACATTTTTATCACATGTACATTTTTTTTAGTTGTCTTTTTTTTTATGGTTAATTTTTTAACTGAATTTATTTTTCCAGATTTATTTACTATTTTATTATTTTCCTGTTTCCATCAGAATTTACTAAAAAGTTCTGATGCTCATCTGATCCGGAACCGTTTGACCTCCGGAACCGAGGTCAAACGGTTCCGGAGGTCAAACAGAATTATTCTGTGGTTCAGAATAATCAGAACCACAGTAATCTTCAGGTCCTGGTTCTGGTTCTGAAATTCCCTCCAGGAGTTTTTGATGTGTTCGGGAACCAGATGATGGACCACAGTCTGACTGCCTGACCCGGTTCTGGTCCAGAAGCTGAAGGTTCTTCAGAACTTTCTGGTGAACTGGATAGATCTCAGCAGAACCTGGATCAGTTGTCAGGAGAATCTCTGTGGTTCTGGTTCTGGTTCTGACCTGTCCGGCTCTCTGGACCAGAACATTGATCGGATCAGAACCATTTGCCCAAGTTCCGTCAGAAGGCTCACACTGAGCATGCTCAGACAAACGGGTCGTGGTTCTGTTCTGACGTGTGGCTCCCCCTGCAGGCCGGAGAGCCCATCACCTCCACCGCTCAGGTTCTGACCGTTTCGGGTCTGGTTCCGTCGTCCAGCTACAACTGCAGCGTGACGAGCTTCAGCTACAGCTCAGCCAGCCGGCCGGCCCGCATCACCGTCACCACCGCAGGTAGGGGGCGCTGTGGAGACCTTAAACGTGTTTTAACCAGATCAACACAAAGTAGTGGAAAAATCTGAAAGGTGTGGCGGGCTTTTTATTCTGCTGTCCTCTGAATGAAGTGTCACTGCAGCAGTTCTGGTTCTGGTCTCAGGTTCCGGCTCCTGCAGGTTTTACCAACTCAAACTTGAGGCTTTTAAAGACCAAAACGAATGAGATTTAAGACGTGCGCTATTAAAACATGTTTAATGGAGTGAAGCTGCTGAGCTTCGCTGCACACAGTTAATGCAGGTTGACTCAGTAAGACAAACATCACCCAGCAACTGATGTTTACTTTTACCCTAAAAACAAGCTAGCTAGAGTATATTAGCAGCTAGTTAGCATTAGCATCAGCCGCCTTGAGATGTATGCGTTTGCCTTAAACAAAAATCTTGCTAGAAAGACAAACTACAAGAGATGAAACGGGGCAGCCACCACAAAATGGTAGACGTTTTTATTTGAATTAAATGAATTTAAGACGATTTGAGTTTTTATCCTGATCATGTTGAGGTGATTTTCGTCGACCTGCTGCAGAGGAACCAACACTTCTAAACTGAAACATCTTTAAGGGAATTAGATTCAAACAGGAAATTATAAATAAAGACTTCCTGTCATCTTCAGTTTGCGGAACTAGAATTTAAATAACCGATGACCGTGTCTTCCCTGACATTAAATCCACTTCCTGTTGGACTTCCTGTGTGATTCATGGGCCTGATGATCTCACTGAGAATTATTCCTGCATTTATTGAAATCCGCCTCATTAACGCCAGCAGGAGGCTTTTATTGTGAAGGTGTTGAACAGGAAGTGCAGTGTAGGCTCCGCCTTCTGATAATGTGTGTGTGTGTGTGTGTGTGTGTGTGTGTGTGTGTGTGTGTGTGTGTGTGTGTGTGTGTGTGTGTGTGTGTGCGCGCGTCTGCAGCCAAAGAGATGAACCCGAGCGTGGCGGCCATCTCGGCGCTGGCCGTCCTGAGCCTCCTGCTCATCAGCCTTCTCGTCCTCTTCCTTCTCGTCCTCCGCAAGAAACACCTGGAGATGACCAGGTGAGCCTTCGCATCACCATGGCAACGGGAGGCAGAACCAGCATCTGAAGATCTTCCTGATGTGAACTCAGATTAAAATGTTGAAATGTTCAGAAAACAAGGAAAACAGGATTTATTAAAATACCAACAACATCAACAGAATTACAAAAATAATAATAAAAATAATAAATATAATAATAATAATTAATAATAAATATAATAATAATCTGATGTCCATCTGGTGTCTAAACTGGGAGCTTCTGCTAGAATGTTTCTTTGTATTAATAAACTTATTTTTATCTACTAAATCAACTATTAACTCAATATTTGAATTGAGCAGAAATGATTGTAGAATTAAAACCAAAACTTTTTCCACGTTTGTCAGATTTAAAACATAAACAGCAAAGCATAACTGAACATTTTCATCTTTTTTTTATTTGTTCTTGTGTGAATTTGGCTCATTTCTGTTTTATTTTTCCAACTTTATGAAAAGTTTGTGGCCAATTCTGCATTTTATTAAAAGCCATTTTAAGTTTTTAGTCCTGATTATTAATAAATTAAATTAAATTAAAAACTGGGAGGATTTAATTAAATACTTTTAGTTTCTGTCTGATTTTACTATCATTTGTTTTGTTGTGATTTTTCTTTATTTCTACTTTTCTTAGTCTGGTTTAGTTTTAAGTCTCTTCAGGTTAGTAAAGATTTTGTCTTTATAGTTTTATTTTTGGTGTTTTATATTTTATATTTTTCTGTTTTGGTCGCTCTGGGTTTTTATTTTTTGTCTTTTGTTTCATGTCATTTTTTAACTTCCTTATTTAGTGAAAAAATAACATGAAGTGAGAATAATTGCGTTGCGTAACTTGAGTGGTTTGAATTGAGCAGATAGCGGCTGATTTTCCGTTATTCTTCACTTCCTGCTGACTTCCTGTTTTTCCGTGACTTCCTGTCTGATCCCGTCGCTTCGTGTTGCAGGAACTGCAGCGCCGAGACCTTCGTTAACTTCGCCTCGTTTGAGCGAGACGGGAAGCTTCCCTACAACTGGTACGCTCCTCTTCTTCTGCTGCTGCTGCAGGCGGTTGGGTTGCCGTTGGCGACGGGCCGCCGCAGCATCACTTCCTCATTTCACATCTGCACACACCCAACAGGAAGTAGCCGAGTGGAGGGACAGATTGATGAGGCAGATTAGGATGTGAACTTGCAGCTAAGGCTTTAATGTTGTGTGTGGCCCTTTAAGACGATGATGATGATGATGATGATGACAGACGCTGCTTGTTGAAGATGAAAGCTCAGGTCTAATCTGTGGTTTTAAGACCCAGTTGTTCTTTCAAATACCTAAAAACAGAAATGAGAGCAGTCCATTAGTCATCCTTTCAAAATAAAAGCCTCTGAGTCGGCGCTGTGGCTGAAGGTTCTGGTTCTGGTTCTGATGGTTAATATAAGAGCTGAAAGACGGTCAGTGAAGGCAGAACCCCATCACTAAACATTTCATCAGCGTGTCGTGCTTTTATTGTGAAGGGCAGCTGTGTTTCTGTGAGGAAGAGGAGGACGAAGGTGATTTCAGTCAGAACCAGCCGAGGACTGGATGGGTCCCATCGGATCTGTTCCAGAGAGCCGATCAACATTTACTTGAACTATTCCACAGTAATGCTGATTCGGGTTTTCTGGTTCTGGTTGACGGTTCCACTCCCAGTCTGACTCTGCTGCTTTATGGCGCCCCTCCCCCCCCGTTGCTGAGCTCATCAGAACCGTCACGGCCGGCTGGGTGTTGTGGGCGGAGCCAGCGGTGATGTCATGCTGTGCAGTGAGGCAGCTGATGCTTTAACTCTGCACTAATTGAAGCCTCTTTACTAACGAGCTCCATGTTTTGTCGCCCCCTGGTGTCTGTTCTCTTTATTTTCTCTTTTTGTGTCTGTTTATTTGAACCTTCAGGCGAAGAAGCCTCTTTGCCTTCCTTACCCTCCTGCCATCCTGCCTTTGGACTGACTATCTTTTGGCTTTTTATATTAATCCGTGGTAAGTAAGCGCCTGCTGCACTTTGGGGCATGTTCACCCGCCGCAGTTCAGAGACGCTCAGATCAGCCTGGTGTGTGTTAATTCTTCCACAGGTTCTTGGAGTCCCTCAGGGCTCTGAACCAGGAACTGGGTTTTCCTGACGCCTCGTCTAGAAATCCCTGAATGGAGGCAATGAGCTCCATGGGGTTCATCAGGGCTGCATTCTTGGCCCTCAAACACGTTTGCTGTTTGCTTTTGCTTCAGAAAACATTGAAACGGCAGGAGTTTAGTTTTCTCTGCTCATAAGTTTTCCTCAAATGAAAACAAACTTTTTTACATAATTGTAACTATAAATTGGTGATTTGGATGTTTTGACCATTTTCAACATTTTTCAAGAGAAAAGTTTTAATAACCTGAAGTTTTATCATTATTTGCTTCTTCATTTCTTTCATTTGGCTTTTTTTAGACCAGCAGAAACGACTTCATGACGTGAGCCGTCGGGTTCCTGTTGGATTGTTTTCTCAGTATTTCATGTTTTTCTGAAAATATCATGTAAATCCTGATATTTTGTGGCTGTTCAGACACACCAGACTCTGCAGCGTTAGCATCGCGCTGAACTGTGGCGGGTCGCTCCGACACGGCCGTCGTCCGCAGCATGATGCTCACTCTGCTTCGCCGCATGCCGTCAGTCGCTCAGTAGCTCAGGCTCTGTAGATGTGCATGATCCTGGTTTCTTGTGAATCCGGAGGCATTTCAAAGTAAAAGCATGAACGGCTTAGAGTAAAGTCCAGCCTGATGAAGCCGGTGCCAGGCAGGTATCGGGTTCGGGTTCGGCCGTCTGCACGGTGGTGATCTCATGTTTGGCTTCTTCTCTGAAAGGGTTCTGGAAGCCTGTGGCTGAAAAAAACGTTTCTTCAAGAAAGAAATTATTTTCTCATCTTTTGTTCTGATGAAACGTTTAACCGACTTGTTACCGTGGTAATAAAACTGTTTTTATGAACTAAAATATATCTAGAAAGAATAGATTTAAAATTCTGTTTCTAAAAAACAAATCTGTTCTCAAATTCAACTTTTTAATATAAAAGTTTTTAATGATGTAAAATCAGACGGATGGAAACTTGCAGCCACAGGCTTCTACCGTATTTCCTCTAATAGAGTCCCACAGTTTCATCCACACAAATTCAGCAGATTTTTAAGTTTTTATTGTTTTAAATTAACTATTAATTTTTTATAATGAGATTTTATTATCAATGCAGAACATCATATTCTAAGATTGTTAGTGAATTATAAAAGCATCTTAACGATACATTTATGAAAAATGTGCAATTTAATATTTTTATTTGAAGAAAATATTGTGTTATAATAAAAATAACCTCCAGAATAGTAAAATAATATTTTATTTAGAGGAAATACAGTGTTAAACCTCCAATAACCCACAGGACTCGTCTGTGCAGCTGCTGTTTTCCACAGTCCAAAGGAAACCATGGAAACAGATCAGAACCACCTCACTGGACTCTTAAGTTCTGATGATGAAAGTCCAGTAAATTCTGGTTCCACATGAACCTCTGAGCTGCAGCTGGAGCAGAAAAACTTTATGAGGAACCAAAATATTCACCACAGTAAAGTTAGTGACTGGGAAGCGCCAGCAGGGGGCGTTACTGCTGCTGCTGCAGCACAGACAGTCCTGAGCTGCTGCTGCTGCTGCTGCTGCTGCACAGACAGTCCTGAGCTGCTGCTGCTGCTGCTGCTGCTGCTGCTGCTGCTGCTGCTGCTGCAGCACAGACAGTCCTGAGCTGCTGCTGCTGCTGCTGCTGCTGCTGCTGCTGCTGCTGCTGCACAGACGGTCCTGAGCTGCTGCTGCTGCTGCTGCTGCACAGACGGTCCTGAGCTGCTGCTGCTGCTGCTGCTGCTGCTGCTGCTGCTGCACAGACGGTCCTGAGCTGCAGCTGCTGCTGCTGCTGCTGCTGCTGCTGCTGCACAGACAGTCCTGAGCTGCTGCTGCTGCTGCTGCTGCTGCTGCTGCACAGACGGTCCTGAGCTGCTGCAGCTGCTGCTGCTGCTGCTGCACAGACGGTCCTGAGCTGCTGCTGCTGCAGCTGCTGGTGATGATGATGATGATGATGATGAAGATGATGTGTGGATTTCATGCTCTTTGTGTTTTTAGGAGCAAAACGGCTTTAAAGAAACGGAAGCTAACCAGGTAACCGAGTCCTGAAGCTTCAGACTCTGATTGTTTGTCCAGCTTCAGCCATCAGCTCCACCCTGACCTTTAACCTTCACCCATCCGCTGCTCCATCCCTCCTCCACTCATCCCATCTAATCTGGGAGATAATCCGTCACTCCTTCATCCCAGACTGATCTCAGAAACAGGACAGTGTTGTTTATCTGGATCGGGTCCATAATCGGCGCCACGGCGGGTCGGAGAGGTTCTGTTGATCTCCAGTTTGGGAACAAAAATGGGAAGGAGATCCAGTCTGACGTTCCTCCTTCTGGAGAGCAGAACAACATCCGGAACCAGCAGCTGGACCGATCCGCTCCAACGGTTCTGCACCAGAACCTTCGTCCTTCACCAGCTGGTGGTAGAGGTGGTATCATGCTGTGGGCTCGGATCTTCTCTGAGGCAGGAGGGCGTGTCCTCAGCGGAGACCGTGCCCCATTGGACAGCTGAAGACGTCCGGACCAATCAGGAGCCAGACAGGAAAATCCTGTTTCTGGGACCTGCTGGTTCTGATGAGGCAGCAGGACATTTTCCTGCTGTGGTTCTGGAAGCCCAGACTGCTTCATCCCAGTCAGAACAGAACCTTAACAGAACATTCTGGATTAGAACCCTTCGACTGTTCTGATCCTGCTCTGCGTTTTCATTGGCTGTCGGCCGTTCTGATGTTTGGCGGTCTGAGCGGCGCCGCTGAACTCAGCCGATGCTGCAGTCATTGAGCTGCACCTTTGGGTCATTATGGTTCTGTTGGGAGGTTCTGGTTTGGGAAGAGGAGGCTGGAATGTTCTGGGTTTTGGACCCGGTGGAGCCAGACTCTGAACCCTGAGCTCCAGCATGAACCGTCAGGATGAGGATTTGATTAGGATTACTGACTTCCTCTGAGCGTTCCCAGGTAGCGGTTTGGACCGGAGGTCAGAACCTCTCAGAACCGTCTGACGTGGTTTGTGTTTGCAGCCTGGTGCAGCTGGACGACTTCGAGGCCTACTTCAAGGACATGAGCAAAGACTCCGCCTACAAGTTCTCCCTGCAGTTCGAGGTACGACTTGGACACGTCCTGTCCTCCAGGGGGAACCGCCGGGCTGCGGAGCTGGATGGGTTTAGAAACGGGTCGGTTCTCCATCAGAACTGAAATCTGCTCTGTTTTCCAGGAGCTGAAGAGCGTTGGCCTGGATCTGACCCACGATGCCGCCGACCTGCCCGTCAACAGGCCCAAGAACCGATACACCAACATCCTGCCCTGTGAGTCCGGACCCGGTCAGAACCCGGCTCCAGATCCAGACCGGGTTCTGCTGAAGTCTGACAGCATCTGTAGTTCATCTCCTGACTAACTACCCTCCTCTCCCAGATGACTTCAGTCGGGTCCAGCTGGTCTCCATGCACAACGACGAAGGTGCCGACTACATCAACGCCAACTACATCCCTGTGAGTATCCGCCGGCTCCACCGCCTCTCCCAGAACCTCCAGAACACCCACGGCTCGGTCCGCCGTGGCCCAAAGGCAGAAACCTTCACATTTAATGAGATATGCACCTCCACAGCTGGCCACCAGGGGGAGCTGGTGGTTCATAGATTGAAAGAGAAAGTTTCATCTGACGTTCAGAATATCACAAAGAGCTTCTTCTAAAAATGAAACGGACAAGACGAGTTCAGAGACGAGAGCCTGGAGGCTCCGCCCCTCTTTAGCTTCAGGCTAGCATGCTGCTGAGCTAGCAGGACCTGGTCACATGACCTGAAGGTCTCCAGAGTGAAACCTCTGTAGCTCAGGAACATGTTTAATATCTCAGCAGCTCTGACTCTGGTACAGAAACCAGAACCCGAGCTAGAACTCGGGTAGAACCAGAACTGATGTTTGGACCTGCCAGGCCAACGGTGCTGATAAAACTGAGCCATTAATGAGAGGAGTACGGGTGGAGCGATGACGGTACCAGAAAGACCCAGAAACAACAAACGGTCCGGTTCTGGAGGACAGGAACCAGCAGGTTCTGATCGTCTCAGGTTCAGGTTCCAGAGCTGAGGAACAGAGAAGCTAAATGCTGCCTCACCTGGTTCTGGTTCTGGTAACACCGGATCAGCAGGTCTCTGAAGTCCTGAAGGGTCCATATGGTTCCGACCGGACCAGGAATCCCAGAGAAATGGTCCATAAAGCCCATTTGTGGCTTTTTAGGCCATCAGAAAGTTTAAATTCTGCTCTTCCTGTTTAGACAGGAAGTCCTGCTGATGTCATGAAGGTGATTTATTGGTGATGTGTTTGTTTAGGAGCCACAAAACAAAAGCTGAAGTTGTTCTGTGTAGCAGATAGAAACAGGAAGTAACGAATCATTCTCTCAGCTGGCGTAAAATAACGGCTGAAGTTTCTGAAAATCTGAAACTGATGTTGGATCCTGATTGACTCCTGATTCAGTCGTCCCGGAAACTGTCCTGGTTCTGAAACCGTCTGGATCTAAAGAGCAGTTTGGCTTTTCTGGCATTCTGAGCATTAAATATCTGAGCTGACTGGTGCTGCTGATTCTGTTCCAGTTCCTCTCATCCGGTTTCTGTTTCATCCGGTTTCTGTTTCAGGGATACCGACATTCCCAGGAGTACATCGCCACCCAGGGGCCGCTGCCGGAGACGCGCAACGATTTCTGGAAGATGGTTCTGCAGCAGAAGTCGTCTATCATCGTCATGCTGACTCAATGCAACGAGCGCCGCAGGGTGAGCAGCCGGTCCAGTCCGGTCCGGTTCAGTCCGGTTCAAATTCACATCATATCACAGTCCTATTTGTTAGAAACATTTCTGGTCATCACTAGGTGGCGCTGTTCCTACCAGTATGTCTTAGATCTACAGTCAAATACAGGCTCGAGTCTGCCCCCTGCTGGCTGGTCCTTGTTAGTGAAGCTCAGCGTTTGTTCTGCCCCCTGCTGGCTGGTCCTTGTTAGTGAAGCTCAGTGTGTGTTCTGCCCCCTGCTGGCTGGTCCTTGTTAGTGAAGCTCAGTGTGTGTTCTGCCCCCTGCTGGCTGGTCCTTGTTAGTGAAGCTCAGTGTTTGTTCTGCCCCCTGCTGGCTGGTCCTTGTTAGTGAAGCTCAGTGTTTGTTCTGCCCCCTGCTGGCTGGCGGTTTGCTCTACATTTCCTGCTCCTCCCAGCTGATGTTTTGGTGTTTCCAGGTGAAGTGCGACCACTACTGGCCGTTCACAGACGAGCCGGTCATGTACGGTGACATCAGTGTGGAGATGCTTTCTGAGGAAGGCTCTCCGGAGTGGATCATCAGGAAGTTTCGACTTGGATATGTGAGTCTTCTTCTTCTGCAGGACGAGGCTTTAAAGGACCGATCAGAGCTACAATGACTCTCTGCCTCCCCCTGCAGGCGGACGAGACCCTGGACGTCCTCCACCTGAACTACACCTCGTGGCCGGATCACGGCGTTCCCACGGTCAACGCCATCGAGAGCATCCTGCAGTTCGTCCACATCGTCCGGCAGCAGGCCAACAGGACCAAAGACCCCATCATCGTCCACTGCAGGTCGGTCACCAGCTGGTTCCAGAAGGTCCGGTTCTGGTTCTGATGTCATATAATCAGTCAGGCGACCTTGCAGAACTGGGCATATTAGAAACTATGAAATGTTTAGCGATGGGGGTGGTTGGTTCTGCTGGCGACCCGTTAGAACCCAGATGTTTCTGTTCCAGCGCCGGCGTGGGCAGAACCGGGACCTTCATGGCCCTGGACCGCCTGATGCAGCACATCCGGGAACACGAGTTCGTGGACATCCTGGGCATGGTGTCGGACATGAGGTCCCACCGGCTGTCCATGGTCCAGACCGAGGTCAGGACGGGTCCGGGCTTCAGCACACAACACACACACACACCCTCTACCACAGCACAGACCGTGTGTGTGTGTGTGTGTGTGTGTGTGTGTGTGTGTGTGTGTGTGTGTGTGTGTGTGTGTGTGTGTGTGTGTGTGTGTGTGTGTGTGTGTGTGCAGGAGCAGTATGTCTTCATCCATCAGTGCGTCCTCCTGATGTGGCAGAAGAAGAAGCAGCAGTCCATCACATCTGATGTCATCTACGAGAACTCCAGCAAGACATAATGAGATGTGAGTCCAAGTCCAGGGAACCTTCGGCTGGTACCGGTACCAGCTGGTTCAGAACCGGGTACAACAAGAACTGGGCTCAGAACCACTTTCTGCAGCTGGTTCTGAGCCATCAGAACCAGTAAGGTCCACTGGTTTAGGAAGTTTATCATTTAGCTGGTCATTCAGTTGGGTTATAGGTTAGTTGATTGAATAATTGGTAAAATGGTTGGTTGGTTGGTTGCTGTTTTCTTTAGTCGTGTAGTTTTGATATTTACCAGTGGGTTGAATTCTGGATTTTTCCAGCTGAATGTCGGATCCTGAGCGTTCCCAGCAGATCCATTCTGAGGTTAGCATGCTAACTGGGTGCATCCAGTTAGCATCCGGTGTGCTGACCAGGTTCTCCTCTGCACTGCTCGATGTCTTGCAGGCGGCGACAGGATTTTTCTCTGTAGAAGATGACCCGCTTCATCATCAGAACCAGAACATGACAGAGTGACCTTTGACCCCGGCTTTTATTTGACTCGGTGTCCTGTCATTTGATGGAGTTCTGCCTTAAGGATCTTTCACTGACTGACCAGAACCAGAACCATTCAGGCTGTTTCCAGCGACCCGCCGTGATGCAGGACCTCTGACCTCTGACCTCTGGGGGTCTGAGTCAGCAGTTTTCCATTTGATGTCGTTTTTTTTTTATCTCAGGATTTGCTGGAAGCCTGCGCACCGACTTCGTTTGCTTTGTCACGTTTAGTTTCTGCCTCAGTCAGCGCTGGCGGCTAGCAGGACGCTGATTGGACACTGCCATTAGAACTGATCCCAGAGCTGCAGAACCCCCAAACACAGGAAGAGAACGGACTGGGAGGACTGGGAATGCCGTAGTTTAACTTTGCACTGAGGCGAAGGGAAGAAAGAACCTTCGGAGCGATCGCTGCGTTTCCGTCGCTTTGCTTCAAACTGAAGAAGAGCTTCAGCACCGGCAGCGATGCTTCATCAGAACCGGAGCACATGGGCTTCAGGAAGAGGGAATTCTGGGAAGTTCCAGGCAGCAGATCAGGTTCAGAGACAAAAGTTCAAACATCTGATCAGAACCGCAGCTGGAAATCTGCTGGCTGAACCTCCTCTTTCTTTCTGCCTGACCTTTGACCCTGCAGCTCCCCTGGACAGAAACGATCCGCCAGAATAAATCCAGTCATCTTCAGGCAGATTAAGAGATTAAACTCAATGCTCCAGAAATCCATTTAACACTAAGTAGCTCATCATTGGTGCGTCTGGATTAAATAATCCCAGATGTTTGTTTTCTCTAAATCTAAAATTCAAGTTTAAAGTCAAAATGTTTAACAAGAAAAAAAGACCTAAATCATCTTCACCGCCTTAAACCAGGAAGCTTAAGGCGGTGAGGATGAAACCAGTCAGTTTGATGAAAACGTCTCTGGGATCAAAGCTAATCATGCTGTTCTCATCTTTAACACTAGGTGGCAGTAAATGTTACTCATTATATCTGTAAATCTGGAATATCTGTTTATTTTAATTCACAGAACATACTGGAGAAACATATTTTTAAACTCTGAATATAGAAAAACTAAATTATTTTTGGAGTTGTTATAAAGACCTGGTGAGTAAAATTCAGGAATGTTTGGCGCCCCCCGGTGGCCGTTCTGTGAAGCGTCTGCTGTTTTTTCCATATCAAGTTTTGGTTTTTCATCTTTGTTCTAATTTTATGACTTGAAGGTTGGAATCACTCTGGATCTCCACTCCATGACTTTAGAGAATGTCTCCTGAACAGAGGCGCGCTCGCCGAACCCAAACTATTACTCTGCATTCAGGAAGTGCACGGTGTCGTCAAAATAAAAGCTCAGCTTCTCTCATCATTGCAGTTTTCAGCTTCAGAAACTAAGAGTTTTTTGTTTTCATGGACTTGTTTTAAAATCTTTTTCTTCTGGTGAAAATGTACTGACAAAATCTGTTTTATCAAAAGTAACATTTTTCATTATTTCTGATTTTAATAAAAAATGGATCTTGGTAAAAATAGAACTGTATCCCTTTGTTAATGAAAATGTTTCATTTAAAGAGAGTTTTTCATTTTTATATTTTCATGCTGATAACTTGCTGGAGTTCCACATATTTCTAATGCACCAGTGTTGATGCTGTAATGTCAGCTTTGTGTTGGTATTTAGATTTTGACAGCTGTTTGGTTACAAGTTGAGATTGAATTACATGTGGAGCTTTTATTTTGGCAGGAGTAAAACGGAGAGTGGAGCATTTTGAGGACACCGTGTGTTTTTGTACTCAGCTTTTAGTGAATGTGGGAGTAAAGAAAAGCACAGTTTCTGTTGAGCAGCTTGGTGTTGTGGCCTTGTGGTTCCTCAGTCGCCTCAGTCTGCTTATGGCTCCATTTCACTGGTAGATATCAGATGAACTGTACATAAAACTGCAGATTAACTGCTCGTTATTGCTCAGAACTTCTTGTGAAACTGTTGCTTTAGGCTTTTTTTCTAAGGTTGTAAATGTAAAACTAAACATTTCACGGTTCTTTCTCTTGCTTAGTGTGTCCAGTCCAAACTCGTACGTCGTTGGTGCCATTTTTCTTGTGCATTGTGTCACTTACAGTTTGACTTGAAACTGTCACAGAATTTTAATGTGTGTTCAATTAAAATGTTGCAGATATCAGTGTTGTCTCATTTTATCAATCCTGAGAAAAGTTCTGCTGTTTTATCATTTAAAGTTACTGAAGCTGAAACACAGGAAGGCTGTGCAGAATGAAGCAATCAGTAAATGTGAGAAATGAAAGACTTGATCTGATGAGCCCAAAAACACACCGCCATGTTTTTATGCTCATACTGCACTATGTCCTATGTCACCTATTCACTGACATCACAGTATTCTGTCATTTACCTCATGTTTGACATCGACGTCCTATTTACCTCATTCTTTGTCACAGTACACTATGTTTAATTTGAGGTCTTTTTGGACATATTATACTTCATTTTTAACACATTTTGATTTTCGATGTCATAGAAAATGGGGTAAAATGCCACATATTGTGCTATGAAGTGTAAAATTACATAGAATGCAGCACAGTATGATGACGTCAGAATGAGGTAGATGGTAGAGCTACTACGACATGGAGAAACGGACTGAACTTACATCTTCCAGTCATTCTGACCAGTCAAAGCGTTTTACACTAGAGTCACATTCACACCGATCGGTGGGCGAGTTGGGGTTAAGGGCCCAGGGGCACGTTGGCATGTGGCAGGAGGAGCTGGAATCGAACCTGCAACCTTCCGATCACAAGACGACACTCTACCCACACACCCTCTGACAGCACAGAGGTTACAGAAGTACCAGCAGTAATGCGGTCGGACCCGGACGGTTCTGGTTCTGTGGACTTCTCGCCGACCCAGACCGGCAGGGAACCAGACTGAGCGACTTCATTAACGTCTCAGTGTGACATCACACACTCCCATGATCCTCTGCTGTCGCTGGCAGATGGAGGTGATCAGGATCGACCCGGGAGACACTGCCTCCATCACACACACACACACACACTCTGACACACACACACACACTAACACACACACTAACACACACACACACACTAACACACACACACACTAACACACACACTCTGACACACACACTAACACACTAACACACACAGACACACTAACACACACACACACTAACACTCTGACACACACACTAACACACACACTCACACACACACACACTAACACACACACACTCTGACACACAAACTAACACACTCACACACACACACACACACTGACACACACACTAACACACACACACACACACTAACACACACACACTAACACACTCTGACAGCCACAGGTGTTAGTCCAGCTGCGGGGGGTTCGGGGTGTTTGGGGGGTTCGGGTGGGCTGTTGGGTCCAGACGCCCTGGTTGCAGGGACTCTGTCCGATCAGAACCAGAACTCTAACTGAAAAAGCTTTGAATGATCTGGTTTCTGAATGTGACCCGGTTCTGGTTCTGGTTCCGGGTCAGAGGTGAAGATCCGGAGTGTCGGTTCCTGCTGTTCAGTCTCTTTCTGTTCTGTGGAGTTTAACTGATGGACCCAGTTCTGATGCTGCGGCCCGGTTAGCCGACCCGGTCCGCTTCATCGCATCCATCAGAACATTTAAAGCAGAAACCGCTGGTGAGGCCTGGCGGCTAAAACGCTTGGGGTCAGGGGTCGTGGTGCTGAGGGCCTCAGAGAGGGTCCATGTATGGCAAGCTGTTGAGCCATTTCATTCCCAGGCTTTTGTCCACTGTGGCTGGACCCACCTGGATATTAAATATGAAACAGCTTGCCCTAAGGACCAGAATCAGTCTGAAGGTTCTGCTCGCTGGTTCTGGACCTGATTCATAAACAGCTTTATAAAGAAGCTCTCCTGGTTCTGGTTCTGGTAGTGACCCAGATCTCAGGACCAGAGCAGGGCTGGACTGTCCATGGAGCACTGATGATGAAGATCACTGCTTCATCTTCATCATTCAGGTTCATCCTGGCAGCGGAACCTGAACTGGACCCGGAGGACGACCCGCTCAAACCCAGAACCTCTGGCTTCGTCCCACCCCTGAAAACAAGAACCGACTCGGCCCAGTTGCTGGTTCCACATCAGAGCAGTGACCCGTCTGGGAGGAAGAGGAGGAAGAGGAGGAAGAGGAGCAGGCCTGCTCACAGCAAGAGGGGCGGGGCCAGACTGACGGAGGGGGCGTGACCATACTGACGGAGGGGGCGGGGCCAGACTGACGGAGGGGGCGTGACCATACTGACGGAGGGGGCGGGGCCAGACTGACGGAGGGGGCGTGACCAGACTGACGTAGGGGGCGGGGCCAGACTGACGGAGGGGGCGGGGCCAGACTGACGGAGGGGGCGGGGTTACAGTCCAAAATATAAAAAACACAATGAAAATCTAAAAACTGATATTAATGTAATAGAAAAACTTTAATATGCCAAAATAACAATGGATATAGTAGCTTTTACATAGTAAAGCTGGATCCAAATGAAATAAAAACTATTTATGACCCATAATGGAAACACAACTCCTTCCTGTCTTTCTGACCAAATGCTGCCATCCTGTGGCCACGAAGCCACATCACATCCAGTTTTTCTGATTTAATATTTCTCATAGTTTTCCCACCACATCGTTTATCATCTGAATTATTCAGTGAAGAGCCGATTCTGCTGCCTTTGAGTCCAAGACAAACAGAACAGCACCGAGAGGATCAGGAGAGAAAAATCACCAATTTCATGATTCATTCATTAAATATATTTAATATGAATTTAAACAGATGGAAACTTTTCTTGGGTTTTTTTCAAGAGGCTGAAACTTGAAAAATTAAACAAATAATTTTCTATGAAATATTTTACTAGCAACAGCGTTACTGACAAAGGCCAGCATGCTTAGGTGGGCCCCATATGGGGGAAAGGAGGGCAGACATATGAGCCCCATATGGGTTTGTCCGCGGGTTCCACGGTATGGGCCCCACATGGGTTTAGGGCCACAGCCTACATGGGCCCTGAATGGGAAAACCCATGTGGGGCCACCGTGGACTCAGCAGACAAACCCATATGGGGCTCATATGTCAGCCCTCCAGGCTGCACAGTGGTGCAGTTGGTAGAGCTGTGGCCTTGCAGCAAGAAGGTTCTGGGTTCGATTCCCAGTCTTTCTGCATGGAGTCTCCATGTTCTCCCTGCATGGTGGGTTTTCTCCAGGTACTCCGGTTTCCTCCCACAGTCCAAAAACATGACTGTCAGGTTAATTGGTCTGTCTAAATTGCACCGAGGTGTGTGTGTGTGCATGGCTGTTTGTCCTGTGTGTCTCTGTGTTGCCCTGCGACAGACTGGCGACCTGTCCAGGGTGAACCCGCCTCTCGCCCGGTACACTAGCTGGAGAGGCACCAGCAACCCTCCTGACCCCATTAAGGGACAAGGGTGCAAGAAAGTGGATGGATGTCTGCCCTCCTTTTCCCCATATGGGGCCCACCTAGGCATGCTGGCAGGAGGAGCGGTTTGTTTTTGTACGTAATGCAGCAGTTCACCTGTAGGTGGCAGCGCGTTGAGTTGTAGCGCTATAAAACCATAGAAGAAGAAATTAAGCGCGGGTTGCTTGAGTGTTGGTTGACAGACAGCGAGCTTCTACCTTTGGCGGTGAGTCTCATTTCAGTGAAATAACCTGAAATATTCAGTTTATCATGAGTTAATTTAAGCCTATTAGTGCCGTTAATGACGTTGCAATGAGTTGACGTCATCACATTCTTAAAGTGACCTGCTTTGTAGAGAGTCTAATGCCGAGCCAGATTCCGTTTCGATTCTGTCAGTTTTTGGGGTTTCAGTTTCACTTTGGGCGAATCGAACCGGACCCAGGACCAGAGACGCTGTGGTTCTTGTCGGTGGGGTTGTCGGATGTGTTCGGCCTGGGATTGATTCAGCTAGGTTTTTAATTTTCAACATTTTATTAAAATTTGTATATCAAAACCAGAGGATCTGCTTTGCTCTGAATAATAAACGGAGCCAAGTCAGAACCAACTCAGACTAAAGCTTCAGAAATGAATGGATGTCCGTCTTTAAACTGATCTCTGGGGAATCAGTTTCTGATGGACCATAACTCGTTACTGCTAATCCAGACAGTTGGTCTGTCTTCGATCTACGGAGCTGAAGTTGGTTTGCGATTCGGGAAATGGCTAAAGGGCGAGTCCACCCAATTATTCACTGCCTTCCGCATCTGTAATCTACTCTAGTTAAAAAACTACAACATCTAGACTCTTCAAACCTGGACTGGGTTATTCTGCTCTAATAGCAGAATATTTAAAACCATGTTTGTGATTTGTGAAACTTCACTTAGACCAGCTGACCAGAAGATCTTTCCTCCCAACACCCATCACCATCTACAATAACACTTTGAAGAATTAATGAGTTACACCAACATTTAATTCCCTTTGGGTTTAATTGAGTTTGAAAAAACCTGCATGGAACAAGTGTGAATAGTAATCTGAACTTTATTGAAGTTACACAAATCAGAAAAAGGTTTCACAAATCCCAAACATGGTTTTAAATATTCTGCTATTACAGCAGAATAATCCAGTCCAAGTTTGAAGAGTCTAGATGTTGTAGTTTTTTAACTAGAGTTGATTAAAGATGCGGAAGGCAGTGAATAATTAGGTGGCATCGCCCTTTAGCCATTTACCTAATGGGAAGCTGGAATCGGAAACAACTTCAGCTTTGTCTGGGTTCTGGAATGGTTCCGACCTTCATTGCACACTATTAGCCCTCCCGATCAGGTTCTGGTTCTGGACATCGAGCGGCAGGAACGTTGCAGCTTCTTTGGAACCAGGCTCAGCTGATAACCCGTTTGAAACCGCTGGTTGGTTCTGGTCCCTGATGTGGATCCCTGTTGGTTCTGCTCAGTTCTGGAGAGGTTTGGTTCAACCGGTTCATTGGCTTTAGCGTCAACCCAAATGGTCTCAGGTTCTTGGTTCTGGCCCAGAATGCCGTGTCTTCTGTCCTCTCACCTGTCTGTCCCTCCAGGTGTCATGGAGTCCACAGAGAGCAGGTACTCCCACCTGCTGCAGCCAATCAGAGAGCTCACCAAGAACTGGGAGATCGATGTGGCGTCAGAGCTCAACGACTACCTGGAGGAGGTGAGCTTCCTGTTAGGTAGAAACCTCACGTGCCCTCTATGACCTTTGACCTCTGTCCACGTCGGTATCTGGCTGCAGCTGGACGAGATGTGCATCACCTTTGACGGAGGGAGAACCAGGCTGAACTTCGCTGAGGCGGCGCTGCTCATCCAGGGCTCTACCTGCATCTACAGCAAGAAGGTGGGAGGGGCGGGCTCAGTGTGACGTCATCGTGGGGGCGGGGTCAGGTGGAGTCACAGCTTCCCGCCTCTGGTGTTGCAGGTGGAGCTGCTCCACAGCCTGGTGTTCCAGACTCTGGAGTTCATCAGTGACAACAAGAAGTGAGCAGTGCCGCCTGAAGGTCCAGTGGGTCGGGTTCTGGTTCTGGAGGCACCATGGTGCTGGTTCTGGTCCTAGTTCTGGTTCTGGTATGTCTCCAGGCGTAGCCGGGCGGCGGCAGCCCAGCAGGGGGCAGCAGCAGCAGACCAGACGGAGCAGGAAGCTGAGGATCTGGCTGTGGTGAGAACAGGAAGCTGGCTGTGACAGGCTGCTGAGCATTCTGGGTAATGTAGGCACTGCTTCTCTCTGCTGCAGTTCACTCCTCTGGAGCTGGACGAGTCTGCCACGTCCCCAAGGACGGAGCCTCACACGGTGAGTGTCTGTCCCTCAGCCTGTCTCCTGTCCCTCAGCCTGTCTCCTGTCCCTCAGCCTGTCTGTCCCTCAGCCTGTCTCCTGTCCCTCAGCCTGTCTGTCCCTCAGCCTGTCTCCTGTCCCTCAGCCTGTCTGTCCCTCAGCCTGTCTAATGTCCCCTACAGGACATCAGTGTGGTTCCTCTGCCTCCAGAGGCCCTGATCCCTCCTGAGACTCAGGAGAAGAACAAGCTGCCTCTCATCAGGTTTGTCCCCGTCTCATGTCCCTCTGTCCCTCGGTCCTCTGCTGTGTCTCATGTCTCCCCGTCTCCTCCCCAGTGTTGGGGGGGAGGTGCTGTGCAGCCAGAAGGACTTCCGGGTCAACCTGTTCCTGCCGGGACCTGATGACCTCATTGTCCTGATGCTCCAATCAGCTGCAGCCTCCAGGTTCCTGCTGGACCAATCGGCTGCAGGTAGGCTGCTGCTCCACGTTGGCTCCCCCTGCTGGTTGCAGGGCGACCTACTGACCTCCTGCTCCGTCCTGCAGCTGAATCTGCTGTGACCTTTGACCCCGATGAAGCTGCAGGAGGCTCTGCAGAGGACTTCCTTCCTGTCCAGGAGGAGCTGAACCTGGAACCGGACCTGGAGGAGCACATCGAGCGGCACCAGGTCTCGGTACGGACAGCCTCCTGAACATGCTTCTGGTTCTGATTGGCTTCTGGTTCTCATGGGTTCTGGTTCTGGTTCCAGGGTGAAGGCCGGCTGACCCGGCATGCTGCGGTGCGGCAGGAGGAAGAGGAGGAGCCTCCAGCTGCTGTAAGAGCCATTTCACCTTCATCACGCCGCTCCTCTTCCTCAGGCTGACTCTCAGGTGTTCCAGGTGAGCAACTGGACCCTCCATGACCCGTACGCCGCGCTGGGAGGAGACCGGCCCCTCACACCAGGTGAGACCCGGACCGACCCGGTTCTGATGCTTCACCGCCTCAGACTGACTTCTTGAGAGACGGGCCGGGAATCGAACCTGCGACAGCTGACTGGGTTGTGCTTAACCCCTCAGGCTGACTTCTGATACTGCTCTTCCTCCTCCTCTTCCTCAGGGAGGTGCTACCGGGTTCCTGACGGTCTGGATGACGGGGGGAAGAGGAAGAGGAAGCGGTCGGTTCTGCAGGACTTCCGGTCCTGGTTCCGAGGAGCCTGTGAGTTTCTGCGGTCAGTCCGGTCCTCCTGTAAGGTTCTGCTGTCTGACCTGTGTTTCTGTTGCAGTCCAGCCCCCAGAACCCAAGCTGAAGGTTGGACCCAGCTTCCCAGGTACGCTGGGACCGCCTGACGGGTCTGGGTCAGAACCAGAACCACCATGCTTGGCTGACGCTCTGTGATTTTTCAGACCTTAATTACCTCTACCTGAGGACGCTGAGGGACAAAGTCCGGAGACAGAGGACGCTCTGCAGGACGCTGGTGAGTCCAGCAGATAGACGGCCGGCTGCTTCCTGTCTGCTGCTGGTTCCTCCAGGCTCTGCTTTGTCTGAATGGACCGGTTCTGGGGCCTCATGTCTAACGCGGCGTGAGCACAGAAAAAGCATCGCCGCCATATTTTACACACAAGTCGCAGGTATAAAGATGAACGTGGCGAGAGAAACGGGGGTTAATATACGCTGACCTTTGACCTGCGGTGACGATGCGCTGCAGCCACAAACTGTATCTGTGGACAATAATAAACTACAAAGAGTCAAAACTCACATAAATCCACTGAAAGCTGATTCAGTTATTTAGACCAAGAATCAAACCTGATGATTTTATTGTTTCAACGATGAAACTGAACCACATTTATCCTCAATAAGCTGAAAATAAAGAAAATAAAGTAAAGGAGGGTGAAACCATGAAGAGGAAACTCATCGTCTGAAAGCATCTGTGGCTCATTTCATTCTGACTGGAGAGAAAACAGCTGGTCAGCAGATGGACCCACCAGGTTTGGTTCTGAAGGTCCATCAGCAGCTGATCCAGGTGAGCCTGAGGAGCTCTGATGGAGGATTGATCACTGATCAGATTGATCAGCTTTAGATTCATCCTGGATCTGAGCAGAACTTGGAGCCCAGCGGTACCGGTACCGGTCCAGCTGCAGCCAGTGGAGCCGGCCGCTTTGTGAAAGCGCCTTATGGACAGAAAGCATCAAGTAAATGAAGCTCCTGCTGCCGATTCCTGTCTGCAGGACAAACGTCCACATTCCCACTCAGCTGCTCTGCTGCCTGTAAATCCGGATTGATGAAGGAAAGATGAGCAGCACGGATTCATACAGGGGCCCCAAACCTTTTCCTGAGGGCCACATAACTTTCCCTTCTCTGCTGGGGGCCGGAGTCAGTTTGTAACAGAAAAACTGATGATTGCAGGAGAGCCTACATGTAGAAATGTAGTTTTCCAGGAAGCACAATCACATAACCCTCTGGGTTCTTCACAGAATAAATCCAGGAAATGACACTATTTATGAAATGAATACCGTATTTTCCGGACTGTAAGCCGCAACACTAAAGTTTATTAAAAACCAGTAAACATATAAGCCTCAGATATCTCAGCCGCTCCAGGTTTTCCACACCATGCAGCAGCAGCAGCATCCCTAACCTACAGCCAACATCTGAGTCATAACAGGTCGACTGAATATCACATTTATTACGTTGAAAAATAAAAAGTTTCCAAGTTTAGATTTAACTGAACTGATTACTGTAGTTTCTGAACCGTAACTGTAACAAAGTGCTGATCCTTCGTGTTGCTACTAGCATGAGCTAAATGAAAATGGGCGCTTTCTTCTTCTTCTTCTTCTTCAGATTTCAACAGCAGCTTGCATCCATTATTGTTGCACTACTGCCACCTACTGGATCCTAATATCTATACCTCAGATTCTCATAATGATCCCAGTATTATTTAAAAAACGAAAAATCTTCTTTTCCCCTCAATGCGATTTAACTGATCAACAACATTCTCAAGTTTCAATTCACTATTAAAACTTAATTCCGTTTTAATGGGCTATTTCTTCTTTTCTTTCCAATTTTGACTGAATGATTCACTTCCTGCTAAAGAGCCCCCTGGTGGTGGAAGAAAAATCCACATATTAGGCAAATGGTTCAAAGCTTAGGAAGAAAGTAGCGGCTTATAGTCCAGAAAATACTGTACATGGAAAGAAATCTAAATGCTCTCTGGTGTTGTTCAGGGGGCCGGACCAAGTGTGGAGGCGGGCTGGATCCGGCCTGCGGGCCGTAGTTTGAGGACCACTGGCTTCATACATCTGGTTTTTTAGTGCGTCGCACTTTTCTAAATTTGTCCTACGCCAAGTTTTAGTGTGAAAACTGCAAACTCTTTTATGCATGAGGCCCCTGGTCGCTCTCCGCCGGTTTCCAGTTTCTAACTGGTGTGAATGACACAGCAGAGCTTTTATTTTGAAGGAATAAATGCATCAATGACTGTACTTCCTGTTGCTGAGTAACTGTCTGGGATCAAAGGGCGTCGTCATGACGGAGGAGGAGCTCCGGAGAACCTTCCTGCAGCTGGAGGAGGCGGGGCCACAGCAGCTGGGGGCGGGGCTAGTGGATGATGTCACACCTGCTGAGCTGCTGGGTCAGTGTCTCCGGTTCTGATCCGGTTCTCTGCTGCGTCTGAGTCGTTAGCAGCAGCTGACCAGTGTCCTCTGACCACTGACCCAGCAGCAGGTTCATCCCTCTGTTTCGTCCTCCAACAGGCGGAGACTCAGACGACTCGGACGCCGAGTTGGACGGCCTTCCTGCCGAGTTCAGAGGACCGGACTCCCAAGGTACGTGACCTCCACTCGACCTCCAGGTGAGCTGGAGTAGACGGGAGGTCCTCAGGGTCGTGTTCTTGTCCTCCAGCAGAAGCTCAGCGGGACGACCTGACGTATGAAGAGCTGGTGAAGCTGCGTGTGGTAAGTGACTCGTACGACCCGGACTGGACTGCCTGAAACGGACCGCCTGACCCTCTCTGTGGTGCGTTCAGGAGCAACTTGTGGTGCACAGCCAGGGCTACACCCAGGAATCGGCTCTGTCCCGCCGGGTCAGGGACTGGGAGGACAAGATCCGCCCTGAGCTGGCGCTGCAGGTGAGACCGGGAGCCTCCCGGTACCGTCCCGGTTCTGGGCCGCTGCTCACTGCTCTGTTTTCCAGGAGGACCGACCTCCGTTCGACATCCACGCCTACGGAGAGCGGATCGTCGCCCAGCTGGGCGCCGTCGGCTGCAGGCGCTCCTTCGCCTCCATCGTCCGCGGTTTGGACAACATGGAGGCCTGCAAGCTGCTGCTGGCGTCACTGCAGCTGGTAAACATCCTCCTGCTCTTCCTCTTCCTGCTCCTCCTCTTCCTGCTCCTCCTCTTCCTGCTCCTCCTCTTCCTGCTCTTCCTCTTCCTGCTCCTCCTCTTCCTGCTCTTCCTCTTCCTGCTCCTCCTCTTCCTCTTCCTGCTCTTCCTCTTCCTGCTCCTCCTCTTCCTGCTCTTCCTCTTCCTGCTCTTCCTCTTCCTGCTCCTCCTCTTCCTGCTCCTCCTCTTCCTGCTCTTCCTCTTCCTGCTCCTCCTCTTCCTGCTCTTCCTCTTCCTGCTCTTCCTCTTCCTGCTCTTCCTCTTCCTGCTCCTGCTCTTCCTCTTCCTGCTCTTCCTCTTCCTGCTCCTCCTCTTCCTCTTCCTGCTCCTCCTCTTCCTGCTCTTCCTGCTCCTCCTCCTCCAGGGTTTTAGGGAGATCATGTCCCGGCTGTCGGTGGAGCTGCTGAATGATTCTCTGATTTATTGAGTTTATTATTCAAAGCAGATTAAAAGGTTTGTAAGGAATCCCAGCAGAACCAGAACCAGAACCAGAGCCGGGCTCGGTACCATTATTGAGATTATAGATACTATAAGTCAGATTTATTGTTCAGATCCACAATGTAAATAAATTTGTTTCCAGGAGGATAAAGTGACTTTGCCATAGCAACAGGTTTTGTTAGCAGTGGCAGGTCAGAGGTCACAGTAAAATGTTTCATCTTTGATGTTGGCAGCAGTGCCCCCGCTGTGCTGTGGTTAGGCTCTCATGGGGGCGAGTTGACCTTTAACCCTGGGTGTTTCGCCCCCTGCAGGCCAACGACTACTCGGTGGAGGTGGACAGTGCTGCGGGCCTGGAGGACAGCGTGGACTCCATGTCTTTAACGCTGCTGAGCACGCAGCGAGCCACGGACCGCTTCAAGACGCTGGCGGACTCCAGCTGATGGGCTCGGTTCTGATGGTCCAGCTGGACCGGCTGCTCCCCATCACACAGGACGGCTCCTGTTTCTCTCTAATGAAATAAAATATTCACTTTTTTGGCAGAAAGCTGTTTTATTGAACTTGATACTCAAATAAACATGTTGACATGTCGACGTGCCTCGACATGCTCCTACATGTTTAACAGGCTCCTACAGCATGATAAACATGTAGGAGCTGGTTCCCATGCTCCTACAGCGGGACGTGGTTCCGGATGTGGTTCCGGATGCTGTCGGCGATCTGCTCCGGGCTCTTGGTTCGGTTGTAGTAGTCCAGAAAGAGCCCGTCCGGACTAACCAGGTACAGCAGCACGCTGTGATCCACTATGTAGTCCCCGTCCTCGTCCTTCGGCCCCGCGCTGGCGTACACCCGGAAGTCCCGCCCCGCGTGACGCACCTCTTCCGGTGTGCCGGTTAGCCCGACCAGCCGCGGGTGGAAATCCCGGACGTAGCGGGCCAGCGCTGCCACGTCGTCCCGCTCCGGGTCCACAGTTATGAAGAGCGGCTGCAGGCGCGGCAGGGCCGGGTCCCGGTCCAGAGCCGACACCACGGCGCTCAGCTTGTCCAGCTCGTCGGGGCAGATGTCGGGGCAGTGTGTGAAGCCGAAGTACAGGAGGACCCAGCGGCCCAGGAAGTCCTGCTTGGTCCGGCGGCGGCCCGTGTGGTCCAGCAGGCTGAACGTCCCCTGACCCAGAGCCACCGTCCGGAGCTGCTCCACTCGCTGCCGCCGCCGCCGTTGCTGCCTCTCCTGCTCCACCCACCACCACGCGCCCAGCAACGCCACCCCGACCAGCAACGTCACCCCCAACCGGGTCCGCAGCTTCAGCGCGACCCGAGACGAGTCCGGAGTCCGGGACAGGGACCGGGTCAGAACCCGCTCAGGTCCACTCGGATACCGGTACTGGGCTGTCCGATGGAGACACAGCAGGACGCCACCACCTCCACGGAGGATGCACCCCACTCTCAACATGGCCGACGGTTCCCTGCTGGCACATATAGGATATGGAGAATATAGAAAATGGAAAGTGAGGAAAAAATGTACAATATGAAAAGAATGAGAATGTGAACAACATTAGAGAAAATCTGAAATAAAATATTTCATATTTCTCATGTTTTCTCTGGGAGAACATGCAGCCACAACACCTGACTGGTTATTAAACCAGGTTGCAGGTTTCACTGGCTGATTCATTTCCGTGGAAATGTGGCAGAAACAACAGCAGGTATTAATATCAGCCTCTGGTGGTTTAGTGGAAGGACTGGAATTAGATTAAAGTGCAGATTTATAAATGTAAAACCATACAGGGTTAGCATTCATTTCCGTTTAGGAGCGTCAGGCGCTTGACCTGACCAATATTGCGGGCGCTACTCTGCGCCACCCGGCGGCCATGCAACAGTCCCGCTGTGTTGTAACTGACCTCTAGCAGCGCATTACAGCCGAACCGACTGCTTTATCTCAGTGGACCCAGCCTCTACAGAACCGACCGGCCAGACGAACTTAAGTGTTTTATTACAGAGCGAGAAAAACAACTAGGAGCCAGTTAGCATAAAACTACCAAAGTGAGCTACAGTTACCCTCTTGACGTAAAAGCTTTAAAGAGGTTCTGACATCATGGTTCCGTTCAGAACTCACCTGCTTCCTCACCTAATCAGCACAGAACCATCTGCTTTTGCTGCCACTCACATCTGATTCAAACATTCCACTGATGTTTCCACCCGGAGCAGAAACACCGCCGGACTGCCTGCTGCTGAATGGTCGGTTCAAACACGAAACTGTCCAATGACTGGCGGAGCTGCAGTGTTTCCCTTCAGGTTCCGAGTCTCCCAGTCCGTCCTCGGGTTCTGAAGGAGACTGACCCGATCACAACCAAAGTTCTGAGGAGGGAAAACGTCTCCGTGGAGGAATGTTCCTGTCGTTAGAGCTCAGAAAACTAAAGGAACCGCTGTGGAGAAACTCAGAGCCCAAACCAGATCCTGGTTCTGGCCAGAACCAGAACCAGAACCGGGCCGGTATATTTGTCTGACATGGATTCAAACTACAGTTGACAGGCTCCGCTGGTCCAACAGAACCAGGATCTGGTTCCACCTGATAACCAGAACCAGCACACCATCTAAACAGGTTAACAAGCTGAATTATGGATCTTTGTCGGAACCACTCCGGAACCTTTTGCCTCGACCCGTTTCCCTCCAGGTTTATAAATCAGGTTTTTTTCTGAGTTGCTCCTGAAATGATACATTTTTCCCTTCAATCGGGTCAGAACTTGAAACCCGTACAGATTGTTCCAGGTCCGAATTCAGTCTGCCGGTTCTGCAACAGATTATTAAACCAAATGAATTCTCCACGTGTTTCGGTATCGAGATGCTATATTATACCGGGTCAGAACCAGCAGAACGGATCAGAACCGGTTCTGTTCTGGTCCCATGTTTATCAAGAACAGATAAACGGTTCTGGTTTCAGCCCAGGAAGCTCTAACTGATCCTGTAATATAGTTCAGGTTCTGGTCCGGTCGGAACAATTTCCGACCGGACCGGACCGCTGACCCGGTCTTACCAGAACCAGAACCAAGTGAGGCAGAAATTAGTTTCTGTTATCAGATTAGAAACAACCTGAGATGATCAGAACCGTTTGGTTCTGAAATATTTGGTTTCATCTGATCTGGTTCTGCTTCGGTTCTGATCTGGACCTCTCTAACACCTTACTGGTTCTGATCCGTTAAAATCCTTCTGGAGCTTTAACATGAGTGACATCATGGCACCCACAGCGTGACCTTTGACCTTCTGGAGAGAGGTCCATCCAGAACCTGTTTGGCCCGGTCCAGAACCCGCTTCAATTTAGAGTTCTAGGAGAAGGTTCTGGTTATCTGGGCCTGTGGGAACCGATCGGCCCAGATGAACCCAGAACATTTTCAAGGAACCAGCAGCTGGTTTCTGTAGAACCAAGAGACCCAATAAACCAGAACCAGAACCATGCTGTACCACTGAAACCCATCTGACCCGCTGCTGAACCTCAGACGGTTTTGGACCGGTACCGAACCCTGACGGGTTTGGACCGGCTGCTGCAGTTCTGTCTGTTTCTGCTCTGAGGACGTGGCAGCTCCTCCCCCCCCTCACCCTCATTCTCCTTCTGACGCTGCGGACCAATCAGATGAGGAGAGCGGCTGCAGCCGGGTTGTGATTGGCCAGAAGTTGGGCCGTCTGTGTGAGAGGAGAAGCTCTGCGGATCAGAACCAGAGAAGAGCCGGACGGCGGCAGCAGCGTCAGGTGAGTCTGCGGAGCCTCACGTCGGCTCACTTCCTGTTTGACCGTAAAAGGTCAGGATGAGGTCAGGATGAGGTCAGTCTGATCAAGAGCAGAGCTGGAGACCGGCTAGAAAACTACTGCTAGATGCTGGAAGAGACTCCTGGAGGAGATCTATGCTGATTACATCTATGCTGATCATATCTGGTGGTGAGATTTATAGTTTTTAGATCTATGGTGGTCAGATCTACGGTGGTAGGATCTCTAGTTTTTAGATCTATGGTTGTTACATCTATAGTTTTTAGATCTATGTGTCTGTCTCTGCGTCAGTCTGGCAGGATGATCCGCTCAGCGTTGATCTGCTGGCTCCTCCTGGTTGCCAGGGGCGACGGGAAGCCAACAGAGCGGCGGACTCGGGTCCATCAGGAGGAGCCACTCAGCGCGCTGCGACACGACGACAAGCAGAACTTTGACTACGACCACGATGCGTTCCTCGGGCAAGACGAGGCCAAGGCCTTCGACCGCCTGTCGCCTGACGAGAGCAAGCGCAGACTCAGGTCAGTACGGAGGTTTTCCTTCTCACTAACTTTCCCAGGCTCAGTCCCAGCAGCTGATCTGTCCTGGAGGCGTCCTGAGGTTGGCTGCAGCTGGGTGTGGGTTCCCCTTCCTTACCTCAGGAACCACCACAGATGTTTGCTGTCCTGGTTTCTAAGAACTGAATGTAAAAGACCAAAACATGGCTGACAACAGATGAGACTTGTCATTTAAAAAAAAAACTGGAATTCATCTGTATCTTTTTAAAAGGAGTCACATAAATGAAAATTTCGCCCTAGTTGGAAAATCAAATTTGTGTCATTTCTGTACTGCGATCAGGGCCGCACAAAATCACTTTGAGGGCCACATATGTTCCCCGAGCTGCACTTTGGACACGCCTGGTATCAGCGATCCAAGCCCAGACCATGATACCATCCCTACCTGTAAGCAGGGCCTTTTCTCCACGTTCCCTGAGGAAATCTAGGAACCCCTCCCAGTCTTCCCAGGCCTCCCAGGCTTTGTTTCCAGAGTCTCTAATGGAGGCTGAACCGACCAAACCGCTCGATTCAAAGGAGACCTGTTTGGTTTCAGCAGAAACACTGAAAGGCAGTGAAATAAAACCAGTTCAGCCACATGCTTCCTGAACATTTCCCAGCAGATAAACTGGAAATGTGCTGGATGGTACTTTCTGGTTCCCAGCCAATCAGTAGCCCATGTGTGTAACGTGTATTACCAGCAGATGGCAGCGCTGAGCTCTGCTCCCTGTTTGTCTTGCAGCATCATCGTGGATCGGATTGACAGCAACAAGGACGACTTTGTCTCGGAGGACGAGCTGAGGCTCTGGATCGAGGCCATCCAGAGCCGGCACATGTTTGAGGACGTTGAACACCAGTGGAGCGAGTTCGACCTGAACCAGGATGGCCTGATCAGCTGGGACGAATACAGGAACGTCACGTATGGCAGCTACCTGGGTAAGCAACTGCAGATCAGATCCAGTCCATGAAACGTGTCGGGACCGACTGCTCTGACCTTGACCAACCTCTTCCAGACGGCCCTCTGACAGAGACGGAGTACAACTACACCCACATGATGGCACGGGACGAGAGGCGCTTTAAGGTGGCCAACAGGGACGGAAACCTGAACGCAGACCGGCAGGAGTTCATGGCCTTCCTCCACCCAGAGAACCATGAGTACATGAAGCAGGTGGTGGTGCAGGTAGGGGCAGCATCAGGACAAGATACAGCACTCAGGTGACTGTCCTTTGGGTAACCTGTTTCTCTGCTGCCACAGGAAACCATGGAGGACATAGACAAGAACGGAGACGGCTTCATCGACCTCAAGGAGTACATCGGTAACAAATCCACAGCCAGGCTCAGGGCTGACTTTCATACTGACCTTTTCCAGCCGGGGTCATGTGACTACTGGAGTGCTAAACTGTCCTGGTCTGCTGATCTGAGGAGAAATGACAGATCAGCGGTTCTGGGTCCACCTGAAGGTCTGATGGCAAATCCAGAACCATCAGAACTCTCAGTGAGGAGCAGCTCCTCTAACCAGGATCCTGATTCCTTTCATTGATATGGTCCAATGGTCCTCTGGTCCACTGGTCCTCTGGTCTTTTGGTCCTCTGATCTTCTGGTACTCTGGTCTTTTGGTCCTCTGGTCCACTGGTCCTCTGGTCCACTGGTCCTCTGGTCCTCTGATCTTTTGGTCCACTGGTCTTCTGGTACTCTGGTCTTTTGGTCCTCTGGTCCACTGGTCCTCTGGTCCTCTGGTCCACTGATCCACTGGATACTGCATTCATATCCCTGCTTTGCTTCCTGTGTGTTTCTGTGTTTCCTTGTTCTGGACTCTCCTGGCAGTAGATCCAGAGATCAGTTGCTGCAGGTTCGTCTCTGATCCTCCTCCCTTACCTTTCTTGTTGCCAGGTGACATGTTCACCGCAGAGAACGGATTGGAGGAACCGGAGTGGGTCGCCTCGGAGCGTCAGCAGTTCTCAGAGTTCAGAGACAAGAACCAGGACGGGAAGATGGACCGGGAGGAAACTCTGGACTGGATCCTCCCTGCAGACTACGATCATGCTGTCGCCGAGGCCAAGCACCTCTTGTATGAGTCCGACTCCAACAAGGTGGGTGTGAGTCCATCTGGTGTCGGCATCCGGCCCGGTTCTGTTTGACCGCCGTTTGTTTGTGTCCAGGACGGGAGACTTACCAAGGAGGAAATTCTCAACAAGTTCGACCTGTTTGTGGGAAGCCAGGTGACGAACTATGGCGAGGCGTTGCTGCGACACGATGAGTTCTAGAAACATCCCGAGTCCATCGCTAATTTATTACTGATCTGTAGAGGAGAGAAGTTCTGCTCTTGGTTTTGATCCTGGTTCTGATCCGGTCTGCCTGGCAGATGTTTGTCTCAGGAAGACCTGCAGGATTATTCCACTCTAAGTCTGGTAAAAATAAACCAAAAGTACATACACCCCCCCTCAGTTCAAAGGTACCACTCCACGGTCCACTCAAAGACCAGCCCACATCATCAGCCCTCCACCATCGTGCCTTACAGTTGGTCTGAACATTTCTGTCCAAACAACCAGGTAGACACCATGGGGTTACCTCAAATGCAGCTTGTTAGGTTCTGACCTCCGACTCCATCAATTAATTAATTAGTATTAATTAGCAGTTACTTTCCTCCTGCCCTCCATGTGTCATAGCTCACGGACTGACCTTTAACCTTTGAACTGAAGGAGAGTGTCAATGGATCTGGATGGAAGCGGTCAGGTTCATACAGAGCTGCCACACCCCAAACGGCCACCAGGGAGCAGTACCAGCCAGTTTGGGTTGGATCCCTGCCCTGGTACCGCCAGGTCCTCGGTGCTCTGCCCCCTGGTGGCTGTTGTAGCTCTTCCTGGTTTCACATCAACCCGGTTCTGTTGGTGAAGCTGTTTAACTCTCAGCTGTTCTGCAGAACTGTTTCTCTGGTTTGGACCCGCCTCCATCTGTTCCTCCTCTCCCACTAATGCTGACTGTTTTGTTGGTCTGAAGACACAACTTGTATTTTTGTAGAATTGAGGACAAGCAGACAATAAATTGAATAGATTTTTATTTGTTTTTTTGTTGCTTTTATCTAAACAAATGCATTCTACAATAAAATACCATCTGGTGTCTTTTATATAAACTGTATTTACATGTTGGTTGTTCCTGTGGATCCTCTGAACTCAGATCTTTAAAAGTCCTTTGGGGAAGTCAAATGTCCTTCTGAGTTTTGCTCCAAACATTATGAAGCTGTGGACACCTCAGTCTTTGAAGACACTTCAGACGCTTCCTCCATTTTCTTCCCAAACACCATTTCCATGATGCAGGCATTGAACTGGAAGACAGGGAGCAGGAAGTTATCCTGATGCTTTAGGCGCGGGAAGGAAATGTCTGGAGGGACCAGCTGGTCCTCCTCACCTGTTTGTTCATGAAGGCGTAGATGAGCGGGTTGTAGACGCAGGAGCTCTTGGAGAAGAACGCAGGGATGGTGACGAGCCGGTAGTCTTTGTTGACTTCCTCTGAGTTGGCGTACCAGAGGCCCGTCAGGGCGTAGGGGCCGTAGCAGGTGACGAAGGAGCCCACCATCACGATGATCATCCTGGACACCTCCTTCTCAGCCTTCTGGGTGGAGGCGGACTCCGCCTGCTGCGCCGCAACCTACAGGAGGTTAGGAGAGGCTGCATCAGAACCAGAACCAGCTCTGGTTCCCACTCAGCTTCACTGCCTCATCCTCCATGAACTGCTGAGCAGCAGTGATGTACTCACGGCTCTCAGCGCGCCCAGCAGCTGCGAGTAGGAGAAGATGATGATGGACAGAGGCATGCAGAAGCAAGTGATCAGCAGGAAATACATGTAGCTGGTGCAGCCGTACTCTTCATTGTGGGTGTACCAGTCGGGTCCGCAGGAGCAGCCCAGGCCTTCCGGGATGTACCTGCACACAACAGCATCCCGTCAGCCGGAGGAACCGCTGGAAGCTGCTCTCTCAGCGGCGGCAGACCTACCTGCTCCAGCCGAAGAAAGGCGGCGAGGCGCAGCCCACCCCCATGAACCAGGTGAAGACCACGGCGGCGGCGGCGTGGGTGCTGCCGAACTTGAAGGCTCCGAACGGTTTACAGATCACCAGGAACCTCTCGAAGGAGAGCACGGCGAGCGACCAGGACGTCACCAGACCTGCAGGAAGAACGTCATCGTCATCGTCATCATCAGCCACCTTTACCCAGCAGCCCGGACCTCTCACCTGTCCGCCATACCTGCCACGGCGCCCATGGCGGCTTCCAATGCACACAAGGTGTAACCCAGGAAGTAGTAGCCCCTCAGACTGGCCACGAACACCTGGCTGACGGAGAAGGTGACGAAGATGAAGCCAGCGAAGGAGATGTTGACCAGGATGTAGTTGAGAGGAGCTCGGAGCTTCTTGTACTTGGCCGTGGCCAGGAGGACCAGCAGGTTCAGCGGCGTTCCCGCAAAGAAGACGAAGCCCATGAAGAGCGCCTGCAGGTGGAAGGCCCACGCCGGGGCCAGGTAGTGCTGGGAGCCCTCGAAGGGGTCCACCTTGGAGATGTTCTCGTACAGGTGAAAATGTTTCCCCATCTTTACCCTGAGTTCCTCCGACCTCCGCGAAGCTTCTTTATATACAGCCATAAACCACTTAGAGCGAAGATAATCCGGCCGGCTTTTCCCAAACTTTACGGATTAAATCCTTCTGACGCTTTAATCTTCTTACGGAGAAGAAACAATGAAAACAGACTCGCATCGTCAACTCATCCCGGTCAAACAGGAAGCTCGTTTTCAGACACAGTTTGGGTTTAGAGGTTGAATCTCATGAAAACTTCAACTAGTCCGATTTTTTCTGGAGAAAAAAAGTTTGATTTGAAACGATAAGGACAGTTTGACTTCAGGGATTATCAACCTGTTCAACAAGCACTGACCTCCAGATTAACACGTCATCACGGTTTTCATCAACACGACCCTTATTTAACTAGATTGTTATTGAAATTATCTGAATTATTTTCTATCAACAGTTTTTCTTAATTCGCTTCCAATTAAAAACGATTTTCTTCTTCTGTGAAAACCACTGAATAAATGCTTGTTATGAAATAAATACTTTCTGCTTGGACAGTAAAATGCTGTAAACTGATGAAGAGGATCAGTGATGAAGAGCAGCTGGCTGGCCGGTAAAACCCAATAAGAACCTTTACTTTTCCGTGACTTCAGGTCTAATCCGGATGTTAAGAAGTACCTGAGCGGGTCATCCACCTTAATCCGGCCCAATCCCGCAAACAAAGAGCTTAGACTCTAATGACTCCACAGCTCCTGGTTCTCCTCCCGCTGCTCTGCTGCTGCTCCACTTCGAGCAGGAGGTCAGCAGGATGCGGAGCGCTCTGCCTCTTCATCACTTCATCTTCCTCATGAGGAGGTCTGCTGCTGGTTCTCCCCCGGTTCTCCTTCGAGCCGAGGCTGTATCGTAACCAGGCTGTGAACGGTGGAGCATGGGTATGATACGACCTCAGCTCGCTGGAGCCTCTCCGCGGCGGCTCCGGTCTCAGGTGTTCAGGTTTGTTTCTCTGCAGCTGATTGATGTTGAAATGCGGTAATAAAATGTGAATAAAGTCTCTCTGTGTGATTCTGGAGGATTTTTGTTTGTAATGTTTGCAGTTGCTCCTTAACTTAGGATGAATGTTGAAAGATGAAGCTCCGTCCCTCCGCAGCATCAGGGACCATCTACCTGACAGGTGACCTGGAGGAGCGAGTCTCTGGGGGGTTGAGGTTTCCCACAGGAGCCGTGAAAACCCGGAGAACCTGGCAGCAGTCCGAGTGGAACCCCGCAGCAGAAGCAGAGGACGGTTTTCCTCTGACCTGAATTCTAGAAACTGCAGAGAAACAGGAGATTAAACAATCAGAGCTTTCTGTCTGGATCAGAAACCGGATCTGGATCTGGATCTGGATCTGGATCTGGATCTGGATCTGGATCAGGATCTGGATCTGGATCTGGATCTGGATCTGGATCAGGATCAGGATCTGGATCTGGATCTGGATCAGGATCAGGATCTGGATCTGGATCTGGATCAGGTAGGTTATCATCCTGGACTCTGCAGAGACCAGAACCGATGCTGCTCATATCTTGATGGATCAATATTATTACTAATAATTAATTAATGGGACTACTACTGATACCACTGCTACTAAATAACAACAACAACAATAATAATAATAATAATAATAATAATAATAATAATAATAATAATAATAATAATAAATTCATCCTCTGTATGAGGAATTGCTGTAAAGTCAACGACACAACGCCAGTGATTGTCGCCCCCTGCTGTTCAGGAGGAGCGATGCTCCTGATGATGATGATGATGATGAAGAGGGCGGGTTAATACGGAGCTCAGGTCCAGTCGTCCAGATCTGGACCTGAGCTCTGGATGCAGCAGCCCGGGACGGGATCAGACAGCCGATCATCTGGTTTCATTAGACAGAAACGTTTTAATCCACTTTGAATAATTAATTGAGCATCAAGATAACAAGGAATGTACCCAGGTGAACAAAAGTATACTTTATTATATTTCAAACATACTTACATTTGTGAAAGTACACATTTCATTATAATTTTGCCTCATATAACCTTTGAGAATTTAACCTGTTGTCATATTCCCCTGCTAAAGCTTGCGTAATAAAATTATATTCTAAAATTCTAACGAGAATTGTTAACAGTGAGTTTAATTGTGTCAGTCTTAATTATTGTTGGTTCTCCTAAATATGGTAAAGTTAACATACATGATTCTACAGACAGGGTGGCTTTGTGTTTTCCTCTGGTGAGTGTTAAAATAATGACCCTGGGACTTGAATCTAAGTCACTGAACTTAATCTAGCCGTTAACAGGAGATGGTTGTAGGGGTTATGCAGCTGTGAGGGCTACTCAGCGGATTGTTCCTCAACTGTAAAGGGTCATAACTTCTGGATCGAAGGTAGTCAGAGCTAGACGAGTCCTTTCCGACCCCAGTTTAAACAGATAATCCTCCACAAACTATCTCTAGGGTAAGACCCGAGTTTCTGGGGGTTTTCCGGACCTGTTGGACAGAGAACTGGGCCGTAGTGAGTCCGAAGAGTTGTGAGGCGTAGGCGGGACTTACTATCGGGTAGTAACAGACAAAGTATACTAAGTATTAAGTGTACTACCTATAAATATATCTAAAGTATACTAAAAGTATACTTGGACCAATTTCGAAATTAGAACTTTAAAAACACTTAAATATAATTGTACCAAAATACACTTGTAATAAATATATAAAATAAAAGTATACTTTAAGTGAACAAAATATATATTTGCCCAAATGTAAATATACACTTGCTCAAGCATATTTAAAATATATTTAAAATATATTTTGTGCATATTTTTAAATACATGCTTGAAATAGATTTTTTTTTAAATTCACTTAACAGTACTTTAGATTATTAATTCCACTATGTTTTAAATTACATCTCAGTGTACATTTTAGTGTAATAAAGGATGCCTTTTTTATTTCTTTATTTAACCAGGTGAGCCGCATTGAGATCCAGATCTCATGTTCCAGAGGGACGTGGGCAGAAAGTCTGCATCACGCAGCGACCTGGTTACTAAATAAAACTGATTGATGCACAAGTTTGTCTTTTAGGCACCTATAAAGTACTTTTCATGTCATTTGTAGGCATACTTTTTAAGCACCTAAAAACTATGCCTTTTTACTTGCCTTGATAATCTTTTACTATTTTTGTTAAAAGAATAAAAAATGATAATCATGATGAGATGTTAAAGTACCCAATCCATTTTCAGATGTAAGATCTATAAACAGGATTAGCTCCAGTTCACACTCCAGACCAGATGGTGGCGGTATTTCACACATTCATGAAAAAAACGCCATAAAGAGAAGAAAAAACTTGAAGCAGGGAAGAAAACAGACGCTGTTCAAATTCACCATTTTACTCACATAATATTGCCTTCAAAGTAGAGAGAAGCCTCGACTATAGTTAGTAATTTTGGTCAATTCAAGCTGGTGACGTCATAGTCAGAGTTAGACGACAACACAACGAGACAACAACTAATGGAAATGAAATGTGTGTCACCAAAGGAGCCTGAAGGGACGACGGCTGCTAAGTGTTGCTAGCTGCTAAGTGTTGCTAGCTGCTAAGTGTTGCTAGCTGCTAAGTGTTGCTAGCTGCTAAGTGTTGCTAGCTGCTAAGTGTTGCTAGCTGCTAAGTGTTGCTAGCTGCTAAGTGTTGCTAGCTGCTAAGTGTTGCTAGCTGGTGGTAAGTTTGCTTATTAATTATCTTCATTTAATTATAATCAGTGCAGTAAAGATATATAACTTACGTTGGTTTCATAAATAATGATTTTATCAATTTTATTGTGACTTGCATGATTATTACTATAACAATCGTTCAGCTTCATGTTATAACTGCATGGAGGCTGATTGCTGTGACTTATACTTTAATTCATAAACTAACCTGGTTTTAATTAAGCTCCATCAGACAGAGAGACTTTGATATTGTGAGGTTGTTGTTCTAACTCGTTCATCAATGATTTTATCTTCAACATGTTTTCAGTCTAAGCAAATAAAGATGAAAGAGGAAGCCAGAGAAATCAGGTGTTAGAAACCTGAAGACTTTCTGTCTCAGAAGAAGCTCTGACTCCACCAGGTCACCAACCAGCTCTGAGGATGAACCTTCACATCGTCTTCATGATGTAAGTTTGTTTTTTACTGAGCAGCTAGCTACATTTTCAACAACAAAAACTGCTGTGTTACCAAGTGCTTAATAAACATGATTTGATTTAAAGGTAACTGGAAATAATTTTTCTCTTCTCGTTAATCTAACATTTATCTTTCATTTTTTTTATTTGTTGTTGGCTTTCAGGGCCCTGTGATGGACTGGTGACCTGTCCATGGTGAACCCTGCCTCTCATCTGATGGCTGCTGGAGATGGGCAACACCAGCCCCCCTCACCACCCTGCAAGGATCAGTGTGTTCAGATCATGGATGGAAAGATTTTAAGGTAGTTTGTCTCCTTAAGTCCAAACTTAAAACAGCTTCATAGTTAATGCCAACATCAACTGATTCTGACATTGCTGACTTTTTATTTTCTACTTCTAACATAAACAGGCAAAGAAGAAACCCAGAAATGTTTTTCCACCCCAGGCATCTGGTCCCAATCATCATCAGTTCTGATGATGTCACATACATGGCGAGTCCACAACGTCTTGAAATTGTAAGTATTTTTTTATTTGCCATTTTTCTGTTCTCTTTAAATACAAATACTTTCTGTTTAATTGCTCTATTGTTCTTTTTTGTAGGTTCCTGTAAGATGCAGTGAACCGGAATGTTCTGTTGATCCTCACTTTGTTTTATTGTCACACTTCATGTTCATGTTCATGTGTTCACTTTTGATGTGTAAACTGATCATTTATGTAAAGTTCATAAAGTTTTGAGTAAAATTGGACAATTTTAAAATGTCTGTAATAAAACAAAATATTTGAATTACCTTGAACATCTTGTGTAATTAATCTTTCCATGTAATTTTAGCCTAAAACAATGTAAGTACTTTAGTGTAGTTATGCATGTCATGTGGAAAATAGGAATAAAGACTTATGAGTAATTAAAATTTAACTTTATTAGCAATAGCAGTAAATCAAAAATACAAATTAAATGTAATTTAAATACATTACTAATATATTTAAAATATATTTAAAGTATATTAAAAGTATATTTTTAATATAATTCTATGACAAAATTAGTACACTCAAAATATATAAATAGTACTAAGTACTACTTGAAGTTGTTCCAAAAAAGTATGTTTAAGTACATAAATCAAAGTTTGCTAAAGTATGTTAAAATTTAATACCATAAAGAATATATATTTTTACTAAGGCAGGGCTGGTCATAAAATTAGAATATCATGAAAAAGTTGATTCATGTCAGTATCTCCACTCATTCATTCATTCATTCATTCATTCATTCATTCATTCACACAGACTGAAATATTTCATTTCTTTTGGTGTTGATTAGAACTGTCAACTAATGAAAATCCTCAATTTGATTTCTCTGAAAATTTGAATATTTTTTAAAAGGTTTAATACTGAAAGCAGTTGTTGCTCCACACTAATCAGATAATTCATTCAAACACCTGCAAACACTTTGAAATGGTTTCTCAGTCCAGTTCTGCATGGGGATGACTGACCTGACTGACCTCTGACACCGTGCACCAGAGGACAAGACACAGCTGGCTTCAGGTCATTGCTGCTCAGAGTTTAAACACATTCATAGAGGTGAAGGGAAGGAAACCATGAGGTGAAACAAATGGACAACCAGGAAATCTGTCCTGGAGAGGATCGGGAAACAAACTGTTTACAATATCAGGGAGATTCAGAGAGAGGCCAGCGGCTGGAGTCAGGAGGGACGGAGGGACAGACCTGGCTGCAGCCGTCGCCCTCCTCATGTCGGACCGGAACCAGAACCAAACGTCTCACCTGGACTGAACACAAGCAGGATGGACAGCTGCTCTGTTCTCTGATTAAAGTAAATTCTTCATTTCTTCTCAGTCTAGAGGAAGAGCAGAGCAACAGAATCCATGTTGCTTGAGGTCTAGTCAAAGTTTCCACAGTCAGTGTTGGTTTGGCGCCATGTCATCTGCTGGTGTCGGTCCACTGTGTTTTCTGAGGTTCAAAGGTCAATGCACGAAGATTTAATTTTCAGGCAGGACTTGGCTGCTGAACACAGAACCTAGTTTTAGGTCAGTGGTGTGTTGAACTAGTGAAGTAGTGATGAACCAGAACCGACATTTTATTTTAGCTGAAGGCCAAAAACAGAACAACCTGGACCCTGACAACAGCTGAGCAGAGCTACAGGCTGATGGGCGCCGCAGGCTGATGGACGCCGCAGGCCGATGGGCGCCGCAGGCCGATGGGCGCCGCAGGCCGATGGGCGCCGCAGGCCGATGGGCGCCGCAGGCCGATGGGCGCCGCAGGCCGATGGGCGCCGCAGGCCGATGGGCGCCGCAGGCCGATGGACGCCGCAGGCCGATGGGCGCCGCAGGCCGATGGGCGCCGCAGGCCGATGGGCGCCGCAGGCTGATGGGCGCCACGCTGCACGGCTGCAGTAAACCGGGCAGAAAGAAGAGCTCAGCTCTGAGACCTGAACATGATCACACTTTCCTATTGGCCAACATTTCTAAAAAACATTTTTTAAATTGGTCTTTAATAATATTCTAATTTTCTGAGATACTGAATTTGGGGTTTTCAAATCATCAATATAAAAAAAAACCATTTGAAATATATCAGTCTGTGAATGAACAGATATGATATATAAGTTTCACTTTTTGAATGGAATTACTGACATAATGATATTTTATGATTTTCTAATTTGATGATCAGGAGCTGAATATGTGATTAAACTGAAATTATTTTTTTGTAAAATTATTTGAAATGAGGTTTGTTGTGAATTGGTACTATAGAAATAAACTCAATTGAATTATTTATGAACAACAACAACAATAATAATAATAATAATGACTTATTCTGCCATTATTAAAATTAATAGTTATGTTCATGTAAGAACTAAAAACCATTTCAACTGCTGATCATGCTGAGGAAATAATTAAACACACACACAAATGTGTGTTTATATACATTTTTAGCCACTGCTCCAGTTTGGGGGTGACTGTCTGCCCCGAGGGCCCCGATGACCACAGGCACCACTGTGGTCATCACCTTCCAGGCCTTTTCCAGTTCCTCTCTGAGGTCCTGGTGTGTCTCCAGCTTCTCCTGCTCCTTTTTCCTGATGTTGCACAGCCAAGATACTGTGCAGAATCCTCAAGCTCCCAGGCCTCTGGTACCGGACCCGAGCTCAGAGAGAGAGAGACCACCCGCGGAGGGTGAGAAGGGAATATTTTATGTGTGTGTGTGTGTGTGTGTGTGTGTGTGTGTGTGTGTGTGTGTGTGTGTGTGTGTGTGTGTGTGTGTGTGTGTGTGTGTGTGTGTGTGTGTGTGTGTAATATATATTTTTTACAGGAAATAAAAACACTGAGTTTTTTTCTATGTTTATAATTTAAATGCCTTCATTCTGATTAAAGCAGAATCTAAGTCAAGTTGCTTGTTTGCGCATAAATTTGGCGAATTAAACTGATTTTGGTTCCAATTCTGGTCTTCGGTGAACTCGTCTCCTGTCTCGCAGAGAGGAACAAATACTTTGTTCGTGTTTCCAGTCGGAACAGGATTCAGGCTGTCCCCGGAAGAGCCCGTGTGAGATGGCGGTCGGTACTCGGACCGTTTGGTAGTTTTTGGGTTTTTTAGCTCCTCAGCCGAACCGAACCATCTGCCTTACGGGAGCCTGCGTCGAGGCCGCTATGGAGGGGGGTAAACCGAGCCTGACGCTGGTCTACCAGGCGGTCCAGGCCCTGTACCACGACCCGGATCCGTCCGGGAAGGAACGAGCCTCGCTGTGGCTCGGAGAGTTGCAGAGATCGGTGAGAGCCCTGGGGAATGGTTCCGTGTGGGTCTGGCGAAGGTTCGGTTCGGGTTTAATGAGTTACCTGAGGGGGAAGCGGACAGGTGTGGCAAGCTGCGCAGTCTCAGAGGAGCTCCTGTTCCTGTTAGCATGGTGGCTAAGCTAACGGAATGAATGGATCAAAACAGAAACAGAACCGGTCATTTTTTTCACTTTATCCAGCATTTAAAGGGTGAAACTTAAATCAGATCAGTTCAATAAATCACTAATAATTAGTTTTATGATTAAAATCTTTGATTCTATGCGGAAGCAGCAGATTAATTCCCAGCAGGCCTGGTGCTGCTGTGACTGACAGCTCTGCCAGACTTCAGCCAGAATCGGCAGGATTTACCGGAAAGTGCTTCCGGATCACCTGGAGAAGGTCTGAGACCAGATCTAGAGGTTCTGGGGAGAAAGTGGGTCAGGGTGCTTGAACTCGGCTCGGCATTCAGAACGGGTTCTTTAGTAATAGTGTCTGTAGTTAAAGGTGAAGCCTGCTGTCATGGTTCCCCTGTAGACCTGGTTCAGGAGTAAACGTCCTGCTGATCATGAAGGTGTTCAGGAAAACTTTAGAAGTTAAAAGTCTTTAGCTCCATGTCTGCTGCTCTCTCACATCCTGGAGAACAGTTCCAGATTCTTCTCTGCATTCAAAATGTGTCAGGGACGGTCTGACCTCCTGACCCCCTGACCTGGGGACTCGCCTGGGTCACAGAGGACTTCTGTAGCAGATCAGCTCCGACCCGGTTCTGATGGACCATATGGCTTGGTTCTGTTGTTCTTCTAAACCAGGGGTGTCAAACTCCAGTCCTCCAGGGCCGGTGTCCTGCAACTTTTAGAAGTGCCTCTGCTGCACCACACCTGAATAGAACAATTAGGTCATTAGCAAGACTCTGGAGAACTGAGGAGGTCATTAAGCCATTTGATTCAGGTGTTTTGTACCTGTGGCACATCTAAAAACTGCAGGACAGCGGCCCTTCAGGACTGGAGTTTGACACCCCTGTTCTAAACGATGTACAGTTGGACTGGTTCATGTTTAAGCCCCGCCCCCTGCGCCTCAGTGACTTCACTTCCTGTCCTGTGCAGATGTTTGCCTGGGAGATCTCGGACCAGCTACTGCAGCTGAAGCAGGACGTGGAGTCGTGTTACTTCGCCGCTCAGACCATGAAGATGAAGATCCAGACTTCCTTCTACGAGCTTCCTCCAGAGACCCACAATGCACTGCGGGACTCCCTGCTGACCCACATCCAGAACCTCAAAGACCTGTCGCCCATCATCGTCACTCAGGTAAGCCCCGCCCACAGGAGGGCGGAGCCGCTGAGCGGAGAGTAGTAGGAGAAAACAGCAGAGGTCAGAGTTTGGTTATTAAGGTTTTCTATGTGACCATCTGAGATTATAATCTGGATTATCAGGAAGCAGTGAATCCAAACAGCAGAAATCTGGTCTGGTTCTGATTTGCATCAGAAACGCTGCAGTGTTTTGGATCAGCTGAAGGATTTTAACTGAACAGTTCAGCTTGAGGCAACAGATGAGTGGATTATGTTTTAGATTATCAGGTGATTTATCATTTATGCTCTACTCAGGAGATTAAAGGAGGAAGTCCAGTGGTATTAAATGACATCCTGGTCCCGATCAATAATCGACTGATCAGGTTCTGTTCAGAGGTTCTGATGCAAAAGCAAAAAGTTCTGTCATCCAGGATTTAACGTCATGTAATCTACTGGAATAATCTGGATTACAGAGGAATCTGAGCATCATCAGTTTGTGATGTGGTTTCCTGTAGCAGTCTGTGTTACAGCACCTCTGACTGAAGCCTCTGACTGAAGCCTGATGGGAGAACGGCACCATTTCACGATTTGATGTAAAATCGATTCTCTGTAACATTGTTTCAAATGTTCAGCTTCATCAGTGATTCTGGTCAGCCCGGTTCTGACCCAGTCCAGGTCTGGTTACGGCCCAGTTCTGACCCGGTCCTGTCTTGCAGCTGGCCCTGGCCATCGCTGACCTCGCCCTGCAGATGGCGTCCTGGAAGGGCTGCGTTCACACGCTCATAGAGAAGTAGGAACGCTTGCCGTCTCACCGCTCTGAGTTTGTGGCGTCCAGCCGACCTTTGACCCCCCGCTGTGTGGCTCCGCCCCCTCAGGTACAACGAGGATGTGGGCTCCATGCCGTTCCTCATCGAGATCCTGACGGTCCTGCCGGAGGAAGTCCACAGTCGGTCGCTGCGGATCGGCGCCAACCGCCGCACCGAGATCATCGAAGACCTGGGCTTCTACTCCAACACTGTGGTCGCCCTGCTGGTAGGGACACCTGGACACATGTCCCCTGGACACATGTTCCCTGGACACATGTCCCCTGGTTGTCCACCTGTAACTTTTCACAATTCTTAAACACAAAAATAGCTTAGGAGCTGAGCAGCGCCCTCTAGTGACCTCTATCAGGTGTCACTGATCTGTCTCTGCTGGTGCATCTGTCCTCCACGTGTCTCTCTAATGTCCCTGTCCCCCCGGCCCACCCCGTCCCCAGACGTCCTGCGTGGAGAAGGCGGGCGGCGATGAGAAGATGCTCATCAAGGTGTTCCGCTGCCTGGGCAGTTGGTTCAACCTGGGCGTCCTGGACAGCAACTTCATGGCCAGCAACCAGCTGCTGATGGTCCTGTTCCAGATCCTGGTGAGTCCTGGTTCTGGCCCTGGTTCCGGTCCAGGTCCCTAGACCCTGACGGGTTCCGCTCTGTGTCCCAGCAGAGGGACGAGACGTCCACCAACCTGCACGAGGCGGCGTCGGACTGCGTGTGCTCGGCGCTGTACGCCATCGAGAGCGTGGACACCAACGTGGCTCTGGCGCTGCAGCTGTTCCAGGGCGTGCTGACGCTGGAGACGGCCTACCACATGGCCGTGGCCCGCGAGGACCTGGACAAGTAAGGTTCCGGTCGGCTCGGCGGCGGCGGCCCGGGGACCGGTCGCCACGGTAACGGCCGCTCTGTGTCCACAGGGTGCTGAACTACTGCCGGATCTTCACGGAGCTCTGCGAGACGTTCCTGGAGACGACGGTCCGGACGCCGGGTCAGGGCATGGGCGACCTGAGGACGCTGGAGCTGCTGCTGATCTGCGCCGGACACCCGCAGTACGAGGTACCGGAACCGGACCGGGCCAAACCGGGCCTGGTCAGAGTTACCTGCCAATCCTGATCTGATTCAGACAGTAAACTCATTCAGGGGTCATAGGTCGCCTTCAGTTGGCAGGCAGGAAGGCAGACATTGGGCCAGCAGAGGTCAGTAGAGGTCAGCAGGGTGACGCGGTGCAATAGATTAAAGATTTGCTGCTATTAGATCCAGCAAACCAGAACCAGACAGCTCAGGCCTGCTGGTTCCGGTTCTGGTTCTGGTTCCGGTTCTGCAGAAGGAGCGTTCAGCTTCTATGCACTGCAGATCTGAACAAACTTCCAGAAAACAGCAAAGCTGCTGAAACCCAGAGCTCCTCTAAGTGATGGTTATTCATCACTTCATGACGTTTTTACTGAAACGTTCTGAGAAACTGGACCGGGTCGGGTTCTGGTTCTGGCCTGGTTCTGCAGCCTGAACTAATCCAGGTCAGAACCTGTTGGGGTCTGAAGGAACAGAACAGGTCCAAACTGGCTTATCAACAGAACCAGTGTTCTGCGTGGAGGTCCAGTTGTCGTGGTTCTGACCCGGTTCTGTCTGCAGGTCGTGGAGATCTCCTTTAACTTCTGGTACCGCCTGGGCGAGCATCTCTACAAGATCAACGACGCCAACCTGCACGGCGTTTTCCGGCCGTACATCCAGCGGCTGCTGCACTGCCTGGCCCGCCACTGCCAGCTCGACCCAGACCACGTAAGGCTCTGGAACCGGCTATCTCCGATCCGGTTCTGGCCCGGTTCTGACCCAGTTCTGCTTTGCTCCACAGGAGGGGATCCCGGAGGAAACGGACGACTTTGGGGAGTTCAGGATGAGAGTATCGGACCTGGTGAAGGACGTGATCTTCCTGGTCGGCTCCATGGAGTGCTTCTCTCAGGTACCACAGGAACCTCGACCCGGTTCCGGCCCGGTTTGGCCTCTTGCTGACGACGCGCTCTGTCTTCCAGCTGTACTCCACCCTGAAGGACGGGAACCCGCCCTGGGAGGTGACGGAGGCCGTCCTCTTCATCATGGCTTCCATCGCCAAGAGCGTCGACCCGTGAGTACCGCTGCCGAGCAGAACCGGGTCAGAACCACGGCCAGAGCGCTGACGCCGCCTGTTTGCAGGGAGAACAACCCGACGGTGGCCGAGGTGCTGCAGCAGGTGGTGCTGCTGCCGGAGAGCGTGCACCTGGCCGTGCGCTACACCAGCATCGAGCTGGTGGGGGAGATGAGCGAGGTGGTGGACCGGAACCCGCGCTTCCTGGGTAGGTGGACCGGTCTTGGCCCGCGGGCTCCAACCAGCCGACGGTTCTGATCCGGCTCTGTGTTCTGCAGACCCGGTTCTGAACTACCTGATGAAGGGCCTGAGGGAGAAGCCGCTGGCGTCGGCGGCGGCCAAGGCCATCCACAACATCTGCTCGGTGTGCCGCGACCACATGGCCCAGCACTTCCAGGGGCTGCTGGACATCGCCCGCTCCCTCGACTCCTTCGCCCTGTCCACCGAGGCCGCCGTGGGCCTCCTCAAAGGTACCGGGCCAGAACCGGGCCGGGCGAGAGAAGGCTTGGTCCTGATCCGGCTGTAGAAAAAATCTCACCTACGGCTAAAACATGAATCGATTATTAAACACTAAATTTAGTCAGTGATACGTTATTGCAGACAGCTAACCAATCGGTAACTTGCTGCAGTGTGATGTCATGTTAAGCCCCGCCCCCCTCTCTCCGCTGCGCTAGTTGCAGTAGATTAGGAGTTTAAATGAGCCAATTAGCTGATGGCTATTAATAATCCATATTAATAATCCCAGAATAAACCGCAAGCCTAAACACAGGAACATGTAAATGACTGAATATTGTATGAAATGTTGGCGTGTTTTTGATGTTGAACCCTGGAATTCTTGGCGTTGTTGTAAATTGCTATGGCAACGAGTCTGTGCAGCGCAGCCGACAGAGCGAGAAACCAGAACATATTTAGTCCTTCTCCGGTTTTCCTGCGTTCTTTTTCCCTCTGCTGTGGATCTGCACTGAATTCACATCTGCAGCTAACGGAGAACGATGAATATAAATGTTTAGCATTTTACTCTACTGGCAGTTTTAGCTTCACCTGCTTCACATCAATCAGTGATTGATCAGAAATAATCTGCTGTATTCCTGATCAATCCGGCAGATTCATTCACCAAACCAACTGATTTTTATAAATTAGTTTTTATATTTAAGAGATGAATTATGTGTTTTTAATGTTAAGCTTGAATCGGCAGAATGTGACGATTTTCCCCTGAATTGTCAGAATAATGAACAGAATGGTCCTTTCTGGGCCGGGTCCAGTAGAACTTTTATTTTGAGCAGCAGAACCTTATGAATCAGCTGAGCTCTGTTCAGGCAGAACCGGTTTGGGTCAGGGGTCTGGGTCTCCTGGAGCCGGGCCCAGTTCCGGTTCTGATAGGCAGAAATCGCGTTGCCATGGTGACGCAGTGATATCGCTTTGTAGTCGAGTCTGAAGGGAATCGGAACCAGCTGGGTTTGGACTCGGAACCTCCAGCAGCTCTGCTTTAAGAACCGTTTGGACCTGCCGGTTCTGGCCGGTCCGGCTGTGACTCTGACTGTTACCTGTGCAGGTACGGCGCTGGTTCTGGCCCGGCTGCCTCTGGAGAAGATCGCGGAGTGCCTCAGCGACCTGTGCGCCGTTCAGGTTCTGGCTTTGAAGAAGGTGAGTGCGCTCCAGGTCGGGCCGGCGCCGCCGAGCCGGAACCGGTCCGACTGGGTTCTGTCCCCGCAGCTGCTGGCGGAGCGGTCCAGGAACGGGAAGTCGGCCGACCCGACGGCGTGGCTGGACCGACTGGCCGTCATCTTCAGGTGAGTGGAGCCGCAGGAAGATTCCCGCCGCCGCCGCAGTCAGTGAACGCATCGTCTCGTCCTCAGACACACGAACCCCATCGTGGAGAACGGCCAGACGCACCCGTGCCAGAAAGTGATCCAGGAGGTGAGGCGCCGCACACCTGGACTTTATCTGTCCCCACCTGTCCTAACCTGTCCCACCTGTCCCCCCCAGATCTGGCCCGTCCTGTCGGAGACACTCAACGCCCACCAGGCTGATAATCGCATCGTGGAGCGTTGCTGCCGCTGCCTGCGCTTCGCCGTGCGCTGCGTCGGGAAAGGCTCTGCCTCCCTGCTGCAGCCGCTCGTCACTCAGGTGAGTTGCCGTCGGAACGGGGTCTGTGGGCGTTGCCGTGGGCGTTGCCGTGGCGACGCTGACGGGATGCTCATGTCCTCCAGATGGTGAGCGTCTACCAGGTGTACCCGCACTCCTGCTTCCTGTACCTGGGCAGCATCCTGGTGGACGAGTACGGCATGGAGGAGGGCTGCAGGCAGGGGCTGCTGGACATGCTGCAGGTAAGCCGCCCTCACCTGATCTAAGCCACGCCCCCTTCTGGGCCGATGACCAGGAGCCGCTGTGTGTCCTGCAGGCGCTGTGTATGCCCACCTTCCAGCTGCTGGAGCAGCCCAACAGCCTGAGGAACCATCCGGACACCGTGGACGACCTGTTCAGACTGGCCACCAGGTGAGCTCACCTGGCTTCCTATTGGCTGCACATGATCATCACAAACTACTAAAACTTCACAACAGGCCTAAACTCAGAATAACCAGCAACAGATTGAAACATGAAGCAGCAGAACCAGAGCAGCGTCTCAGCGGGTCGCTGAAGGTTCTGATCGTTGAGACATGGTGGACAGACATCGGTGCGCCGTCCCACTGTCCCCTCATGTCCTCTCCATCCTCTCCGTCCCCAGGTTCGTCCAGAGGAGTCCCGTCACGTTGCTAGGCAGCAGCATCGTGGTCCACATCATCCAGTGCGCCATCGCCGCCACGTCGCTCGACCACCGGGACGCTAACTGCAGCGTCATGAAGTTCATCCGAGACCTGATCCACACCGGAGTCGGCAACGACGTGAGTCGGAACCAGAACCGGGCCGGAGGCTCCAGGAGGTGCTGGTGTTGCCGTTCACTGGGCTCATCTCTCTCTCTCTCCCCCAGCATGAGGAGGACTTCGCGCTGCGGAAGCGTCTGATTGGTCAGGCCATGGAGCAGAACGGCCAGCAGCTCATCAACCAGCTGCTCCACTCCTGCTGCTTCTGCCTGCCGCCGTACACGCTGCCCGACGTGGCCGAGGTTCTCTGGGAGGTCATGCTGTTCGACCGACCCGTGAGTCCTGCCGGTCCTGGTTCCGGTCCGGTTCTGGAGCCGCGGCTCACTCCGCTCCTCTGTTCCAGATGTTCTGCCGCTGGCTGGAGAATGCGCTGAAGGGGTTACCGAAGCAGACGGCGGGCGGCGCCGTGACCGTCACCCACAAGCAGCTGACCGAGTTCCACAAGCAGGTGACCAGGTGAGTCCGGCGGGTCGGAACCGGGCTGCACCGAGGCTGGGTGATTGATTTCATTTTTAGAAAATCAGAACATTTTTCCACCAGTCGCCTCCTTGGGTTTCGATGATGTCATGGCTCCCTGGGCAGCCATCTTGTTTGACTTTACGACGGAGTATGAGGCCAGGCTACGATTTCTATTAAATAATATTAAAGGTTAAAACGAGGAATGTTTGAGTTCATTGAGAAGAAACTGAGCTGCTCACATCAGATGCTTATTTTATGGTTTTATTCATAAATAAAAATGGCGCCGATCATTTGACTGAAATAAAATCACTTGAAAATATTTTCTGTCAGTTGTAATTTATTCATTTTTAATCGATTAACTTAAGATCTGGTATAGAAAATAAGATTTTATTTTTATCCGCGTCGCCCAGCCTCCGTTCCTCTTTCATGATGCGAGCCGCTGCTACTTCCTGTTGTTTCTGTGGTTGCCATGCCGACAGCGAGCTGAAGAGTTTATGTTAGATCCCAGTTCCTGTTCTGACCCGATCAGCCTCCGGCGAAGGCGTCGGGATGAGTCATCGTGAGGCGTTCAGGGGCCGTCAGCTCGTGTTGGGGCCGGCCCAGCGGAGGGCGGGGCGCTGCTGGATCAGAACCAGATCAGAACCGGCGGGTCCAGACTCGCCCTGCCCTGAAACCAGAAGGCCTTCATGTGTGTCTTTCTCTTTCAGTGCTGAGGAGTGCAAGCAGGTGTGCTGGGCCATCAGAGAGTTCACCAGGCTGTACCGGTAGCTGCAGCTTCTCATGACACCAGGTAGGCACTGGGAATACTGGGAATACTGGGAATCCTTCACCACAGATCAGCTGGTTAGCTTCCTGCTACATTCTGTAGATTACACCGAGTCAGAATAAGAACGGACCCGGTGCATAGCGTGACTCCATAGACCAGGGGTCACCAACTCCAGTCCTCCAGGGCTACCATCCCCTTCAGATTCAGCTCTGCTCCAAAATGTCTGCATTTCCTCACCAGCATCCATTCCTCTCTGGAAACGAGCAGCTTATTTGATCCAGGTGTGTTTGAGCAGAGACGCATTTAAAATTTGCAGGACGGTGGCCCTGGAGGACTGGAGTTGGTGACCCCTGCCATACACCCACATCAGCGCTAGGTAGCGGTTAGCGTTAGCCTGATGAGCCTCAGGTGTTTCCAGGTAGGTTATAGAAAGTGTCCTGAGATCTTTGGTGCCATTTATCAATACTGTTACTGAATTAAACCCGAATCTCTTTATCGTTTGCAGAACAAAATTTAATTTCAGCCAAATCCCAAACAAAACAAGGGAGACGTTACCTCTGAAATGATTTTTATCTCAAGACATTTACTGTAGCAACAAGGAAAATGACTTGGTTTTTACAGTGTGGGTTCATGACTGATGAAGAGCTGAATCCGCTCCTCTTCCTCCTCTTCCTCCTCTTCCTCCTCAGGTTAAATCTTTAGTTGACCAACATTCAGAGGTGACGGCAAAAAGCTGCGACTGCAGACGAGGAAGACGGAGGGACTTTGAATGTGAAACGGGACTCTGTGACCTGACGGAGGAGAGACGGACGGAGCCCACCCCCCCCAGCTCACCTGCAGCAGGTGGTTCTGGGTGGGCGGGGTCAGGACCGGTTCCTGCTGGACCCTCGGAGGCGATTAATCAGGACGTGCCTGCTCAACTGTTTTTAAGAGATTTATTTTTGGGACTTTGGTCAAGATGTTTCTGTCTGTGCCAAAAAACAGAGCCAAAAAATTCCCCATGATGCTGTGGGCCGCGTGGCGGAACGCTGGAGGATTTGGCGTCACCTTTGACCTTTTATCTTTGGTTTATTTTAGTTGTTTTTCCATGAATGGAAACAGAGAGGACTGTGGGTAATGAGGCGGACTGACACCATGACATCAGTGGTGATGTAGCCTTGCTGTAAACAATAAAACAGCTGAAAACATTGCTTCTTCTTCTGTGGTTTTAGAAAGGGAGACACTGGGACCGGTCTAACCCGTAACCGGGGGGCAGTAACACCTGAGCTCAGGTGTTTCTGTAAGCTGACCCCACCTGATGAAGGGTGAGGTCATCCCTGCTGAGACTGGGAGTTCTGGTTGGACTGGTTCCTGCTGCAGGGCCCGGTCCGTCCTCTGGACGGCGCCAGAGAGCAAACTGGACAATCACTGATGAAATGCAGATTTGGTTCTGATGGACCAGAATACTGCAGCGGTTCTAACTTGGACACTTGGTGGTACCGGACTTGCCAGACGGAAATCGTTTAATCGGGTCTGACTGACTCGGTTCTAAAAGAGTTCCTGAACCGCTAAAGAATTCCCCACCAGCCAGAACCATGCTTCTGTCTCCGGTTCGGGTCGCACTGACCAACCGGCTACCGGCACCAAACTACCTGGAACTGTGATTAACAGGTTCTGTGTGGCCAGGTCTGGGTTCGGTCAGAACCAGAACCTGAAGCAGCCAAAGTCCAAATAAAAACCTTCAGGAAGGAACCAGAACCTTCTGAGTCAGCAAGTGGGACCGGGTAGGCAAGCAGAACCCGGACTGAGAGTTCGGAGGTATTCAGAACCAAATGCCTGGACAGCAAAGTAGAAAACCGTTCTGGTCGGTTCTGGTCCACCAACGACTCAACCCTTCGTGATGTCACAGAGGTTGAACCCCAGAGTTCTGGTCCAGGTTCTGGTATCAGCTGGTCCCCATGGAGAACCCAGTAGGGGCCTCTAGAGAGCCAGCGGGGGCCCAGGGCCCAGTTGGACCCAGTTGGTTCTGGAGCAGTCGCTGCAGCTCCTTGAACTGCTCCACCGTCTGGTCCTTGACGTCCGGGTTGGAGATCTGCAGCCGGATGCTGTCGGTGGACCAGGCCAGTTCTCCAGAGAACATCTCCGTGAGGATCCGGGCCACCACCGGAACCACCTGCACGGCAACAGAACCTTTACAACCCGCACTAGCAGAACCCGGGTCGACGTGACTATCGGCCACACACCTGGACCATGATGAGCTTCTTCTCTTTGGGCTTCCTGTCCGGCCAGTCCTCTCCGAAGCAGAAGAAAACGTCGAACGGTGGCGGGTTGGCAGCTTCACCCTTCTGGAACGAGATGAGCCCTGTGGACCAGAACCGCGGTTAAAACCGAACCGCCGCTAGAACAAGTTCTCTACACAGAATCGCCTACAGCAGGGGCTCTCGGGTCCAGTCCTCGAGAGCCGCCATCCTGCAACCTTTACTCCAGCAGACCGGACCTTTGAACTGGCCGTAACGAGCCGTTGATTTGGTTCAGGTGTGTTGGAGCAGGGATGCGTCTGAAAGTTGCAGGATGGCAGCTCTGGACGACCCGAAGAACCGGGTCAGAAGACGAACCTTGCAGGAAGTCGTTCAGGCTGAACACCCGGATCCTCCTCTCCCGCTCCATGGGGTTGGGTGGACCCAGTTCTGGCATTCCTGGGCCAGACCAGAATACCTTGCACTGACAGAGGCGGATGGCGTAGATGTCCTGCTGCTGGATCTCCAGGATCAGACCGCGGTCCATCACGTCCAGCAGAGCGTCCGTGTAGAACCGCTGCTTCTGGTTCTGGACCTCTGCCGTTCCCGGGAACAGAACCTGCTGCAGACTGACTGGACCGAACAGGTCCACCTGCTCCGGAGTCGGTCCCAGGTGGCCGTAGTAGAGCCGGCAGCCCTGGGGGTTGCTGACCGTCAGGGAGCCCATGGCCCGGCCCCGGTACCAGAACTTCAGGTCCAGATCTGTTACTGCAGAACCAAGACAGGAGAGGCCTTGGTTAGCGAGTCAGGGAATAATGACGTCACCAACGGCGTCTCTTTGTTCAGTAACAAGTAATCTAATTACAAGTAATTAACTTCATCGCTACGGCGCCGTTTCTGTTACTGACGATAAAATGCAGCTTTAATTCAGCGGACAGGAAGCTAAAGCTGACCCAGCATCAGGGTCAGCTAGTGGCAGCTACCATCGTCTGGACCTGCAACTTTCCATTCAGTAAATGTCAAAATACTACAGATCAGTTAAATAACCAATAACACCATAATAAACAAAATTATTATTGATTAACGTGTCTTCTAAAAACTGGGATCCGCAAAACGGCAGTAACTGCCTTAGCAGCTCTGATAGTACTAGTGATACTGCATCTATGTACTAGTACTGCCCACCCCTGGACAGGAGTCCAGGGGGTCCAGGGGGTCCAGGGGCGGGCAGCTCCAGGCCTGGAGGGCCGGTCCTGGAACCAACACACCTGAAGGTCCTGGAACCTTCAGGTGTGTCTCCACTTCTACACACCTGAGACAAATAATGAGGAGATTCAGCTGTTGGACCAGGGAGACCGGACCTCCAGGACCAGGACTGACCAGCCCTGGTCTAGAGGAACACGGGTCTGATCAGAACCCAGCTGGGATCACATGACCTGGTAGAACCTGCACCCTGGTCCAGATGGTGGTTCTGTTCAGGTTCTGGACCTATCTAACTTTGCAGGTCTAGTCTGACCAATTACAATTTGAGGAGACGATGACATCATCACATTAAGCCTTTGAAGGGTCAGTAGAACCGGTTCTGGGTCTCTAATCAGGTCCAGAACCACCAGTTCCTCCTCAATAAACAAGGTTTTAGTTCTGGTTCTGACCCGAGCCACTGCAGAACCTTTTGGTTCTGGACCTGCAGTCCTCTTGGAACCAGGAGGTCTGATTAGTTTGGACCCGTTCAGTACTAGCAGACTGACTGAGCAGAGGAACCAGAACTGGACCAGACTCACGTGGGACGCTGCTCAGCAGGTCATACTTGCAGGACTGCTGGTTCTGATGGTCCGACTGGTTCTGGACGGACTCCATGCTGCTGGCCTCCATGCATTCTGGCTGAGTGGAGGACCGCGGGTTCAGGTTCTGGAGCCCGGCCGGATCGAAGCTACTCGGGTCTGCCATTGAACCCCGAGGCTGGAGGTCAGAGGTCAGAGGCAGCAGCGGCATCGGGATCACCTGGGCCGACCCGAAGGGTGGAAAAGAGGCGGGCTCGATCCGAGGATCTACAGAGACAGAACCGGGTCAGACTGGGTCAGGCTGTCAGCGATTACCATAGAAACGCTGGAGAGGGACTTACTGATGGAGAGATCGGTGAGGTCCGGCATCTGGAAACGGTCAGGAGGAAAAAGTGATAGGTCAGCTGGTTCTGGTTCTGATCTACTGGTTCTGATTAGGTCCTGTTCACCTGGTTCTGATCCTCACCTCCTCATCGTCGTCCTCGGCTCCGTCTGAAACACAGAACCACATCAGAACATTGTCAGAACTGTCCCGTAGATTGGACCGGGACCGGTCCAGTCGGCTCACCTGCGGCGCCGGTTCCGTCGCAGACCTCGTAGATCTTGTAGGGGCGGAGCGGCGTCTCCTTGGTTCCGTCGAACCTGAGCCGGAACTCGCGGCTCTTGTTGAGCGCGCAGCGCAGGTTCGCCTTCCACTTGGCCGGGTCCGGTTCGTCCACGGCCTCCTGGTACTTCCCGGTCTCCACGGCCCAAGCCTGCAAGAGGGTTAGGGTCAGAACCGGGTCAGGAGATGGAGCTGGTGCTGCTTCCTGCCTGGATGGAGAGGTTCTGGGTCCAGATTCCAGGTTCTGGTTCTGGTTTGGGTGAAGCGACCAGAAAGAGGAAGCAGAAAAAGCGGAACCATGCTGAGCAGAACCGAAACCTGCAGCGGCAGGAAGTCCAACAGGAAGACCGAAGCACATGTTCTGGCCCGGTATCGGCCCGGCCCAGTTCCCCTTTCATCCCGGGCCCCCCGCTGCTAACGGACCCAGCGGAACCGAACCTTAAAGATGGTGTTCTCCTCCTCCGACATCGGCGTGTGGCGGGTCGCGTGTTTCCATGGGATCTGAAACAGCCGCTGCTCCGAACCGAGCCACTGCAGACCCGGATACCTGCCGCTGTTCACCTGGGCCAGCAGCCAGGGCTTCAGGCGGATCCTGCGGGGGTGGAGGCTCATGGCGGGGCGCTGGGAGCGATGGGAGCGATGGGAGCTGTGGGAACCACGACGAGCAGCTTAGGGCTTCGGACGGAACCGCAGTCTTAGTCCAACTAGACCCGCATGGCTTCCTGGGGTCCGAACCGGTTCCTGAACTGGTCTGGGTTAAAGTTTTTCTGCAGAAGATCCGACTCAGAAACCAGTTCGGCTGATGAGCCAGTCAGTTCGGAACCAGTCTGTCGCTGCAGCGGATCTCAGATCACTACGCTGATGATGACCTCACCTTGGCTCGGTACCTGGTTCCGGTTCTGCGCTCTTGGTGTGAAACAGTCGCGTGCTCCGAACCGAACCATCAACATTCAAACGAACAGTTCGGCACCGGACCGGAGCGGTACCGCCCGACAGAAAGTTCCTGGGAGTCTTTTAGCTGAAGTAAAGCGAGTCTACATGAAAACTGCTTCCGCCCAAAGATGACATTACTTTCAAAATAAAAGTCCCACCATTCCGTTTTGTGTTTTGATCGTAGATCCGCAGCTCGGATCGCTTGAAGCAGAAAACCCCTAAAGTTCTTCTGAAGATGGTTTTATTAAAAGAGTAATTTTCGTTTTATGGGTCGAACCGGCAGAACATTTTCACTAGAGCAGGAATCCGTCAGCATGAGGTCCTGAGGCTTTTATTTTGAATTTTTTCCGAGGTGTGACGTGTGCCTGCATGTTAGTGACGTGTGGGTGTTTTTCAGTAAACTTTGAGGTTCCTCCTTCAGAACAGAACCAACAGGATTCTGGAGGGTCCAGCTGGACTCAGATGGTTTTCAGAAGGTCAAACACATTCAGTGATCCAAGATGGGTCAGAACCAGCACCTGGTTCTGACCCATCAGTGATCCAAGATGGGTCAGAACCAGCACCTGGTGCCCCTTATAGTGGACGTTCAGTGACCTCCTTTGACCCAGTTCTGTAGAACCCGAGGCCAGTGGTTGCAGCTCATCATCATCACTCCCAGAGTCATGGTGATGAAGAGGACAGGAAATGATTCTTTGTCTGGTTTTGGTGTCCACTGAGACATTCCCAGGGCCAGAGTTTCTGGATGACCCGGAAGTCTAAATGGACCTTCCCAGTGGTCCCAATAAGCCAAAGATGTGCTGTGGAACCCAGAATCAGAACCAGAACCAGGCCCAGTGGGTCAGCAGTGATTCACAGTGGTGTCAGTAATGCTGTGGGAGCAGCTGGACCCAACAGTACCTCCTGGCCCACCAAACCTGGTTCTGGTTCTGGTGAAGTGATCCTGACTGCAGCTGGTCTGGTTTTCATCAAGCTGCTGATGTTTGGATGTTTATCTCCTGAAGTTATTTCTGATGTTAGAACTCCTCCTGGCCCAGAAAGTTTACTGGAAGGAAAAACTGAAGACGGTTGGAAAAGTTCCTGAGACGGCTGCAGGGCCAGAGTTGCCCTCTAGGAGGCAGTAGTTCATCTGTGCACTGGAGGACAAACCGTCTGGAATGGTTCCACTTGAAGCCACTAGGTGGCAGTATAGGACCAATCAGCTGCTTTAATAAACATAAACATTTCCTCTAAAGTTGATCCGGGCTGCAGTTGGTTCCGGTTCCGGTTCGGGTCTCAGTAGCTCTTAGATGCTCTACATCAGTGTTTTTCAACCACTGTTCCGCAGTGATCGTCAGGTGTGCCGTGGAAATTATTCAATTTCACCTACGGTACCGTATTTTCCAGACTATAAGCTGCTACTCTTTTCCTAAACTTTGAACCACGCGGATTGTAGCCCGCTGTGGCTTTTCTGCGGATTTTTCTTCAACCACCAGGGGGCTCTCTAGCAGGAAGTGAATCATTAGAAGTCAAAATTGTAAATCAAAAGAAGAACGGCTAATTTTCGACCACATGCTAGCAGCAGGCACGACGGAGAAATGTTTTCAAACTCATATCATGCAGCTTTTAAGTTGAGGGCTGTCGATCTGGCTCTACAGGAGGGAAATAGAGCCGCTGCACTTAACCTCGGTGTGAACGAAACCATGGTTTGACTTTGGAGACGGAGGGCTGCGTCCTTAATATATGCAGCAGATTTATTAGGACGCCGCCCTCTGCTGCCCTCTGCTGGGTCCTTATGGAAAATCGAGAGCAGCTTCCAGTTTTATTTTGTTTTTTCAACAAAAAAATTGAAGGTGCTAGTATGGTGCGCGCTATAGTCTGAAAAATACGGTAACTGATTTTAAAAGATTTTTTGAAAATTAATTATCTGCCAATAATGCCGTCTTCGAGTGTCTGCTGTAGCAGAGACTAGCGGCGTAATCATGTAATGTTCTCACCACTAGGTGGCAGCAGGTACAGAGCATTTACATTAAAACCAGAGAATTAGTGATGCTGAATGTTCCAGGTAGCGGTGAGAGCTTTGAATCTAGCAGTGATGGAAAAGACAGAGAAGCTCAGCAGGAGTTGGAAAGAACATGAGTCCATTTCCCACAACATGTCTGTGAAGTGAGCTTCTCTAGTCTGGTTACTATAAAAACTAAAACCAGAGAAACTGAGATGTGGAGGAAGAGTTTTGTCTTTAATTTCTGCCAGGAAATAAGATCCGGGGGAGGTGGGGGACATTGAGTCTGAGTGGACCATGTTCCGTACCTCCATTGCCGAGGCGGCCTATCGGAGCTGCGGCCGCAAGGTTGTTGGTGCCTGTCGCGGCGGCAACCCTCGAACCCGTTGGTGGACACCTTCGGTGAGGGATGCTGTCAAGCTGAAGAAGGAGTCCTTTTTGGCCTGTGGGACTCCAGAAGCAGCTGATGGGTACCGGCAGGCGAAACGGCATGCGGCTCGGGTTGTCGGTGAGGCAAAAACTCGGGCGTGGGAGGAGTTTGGAGAGGCCATGGAGACAGACTTCCGTACGGCTTCGAGGCGATTCTGGTCCACCATCCGGCGTCTCAGGAGGGGGAAGCAGTGCAGCACCAACACTGTTTATAGTGGGGATGGTGCGCTGCTGACCTCAACTCGGGACGTTGTGGGCCGGTGGGCGGAATACTTCGAAGACCTCCTCAATCCCACCAACATGCCTTCTGTTGAGGAAGCTGAGCACGGGAACTCTGGGTTGGGCTCTCCAATCTCTGGGGATGAGGTCGCCGAGGTGGTCAATAAGCTCCTTGGTGGCAGGGCCCCAGGGGTGGATGAGATCCGCCCGGAGTTCCTTAAGGCTCTGGATGTTGTAGGGTTGTGTTGGCTAACGCGACTCTGCAATATCGCATGGACATCGGGGGCAGTTCCCCTGGACTGGCAGACTGGGGTGGTGGTCCCCCTGTTTAAAAAGGGGGACCGGAGGGTGTGCTCCAATTACAGGGGGGTCACACTCTTAAGCCTCCCTGGTAAGGTCTATTCAGGGGTCCTGGAGAGGAGGGTCCGTCGGATAGTCGAACCTCGGATTCAGGAAGAGCAGTGTGGTTTTCGTCCTGGTCGTGGAACACTGGACCAGCTCTACACCCTCAGCAGGTCCTGGAGGGTGCATGGGAGTTCGCCCAACCAGTCTACATGTGTTTTGTGGACTTGGAGAAGGCGTTCGACCGTGTCCCTCTAGGGGCCCTGTGGGGGGTACTCCGGGAGTATGGGGTACCGGGCCCTTTGATACGGTCTGTCAGGTCCCTGTATAACCGGTGTCAGTCTGGTCCGCATTGCCAGCAGTAAGTCGGGCTCGTTTCCGGTGAGAGTTGGACTCCGCCAAGGCTGCCCTTTGTCACCGATTCTGTTCATTACCTTCATGGACAGAATCTCTGACCAGCCGAGGTGTTGATCCGTTTTGGTGGCCTTAGGATCACATCTCTGCTTTTTGCGGATGATGTGGTCCTGTTGGCTTCATCGGATCGTGATCTGCAGCTCTCACTGGAGCGGTTCGCAGCCGAGTGTGAAGCGGCCGGGATGAGGCTCAGTGCCTCCAAATCCGAGGCCATGGTCTTGGGCCGGAAAAGGGTAGAGTGCCTTCTCCGGGTCAGGGGGGTCGTCCTGCCTCAAGTGGAGGAGTTTAAGTATCTGGGGATCTTGTTCACGAATGAGGGAAGAAGGGAGATCGACAGGCGGATTGGGGCAGCGTCTGCCGTGAAGCGGGCGTTGTACCGGTCCGTCGTGGTGAAGAGAGAGCTGAGCCAAAAAGCGAAGCTCTCGATTTACCGGTCGATCTACGTTCCCACCCTCATCTATGGTCATGAGCTTTGGGTCATGACCGAAAGAACGAGATCACGGATACAAGCGGCCGAAATGGGTTTCCTCCGCAGGGTGGCTGGGCTCTCCCTTAGAGAGAGAAGCTCGGTCATCCGGGAGGGACTCAGAGTAGAGCCGCTGCTCCTCCACGTCGAGAGGAGCCAGTTGAGGCTCGGGCATCTGGTAAGGATGCCTCCTGGACGCCTCCCTGGTGAGGTGTTCCGGGCACGTCCCACCGGGAGGAGGCCTCGGGGAAGACCCAGGACACGCTGGAGGGATTACGTCTCTCGGCTGGCCTGGGAACGCCTTGGGATTCCCCCGGAGGAGCTGGAAGAAGTGGCTGGGGAGAGGGAAGTCTGGGCCTCCCTTCTGAAGCTGCTGCCCCCGCGACCCGACCCCGGATAAGCGGAAGAAAATGGATGGATGGAAATAAGATCTGTTTTCATGGGTAAAATATACAGATATGGACATTTTGTACATGCAACTCTTCATATTCTAACAGTGAATATGAAGTGAAATGTTTCCCAAATATTATTGCTTCTTTCAGAATAATAATTATTTTCTGTATTCTGACTTTAAGATGCTTGTGGATTAGTTTGTAAAACACTTTGAAGTTTCTACAACTTCTTTAAATTTAACCCCACAGTGTTGTTTCACTGTTCAGGTGTATTTTTGAAGAGGACATGTTTAGTGCAATTTGAAATAAGAAATGTAAAATGTGATAAAATACATTTTTGTGTTTATTTGATTCCTATTCAAGAAACTTTGATAAGAATGACTATATATGGAATAGAGGCGGCTACAGAGAATCTTTGTTTACATTTTTGGTTGGTGGTTCCTCGAGATTTTTTCAATTAAAATAATGTAGCTTGGCTCAAAAAAGGTTGAAAAACACTGATCTAGTGTTCATAAACTCAGTTATTAGTTCTGATAACTCGGGTATAAACGGCATCATAATTATATTACAGATTTGTTTCTTCAAATGTTACATTTTGCTTCTTGTGTTTTGAAGAGCAACTTAATTTAAAAAAAAGAAAAATATAAGTTTCACTTTTATATTTTCTGAATGTTTTACACTTTGGGTCAATAAAACACTTCATCTTTTATTATTTTTAAAATATTTTTGTTTTTCTGGATCAGGTTCCTGAAGATCCATTAGAAACTGATGTTTTTATTCCCACCTGAAACGAGGCCCAGACCTTTTGGTTCCTGGTGTCACCAGGCAGATTGAATCCGCAGGCCTTCTCAGAAGATCCGATCAGAACCAGAGAACCTCAGGCTGCAGGGATGGAGCCGGATCGCTTGGGCCCCCTGGTGGTCGCTCTGCTCACTACTGCAGGTTTAGTTAAAATCTCAGGGAAAATCTTCCTGGTTTTGGACCACAATGTTTTATGAAATAGAAATTAAACATGTTTTTATTCATAAGTAATTTCTGAATGCATTTTTCATTCAAAGCACTAAAAACGAAGAGAGCATGAGTTTACATCTGCCAATCAGTCACACATTGCATGTCCCAGGCAGTCTTGATCTGTGATTGGCTGGAACAATCTTTCAAGTGTCTCTTGATTGGTCAGTGTTAACGTCCTTGTCACTCTGGGGCGTCCCAGCATGGACCTGCAGGCCTGCGGTGACGTCAGGTGACCTCTCCCAGCCAGAAGCCACACCTGGAGGTTTCTCTACCAAGACGAACAGATCCGTCTGGAAGTGGCAGCGGCCCGCTGGATCGCTGAGAGAGACCTCTGTGGATTGAGGCTGAGGTCTGGACCTGCTGTCTGCTGCTGAGGAGGAGGAAGTTGGAGGAGGAAGAGACTGCCTCCGGATGTAGAGACCCTGTCGGCCATGGAAGCTGCCTGACCGCAAGGACGCCTGACGATGTAGAGCCTCGTCCATGAAGCCTGGAGACCTGGAACTCACCTGAAGGTTAGAGAGAACCGTGGAGGATCAGTCTGAGCAGGAAGAAACATCACAGGAATCCTCCTGTGATGTTTCTTCCTGCTCAGACTGATCCTCCACGGTTGAATGTTTGCTACATTCAATTTTTTAATGTAGCAAACTCCTGCTGGGGACATCATGGCTACGGGATGCCATCATGTCCTCAAATGAAGGGAGATGTCTCCCTACAGTTGGGACATTCTGTAGATGAAGTAATCAGTGGTGCATCATGAACTGCAGCTTCCTCCTGGTTGGAAGCTGAAGAGGAAACAGAGAACCCGGGGCTGACCTTTGACCTCTCCAACACCCAGACTCTGGTCTTGGTGTTCAGCAGTTAGCGGGTCTGTGAGACCAGAATCGGTATGGGTCGGTTTTCACCGTTAACACTAGGTTAATGGTGACCCTCTGATGGACTGGAGCAGTGGTTCAGAGACGTCTCCATCGTCTGTTTTGTGGTTCTCCTGGACCTTCTCAAGGTTCTGAATCTTTTCCATAGTCAATGTTTGTTGCCAATCAGCTGCAGCAGATCGTTCATCTTAAATTGTTCTGTTGGATCATTTTTCGATGGTCCAACAGAACCCTGAACCTTGATCCGGCTGAACAGGGTTCTGAGGTTCCTAAGATGGTGGTAGGAGTTTGCTCCGTAGTCAGTGAGTTGGTGGTTTGATTCCTGCTTCATCTGCCTCTGTTGTTCACTCATCTTGCCTGCTGGTGGTTGAGCCCAATAGGTGGCGTTGTTGCATGGCAGCCTTGCTTCTGTCAGGCTGGCCCAGGGCAGCTGTGGCTACCATCCAGTAGCTTCCCACCATCAGACAGTGAATGACTGGATGCAGTGTGAAGCACTTTGGGGTCCTCTGGTCTAAGCGTTTTACAGGTACCGGCCATTTACCACCATTATCTAAACATCTGGTGTGAAGGTTGGTCTGTCAGCTTCGTCAGGTTTCACTTCCTCTTCAGGAGATGTCATCTTCTGCTCCCTGAGGCTGCAGCCGCTTCTCCACAGCTCTTTGCTGTCAGGACAACCAGGTTTGTTCCCAAAGCTCTTCAAAACAAAAATATCTCAGTGAATTCAGTAGAACTCAGTTATTTGATCTTCACCTTATGATGCTTCAAAGTTGTGGTGGCTGGCAGGACATCAGCTTCCTGTGGCCGGCGCCTTCGCACGAATCGAAGCAGCAGAAACAGGAAGGCTGACAGAAACATCAGCAGGATCAGCGCTGCGATTCCTCCTGCCAACCTGCTGTCCACATCCCCAAACAGCTGCTGCTCTGTGAACGCACCATGAGGCACTGGAACAGAGGAAACGTGTCGGTGAACTTACCATGAGGCACCAACAGAACAAGTTAAGTCAGCGAATGCACCAGAGTACTGAGTAGCTTCACTGGTAGGCTGCCAGACTGTCCTCACCTGCCTGTCCTCGCTGCAGGACTTCAATGTCCACTGAGGCTGAAGCTTCCTCTCCTGATTCTTCATCCCTGGCAACAACCTGGAAGTCAACATTCAGAGCATTAGCCATGTCAGACTGACCATGTGTCTGACATGGACAGAGAAACTAAAAGCTCAGCAGGCCGAGGCGAGGATTGTGGTTCGATTCAGCACCGTTTAGTAGAGGAGCTCAAAGAAAGAGAGGAGAATTAGACAGTTTTGTATCAGAATTAGACAGTTTTGTATCAGAAGACAGTGAAATTTGATCAGATTTCTTTATCTAAAGCTGCTGAAAAAAGTTTCCAGTCCAGCATCCCTGGACTGGCAGGTTAGAGTAAAGTAGCTTTCCAGAAGATTTCAGGATTTCAGGCAGAGCTGAGCAGCAGAGACCAGCTGCTGCCTCGTCTCCATCAGGTTTCCTTCGTTATTATCTAAAATGTTTCAGGAGCAACTCAGATAAAAACCTGATTTATAAACCTGGAGGGAAACGGGTCGAGGCAAAAGGTTCCGGAGTGGTTCCGACAAAGATCCATAATTCAGCTTGTTAACCTGTTTAGATGGTGTGCTGGTTCTGGTTATCAGGTGGAACCAGATCCTGGTTCTGTTGGACCAGCGGAGCCTGTCAACTGTAGTTTGAATCCATGTCAGACAAATATACCGGCCCGGTTTCTGGTTATGGTTCTGGCCAGAACCAGGATCTGGTTTGGGCTCTGAGTTTCTCCACAGCGGTTCCTTTAGTTTTCTGAGCTCTAACGACAGGAACATTCCTCCACGGAGACGTTTTCCCTCCTCAGAACTTTGGTTGTGATCGGGTCAGTCTCCTTCAGAACCCGAGGACGGACTGGGAGACGGTGTGGAGTTCTGTGATGTTTTTAACCTGCAGCCCATGTGACTGACTGTCCTGCAGGTGGAGCTGGAGTGGATTCACGCTGGGAAGCTTTTAGTCTCCTGCTGCTTCTGCCTCCACCTGAGAACCAGGAGATGGACCAACCATCACACCTCACTGGGTTTTCTAACCTCATTTCAGGTGCCATCGAACTCGCCTGCAGAATGTGTCTGTCAAAGGCCCTCAGCTGGTCCGTCCGGGCAATCAGAACCCCCTCCTGGGTCACCTGGTACAGTCGGGACGGCGGATGGAGGAGGAACCGGATGTTTGGGTTCACTCCCTGCTTTTGGACAGCAGTGATGAGTCTACAGGTGGGACTCGGGTGAAAATACAGGAGAGCGAATCTTACGTCAGAGAAATCCTGGTCCGATACCTGGACCTGCAACACCTGGTTCCCATAGGTGGAAACGATGGAGGCGGGGCTTGAGCTCTGGATGATGAAGCCTTTGAAGGTGGTTGCGTTAAAGACCGGTGGGAAGGAGTTCTCACTGAGAACCCTGACCACAACCGTGGCCACGCTGTACTTTAACCGGTCCTCTACCTGACACACCTGGACAGCAGCGCAAACGGGCTGATCAGAAACACGACAGGGAGACTGGAACAGAAAGTGAAGGAAGTGCTGCTGTTACCATGACGGCGAGCGTGAAGTTTGCTCCTGGCTGACGCTCGTCTACAGCTCTGGTTACCCTGATCTCACCTGTCCTGTTGTCCATCACAAACCTGCCATGATTGTCACCTGTGGGCTCCAAAACACACCTGGTCACTACTCACACCTGGCCATTCCTGGTCAGCTGTTCAGAGCTGTCATGTTGAAATAATAACGCAGACTTCTGCTCACCTGACAAGATTGTATACATGAGAGGAGCGTTGATGCCTCGATCGCCATCCCTGGCTCTGATTGGTCCAGGAGAAAACTCCAGAACCGAGTCCTGAAAGGGAAAATTGGCACATCTGGAAGCTCCGGCTGTCAGCAGCTAAACCAAGATAACATTTCTGTGGTCTTTCCATCACACAGGTTCTCCTCTTTAGGCTCCAAATGTGCTCAAAGAAAACAAATGTTTAAAATGGTGTCTGCTGTAAAACAACCCACTCATCTGTCTTTCTGACAATTTCTTTGGTTTGTCCAACCATGTGGCTAAAACTGAGACCTTCCAGTCTCCTCATGGCAGCTTTATACCCTTTATACATCAGGGGCCCCATGTATAAAGGGCCCCATGTATAAAGGGCCCCTTTATACATGGGGCCCCTTTATACATGGGGCCCTATGTATAAAGGGCCCCATGTATAAAGGGCCCTATGTATAAAGGGCCCCTTTATACATGGGGCCCCTTTATACATGGGGCCCATGTATAAAGGGCCCCATGTATAAAGGGCCCTATGTATAAAGGGCCCATGTATAAAGGGCCCCATGTATAAAGGGCCCATGTATAAAGGGCCCCATGTATAAAGGGCCCTATGTATAAAGGGCCCCATGTATAAAGGGCCCTATGTATAAAGGGCCCTATGTATAAAGGGCCCCATGTATAAAGGGCCCCATGTATAAAGGGCCCTATGTATAAAGGGCCCCATGTATAAAGGGCCCCATGTATAAGGGGCCCCATGTATAAAGGGCCCCATGTATAAAGGGGCCCATGTATAAAGGGCCCCATGTATAAAGGGGCCCTTTATACATAGGGCCCCTTTATACATGGGGCCCTATGTATAAAGGGCCCCATGTATAAAGGGCCCTATGTATAAAGGGCCCCTTTATACATGGGGCCCCTTTATACATGGGGCCCATGTATAAAGGGCCCCATGTATAAAGGGCCCTATGTATAAAGGGCCCATGTATAAAGGGCCCCATGTATAAAGGGCCCATGTATAAAGGGCCCCATGTATAAAGGGCCCTATGTATAAAGGGCCCCATGTATAAAGGGCCCCATGTATAAAGGGCCCTATGTATAAAGGGCCCCTTTATACATGGGGCCCCTTTATACATGGGGCCCATGTATAAAGGGCCCCATGTATAAAGGGCCCTATGTATAAAGGGCCCATGTATAAAGGGCCCCATGTATAAAGGGCCCATGTATAAAGGGCCCCATGTATAAAGGGCCCTATGTATAAAGGGCCCCATGTATAAGGGGCCCCATGTATAAAGGGCCCCATGTATAAAGGGGCCCATGTATAAAGGGCCCTATGTATAAAGGGGCCCTTTATACATAGGGCCCCTTTATACATGGGGCCCTATGTATAAAGGGCCCCATGTATAAAGGGCCCTATGTATAAAGGGCCCCTTTATACATGGGGCCCCTTTATACATGGGGCCCATGTATAAAGGGCCCCATGTATAAAGGGCCCTATGTATAAAGGGCCCATGTATAAAGGGCCCCATGTATAAAGGGCCCATGTATAAAGGGCCCCATGTATAAAGGGCCCTATGTATAAAGGGCCCCATGTATAAAGGGCCCTATGTATAAAGGGCCCTATGTATAAAGGGCCCCATGTATAAAGGGCCCCATGTATAAAGGGCCCTATGTATAAAGGGCCCTATGTATAAAGGGCCCCATGTATAAAGGGCCCCATGTATAAAGGGCCCCATGTATAAGGGGCCCCATGTATAAAGGGCCCCATGTATAAAGGGGCCCATGTATAAAGGGCCCCATGTATAAAGGGCCCTATGTATAAAGGGCCCCTTTATACATGGGGCCCCTTTATACATGGGGCCCATGTATAAAGGGCCCCATGTATAAAGGGCCCTATGTATAAAGGGCCCATGTATAAAGGGCCCCATGTATAAAGGGCCCATGTATAAAGGGCCCCATGTATAAAGGGCCCTATGTATAAAGGGCCCCATGTATAAAGGGCCCTATGTATAAAGGGCCCTATGTATAAAGGGCCCCATGTATAAAGGGCCCCATGTATAAAGGGCCCCATGTATAAAGTGAAAATGTGCAGCAGCCACACAAACCTTTTCTGTGAACAATATCAAACTACAAATAATCCAAATTCACCTAAATCCACTGAAACCTGATGACATTCAGTTATTTAGACCAGGAGCTTCAGACCTGATGTCTTTTCATGATTTTAATATTTTATTGTTTAAACAATGAAACCACGTTTATCCTCAGACAATAACCCAACATGCACACAAAATGATAAAATAATAAAATGATGTGAAAACCTCATTCCAATGTAAATAACTTTCCTCATAAAGATTAACGCTTCGGTCTGAAATCATCCATGGAGTCATTTCATTCTCACTAAAACAGTTTGATTATTTGGAGGCGATCAGGTGAGGAGCCAATCACAGGAGAGCTTTGGCTCTGATGGAGAACATCAGAGGGAGGATTGATCAGAGATCATATTGATCTGATGGGAAACGTTGATGATGTTTATCAGCGTTTAGATTCATCCAGACTGATCATCTCTGAGCAGAACTTAAAGAAGGAAATAAATAATGTGCCTTTATGGCCAGAAAGCATCTCTATTCTGTAATTGTACAACTTCTTCACATGATTCCTGTATGTAGCATAAAGGTCCACATGTCCACTCAGAGCCTCTCTGAGTCTCTCTGCTGCTCCGCCTCGTTCTTTTCTTCTTGTAGGTGAAAAATGGGTTCATGTCAAATGTATTTTGTAAACCATGTTTTGCTTTTATTTCACCGACTGGTTGTAATTCTTGTTTTTGTCAGCATGTGGTGCTGTTGCTACAGAGAGGTCTAAAATTACCGGAAGTAGAAAAAACCTCTTGTTGTGGCACTAACTGGTAAAACGGAAGAGAACATTGTTGATCTGAGACCTGGTGGAGAAAACGACTCCATGGCCACATGAGAGAAGAATCCAAGTGTTCGGTAATTAATGTTGGAACTGAATTATCTCCCGTGGACAAAGCTAGAGATGATGCTGATGTCATGTTTTTCTGCTTGTCCTCTGCCGTTTGTTTAGCGGTTAAATGCTGTTAGATTTCAGCGCTTCGTTCTGCTCTGTTGAGCGCTAACCGCGTTGTTAGCCCGCCATTTCACCGAAGCTAACCCTTTCTACTGCTCGAAATACGGCACATTTATTTCTCCATATATTGAATCTCATTCTTTTTATTTTGTTTCAGCTCAGAGGGAACATTGTCTTGTTGGGAATAAAGAACCATTTCTCTGTGAAGCTCCGTGTGCGGTATTAGTCCCGGCTTCACATTCTTTTTAATTTTTATTTCTTTTTCTTTAAAATGTATTTTTATTTTTGTGAGGTGACCTTATGTGTCCTGAAAGTTCCTTTTAAATAAAATATATAATTTTACTCTACAAACAAGGACGTTACCATGGTTACTGCTTCACCTGGCGGCAGACTTCCAGGTATTTGTACTAATTTACATTAAAATGCATTTATGGAGGCGACCAGCAGCTGCTCTGTTTCCTGTAAATCAGGATTTATAAAGGAACGATGCGCAGCGACGGCTTCATACATCCAGACTTTTTGTGCTCCGAACTTTTCTAAATTTCTCTGTACGCCAAGTTTTATAGTGAAAACTGCAAACTTTTTTTGCATGAGGCCCCTGAACCTTTTGGGGTGTCCGAAGCTGCAGGGAGTTCTGGTTCTCCTGGGAACCTTGATAGGGGGACATCACCGGATCTTTCTCTCCTCTGTCGGCGCTTTGGTTTAAACATCACATCCCCATCAATAAAACGGTCAGGTGCTGTTCTGGCCTTCATAGACCCAACAGTCACCCCTTTACCAGAACCGGTGTTTTGGCTGCAGGTGTTGCTGCTGTTTACCTGCTGTTTTCCTGTGATGTTGGCTGTGTAGGTTGGGTTCATGCAGATCGGGACACGTGGGGACACAGGTGTGCAGGGCAGGAAGTGAGGATACTGGTCATCAACATCCTCGATGTCGATGGTGAGGACAGTGGAGATGTTGAACTTCTCCTCAGTGTTTGATTCCTTCAAACAGAACCGCCCACAGACTCTCGTCATCACATTGACACTTTTACTATAAGTATAATGCAGCCATGTGGGGGGGGGGGGTGGGGGGCTATGGGGACTTGAGCACCTGCCCCTTTTGCTCCTTGCCCTCAAGTGCCCTTTTGGCCAATTTCTTTTTAAAATTATTATTTCCTAAGCCCTCTGACACATAACATGTACTAAATTTATTTGGTTTTTTGTTAGTTTTTTTGTTTTGTTTTGTATTTTTCAAGAAAAACAACATAATAAGCCCTCTGGTCACCTTGTTACCTTTGACCTTTTGCCCGTGATGCATGACCCAGTTGCCTCTCGCAGTGAGATGAGGCGGCTAACTGGAGCTCAACGTAGCGAACGTTCCAGATCACAGATCAGTTTTTGGTGAATAAAAAACGTTTTTGGTGAATAAAGTGGAGACCTGCTGCTTGTCAGATGACGGAAAACGTTGAAGTATCGTTTCTGCTTCAGCTCGGAGTCGCGGTTTAAGCAGAGAGGTAATGAAATACAACAGACGCTGACAGGCCTCTGCGTCTGCCTTTCTCTGAAGAACTACTGAGTGGGAGGAGACAGACAGGTGAGGAGAAACTGTTCGTATCTATCGATTCAGTATAAATATCATACAGACATTAGGCTGCTGTTGGTGTGCTATTAGCTAGCTGCTAGCTAACGACTTTGCTAGCAAAGCTAGATAACTAAAAAGCTTCTTCCCTGTATCGTTAATGATATCTGTCATTCTTTAGTGTTGCTTATGCAATAAGGGCACATCGCCCGTCCAAAACCGATCATCTCCATCATGGATATATGTCAGATATTCTAATTTCTTTGCTGCATAATGTACATTTCATTTATTCTGGCGTTAGGTAAATGTATCTTGAAGGAAAATAACACTTAAATAAAAGTCCAACAAGGATATTAATTTAGAATTAAAAATAACTCAGCCTGAATTACCATGATAGATATAATGAATGTAATAATCAATCTAGCTGCTCCTGTCCAATAAAACAAACTTCATTAATGAAGGTGAAAAAACTCAATCCAGACTTTAAGTAATATTATGTTGTGCTATGGACTGAAAAACATTGGTTTAAACACAATATAGTATTCTGATCATAGTTCATTTTTTGCTTTTTTCAGTTCACAGATGCCACGTAAAGAAAGACGTCAGAAACAAAAAAGAAAGGATCTGCCAGAAGCAGCCAAAGGTCATGGATTGTTGACCAACTGGGTCAGAACAAGAACCGCAGGTAAGAACAAAACAATAAAGGTTCTTACCAAGATCAACATGCAGTTTTTGGTAGTGAACAATCTAATACTACAAGGCCGCAGTTATATTAAGATGTACTAAATCTATTTGTATATCTCACAATTTGTAATTTATCATTGTTTATTACGCTCTGAAAGCTGTGTGACTTTAATATTCTGTCCTAAAATGCCGTTAGATGTGCCTTTTCTTTTGAACACCTGCCCCTTTAGTTGTCTAGGGTTAGGGTTAGTTGTCTGCCCCTTAGTTGACTTGTTTAGAACTGAACTTTCACCTGGGCCCACATGATGATCTGTAGGCGAGTTCTGCTCTCATAGTCCAGAGGTTTGCTCAGCACCACTTTCCCACTGTTGGGCAAGTCGATCCTGAAGAACCAGGCATCTTCCTGCAGGTAACAGACAACAGGTGATGCAACTTTCCTGACAAAGGTTTGCTTTGCAGCATGAATCCTGAAACTTTGATGCTGAATGGGCAAGAAGTAGACGGGGATCCTACCGAGGATTGGTCGATGAAGTAGCTGATCATATCTCCATCTGAGTCGACAGCCTTCACAGTGAAAACCACAGAGTTTACTGCTGCAACCTGCAGAAGAATGAAAGACTGACTGAGGAAGTGGTTCCTGGACAGGACAATCTGTCGGATCATACAGGTTTTCCATTTGTTGAGATGTTTCACCTCACTGATGCTGAACGGTTGGATGGTCTCCTCCAGGAACTTTGGTTTGTTGTCATTTTCATTCAGAATCTCCACCAGAATCCTGTAGTGGCTCTGAAACCAGTTTACATTGCCTTACTGGACTGACTGGTGTGTGTATTCTGGCTGTGTTCTCTGAACTTACTTGTTTGATATCGTCCTCATAACAGGTGAGCTCAGCTATCAGAAATGGACCCAGAACCTGGGAAACAAAGACACTTTGTCAGACATGCTGGACTGTGTTTTAGGGGCGTCTGAGCCGTACCTCTCGGTCCAGGACTCTGGATGCAGACGAGTTGAGTCTGATGGTCCGACCTTCTAAGTAGAACCAGTTGGCATTCGGTCCAGTCAGGCACAGACGCACGGTGTTGGCTCCTGGGTCAGATCTGATGCTGATGTGTGAGATGAACTGACCCACTGGACTGTTCTCCCTGACAGACGCAAAGATATTGGAGCCGGCCGTACACAGACTAGCTGAGGACCAAACAGAATCAGCAGTTGATGTACTGAAGCAGCACCAATAACTCATGATGTACTTAATGTTCTTACCTGTAGCAACATGGCAGGAAACTCTGAGAATTAGCTGCCACAGCAACAGACAAAACATCCTTGACATTTTCTTCCTTCACCTGTTTAAGAAAGAAGCCATTGGATCAGAATATCTGGGTTCCAGCAGATGAAACTTGATAGGTATTTTCCTAGAACCTACATAAAAGAACCACAGACAACGTATATGAATTTTATGACTAAACTTTTGCAAAAGGAGAAAACTCTGTGAACTGCTCCTCCGAGCCGTTCACAGAGCGTCTGAAGATCTTTGGGTTCAGCTTGTCTTTTATTATCAAACTTCAAAGACGGAGGATAGGCAAGATAGACAGCAGAGGAAAAATAGCAAAGGTCGTAAAACAATTTACCTAAACAACTAGAAACCCAGTTCCAGATGCGACATCTGACCTACGATCTGAGCCCGGTTCAAATCTCTGTTTCACATGAAGATGAACAGACAGTTGTGACCCCCAGGTCAGTTAATACACACTAAAGAAGAGACTTTAAACTGACTAACATTAGACTGAATATGAACTAAAGTAACAACAAAATGATAATACCAAAAAATCTCTATCTAAACTCGACTCTAAAACGCACATCAACAGATCATCGTCTGTATCAGCAGCTCTGGAAAAGGAGCGAGTTATGCTCTGGAACATAAAAATCCTATTCTGGATTAAGATTCATTCCTTATTTTATTTATTTATGGTGTTAAAATGATGATCTGAGATATGCAAGCCTTATGACAGCCAAGACACGTCTTATAAACCTAGGAAGGGTCAAAGGTTATCTCCAAACTATTTGGAGTCCCAAGATTATTCCCAACAGGAAAACATCTCAGGTGTCCAGCTGATTCATCCCAAGGTCAGAGGTCAGAGCAGGAGCAGAGGTCAGGGAAATGAAGGAACCCCAAGAGCTCCATCTCTACAGGTCTCATCCTGTAGAAGGCTGCAATTGGCCCGCTGGTGTCTCGTGGCCCCACCGTGATATGATACTCGTTTTAGAGTTGAGTATAATATTAGTGCGGACCTCTGAAGGAAGTCCCGCCCGTCGTTCCTCGTCATGGCTGACATTCGGTGCTAGGCTAAGCTACACTGACTTCATGCACACTACACTTGTAACAATAGAGCGGTGGATGATGGACCAGTCCGGTACCAGTTTCCTTTCCCTGCAGTCGCCATTCCGGTACTTTCTACCATTAATGCCACGATCAAACGCAGAGAAAGGCGACTGGTACCGGGCTGCTCATCATCCGCCGCGCCGTTGTGACCAGCAGAAGCGGTGATGACGTCACGCGTCCAGACGTCCTCCATACGTTGCTAGCTGGCTAAAGACTTCTATGAAACGTAGAACAAGAGCGACGCCAAGTGGAATAAACTTACGTTTGTTCACATTGCAGTCTAAAATGACCCAATTCCCATTTTTTTTTTTCTTTTCGAATGCGACCCATAACCGATACTATCCGATTCAAATGCAACCTAACGACCAGGCCGCCTTCATCCGAACTGAACGTCACTGATACGTAACAAATTCTGAGTCCTGATACATGGAAGAGGGTAGAAAAACAACTATGACGACAATAATGAGGATTAAATTGTTAATATGCTGCTCCGGTTGGACATCAACTTTAAAGCTCCACCGTTAGCCTCCATGTTTACTTCCGCAAACACTTAGCACTTCTTTTCATGGCGGTTGGCAGAACACTGAGAACTATAGACATAATGGACTCTTTGCACCTCAGTGTTCAGGGAAAAGCTGCTCGATTGTTTCCAATCCAATAAAAATATTTTACACTAGGTGCTTGCAGGGCTTGGCTAAGGTTAGTACATCGATCTGAAGCCCCAACAAATCAGATGAAGAACGGTTAAGATATACGCCTCGTTATACGGATATTACTAAATAAATCATGAACGGCTGTGTGCTTTGTAATCTGCTCATCATACATTAATATCAGAATATTCCTATTCTATTGTTATAGCCACTAAGCATATTTAAATACACTGAACTATGTATCAATACAATTAAAAAATACTTTAAAAATACAATTGTTTATAAATGTAGCTTTGATAGATGTTTGAATATTGTTTCCAGTAACAAAAAAGCGTGTTATGATAGATTAAATGCGCTGATACGTCATTGTGCTGCTAAACACGTAACGCTGAGTGGAGTGGTGGACCGCTCCAAGATGGCCACCCGCTCCAAGATGGCCGCCCTAAATCTCGTCAGCGACAATAGGCGAGAGCGGCCATGAGGCGTCTATCCTTATGTTATGCCTATGGTTTGCATTTCAGACTGCAGAACACATACAGGTTGCATATGTGTGAACGGCCGGCAAAATAAATCTGATTTGACAAAACATTGGAATTGGGTCCCTTCAGGCTGCAGTGTGAACGCACCCTAAATTTAGTCACACCCTCATCATGTCTTTGTCAATCCAAAGCCTGCAGTTCATGTATTGGAGAAATAATTAAATGTTGATGACATTTGAGGATATTTTAAAAAGGTTTTTGTGGAATCCGGCCCAGACTCACCCAGACTCTGCCTCCAGGCAAACTGAGTTTGAGACGAAACGTCCACAGTCCCACTCAGAGACCCTCTGACTCTCGGTCTTTAAATCCTGGCTGAATCCTTTGCTGCTGTTCAGACAGGCATCTTTACCATCTCCTTATTTTTTATTTTTTTATTTAGAATTTTTTTTCTTTAAAATGTGTTTTTATTTTGTGAGTTGACATCATGTGCCCTCAAAGCACCTTTTAAATAAAGTATAGAATTATTGTTATTATAAATACTTATACTGCAAGAAACAAGGACGTTGCCATGGTTGCTGCTTCACGTGGTGGCAGACGTCCGGGTTTTAATACTAATTTACATCAACATGTATTTATGGGGGCGACAGGGAGGAAGAGCAGCTGCTCAATTTCCCGCAAACTAGGATGTATAAAGGAAAGATGCGCAGCCACGTGCGTGCGCACGGCTTTATGCATCCGATTTTTTTGTGCGCTGCACTTTTCCAAATGTTTCTATTCGCCAAGTTTTAGTGTAAAAACTGCGCAGTCATTTATGCATGAGGCCCCAGAGCAGAGATGCTGGACTGTGATGGACAGATGGTGAACGTGGTGGAGGTATAATGATGTGGGACAGTTTTGTAGCAAAAGGACCAGGAGCTCCTCTGTAGACCAGAGTCCCTGAGTGGATGTGAGTCCATCTGTCCAACCTCTGAAGCTTGGTCCAAACCGGGTCATCAATAGAAGTGTAATCTACAGCAGAAAGGCCTAGTCAAAGTCCAGACCTCAGCCTGACAGAGAATGTTTTTCTTCAGGGTTATCCTGCACGTTCAGATCTGCTGTGTTTCAGCGGGTCAGCGGTGTCCTGCGGTGGGGACGGCAGGAGGTCAGAGCTGCCTGAGTCACAGCGTTAATGAGAACGTGAGTAAACGAGGCGAGTCGGGCCGCTCTGCTCGTCTTTATCACGAGCTTCAGCATGTGCTGCAGAACCTCTGCTGCTCGGTTCTGTCTGCTGTAGCAGCGAGGCGCTCACTGACCACAAAGGAGAGTTTGCTCACACGGCTTTCAGCTAACCCCATTCCTTAGAAAGGATTTCATTCCACTAAGTCCTTCATTGCAGGAGCTGCTTCACATTCCAGAAGTTAAAGCCCCAGATGTCCCGTCAGGATCAGCAGGAACCAGTAGAACCAGCAAAGCGTCTCCTGCTTTAGCTGCAGGATGAGGCAGAGTGATTGTTTTCACTCTGCTGATACTAACAGGTCCTGCCACAGACTGGCGACCCGTCCAGGTGACCCGTCCAGGTGACCCGTCCAGGTGACCCGTCCAGGTGACCTGTCCAGGTGACCCCGCCTCTCGCCCAGAACGTTAGCTGGAGTGGCAGCAGCAGGTGTCCCGACCCCACTAGGGACAAGGTGTAAGAAAATGGATGGATGGATTATACAAACAGCTGTTTAACCCTTTAACTCCCGTCCATCCTGAAGGACGGACCTGATCACCAGCAGCAGCCGCTGGTCAGTCCTGCTGAAGATGTTCTCCTTCCAGTCCATACTGGGAACACAGCAGCACTCGGTCCTGTCTGTCCAACCCTTCAGGCCACATCTGGGCATCAGCAACCTCTGCATGTACTCCAGGTGAGTCAGGTTGCCTGAACCAGCAGCTGCTGCCACCTGGCTCCAGGGCCGAGGCAGCTGCTGCTGGTTGGTGTTGGGAATTGTTCTCTCCATGGAACTTCAGGGGCCTCATGCATATATGCATATTTTATACATAAGTCGGCATGTATAAAAATGAACTTTGCTTCAAAGTGTGTGTAATAAACACACACACACTTTCTCCCTGCGTGAAAATGTGCAGCAGCCACACAAACCTTTTCTGTGAACAATATCAAACTACAAATAATCCAAATTCACCTAAATCCACTGAAACCTGATGACATTCAGTTATTTAGACCAGGAGCTTCAGACCTGATGTCTTTTCATGATTTTAATATTTTATTAAAATCATGAAACCACATTTATCCTCAGACAATAACCCAACATGCACACAAAATAAATAAAACGATAATAAAAGGATGTGAAAACCTCACTGGAATGTAAATAGTACTTTTCTTCCGTTTTGGTCTCATAAAGATCAGACTGTGAGCCGAAGGGCATGAAATGTGGGGTGATTTGATTCTCACTGAGAAAAAGAAAACGGGATTGATCAGAGATCATATTGATCTGATGGGAAATGTTGATGATGTTTATCAGCGTTTAGATTCATCCAGACTGATCATCTCTGAGCAGAACTTAAAGAAGGAGCCGACCGGAACCGGTACTGGTACCGGTTCCGGTCCAGCTGCAGTCATTAAACCGCCTGCTTTGTGAAAGCGCCTTATGGACATAAAGTATTCTGTAAATGTACAATATGCACATGATTCTACTATTTGGAATAAAGGTCCAATTTTCCCACTCAGAGACCGTCTGACTGTCGGGTTTAAATCCTGGCTGAAAGCTTTGCTGCTGTTCAACAGGCATCTGCACCTTATGTTCCCTGATGGCACCTTTTGAATAAAATATATAATTATTATTATAAGTACTTATGCTGCTGCAAACAAGGACGTTGCCATGGTTACTGCCCCACGTGGTGGCAGACTTTGGGTATTTATACTAATTTACATTAAGAAGTTTTTATGGAGGCGACCAGCAGCTGCTCAATGTTCCGCAGATTGAGATGTACAAGGGAAAGGCGTGAATTTTTTGTACGCCAAGTCTTAGTGTGAAAACTGCTCAGTGTTTTATGCATGAGGCCCCAGATCTATTCAACAGCCTGAAATTAAACGGATGTCTTGTTGCAGCTGAATGGACAGACTCCTGTTTAGGAGTCTGTCCTGAGTGTCTGCTGAACCACTTCTCTGTTCATGACCTTTGACCTATGTCCACCTTTTCGTTTTCTGGCTAAAAAACCAGATTTTTATTTTTAATGTGCTTCAAGCAATCGATGCTGCCATGCTCTCAGAGAAACGAGGCCCACAGCATCACATGTCCTCCACCAAACCTGGCTTCATTCCAGCCTGGATGTAGGCCTCTGTCACATCACTGGCCTACTTAAAGCCCAGCAGGAGTGGAAATCACAGATTTATAATTTCAGATTCTAGACGCTCTGAGCAAATTACAGATGGATCTTAGAAATTATAACGAAATCCTCAGCTGCTTTATTTTAAACTATTAAATATGAAGCTGTTCACTAAATTAATGTAACAATAAAAGATGGAGACACATTTTCATCTTTGGTTCTTGATAAGCAAGAGTTGAGCGTCAATAACGGTAAAACAATAACAGCCATGTCATCATGCAATGTTGGAGATTATTATTGATGAAAATAAAACAAACTTCTCTCATTATTTTGACATTTATCCAAAATAATTTACTTCCTCCAAACAGCTGATTTAGAGTCAAATGGAGAGAAAAATAGTTTCCAAATGGGTGCAGTAGAAAAGGAACTGAGTAGTTTCAGTGCTGAATGAGCTGGTTCTACTGGTTCCTGCTGGTTCTGCTGGTTCTACTGGTTCTACTGGTTCCTGCTGGTTCTACTGGTTCCTGCTGGTTCTACTGGTTCCTGCTGGTTCTACTGGTTCCTGCTGGTTCTACTGGTTCTACTGGTTCTACTGGTTCCTGCTGGTTCTACTGGTTCCTGCTGGTTCTACTGGTTCTGCTGGTTCTACTGGTTCTACTGGTTCTACTGGTTCTACTGGTTCTGCTGGTTCTACTGGTTCCTGCTGGTTCTACTGGTTCCTGCTGGTTCTACTGGTTCTGCTGGTTCTACTGGTTCCTGCTGGTCCAGTAAAGCCTCACATGACCATAAAGTAAAATACTCACCTCTCCGTCCGACTGACCTGCGGTCGGCTGCTGTCTCGGCTTCGCTGGCTGCAGACCTGATTTGTCACAGATTCATGTCTTCATGCTTTGGCTCCAGAGCTGGAAGGAGCTAGCTGTGTCACAGAAGTGTGTGTGTGTGTCAGAGAGTGTGTGAGGCAGCATTGGGGAGCTTATGCAGCATTAGTGAGCAGGATAAGTAGGCCAGCAGGAGCCTGTTAGTTCCACCTGCTGCTGCAGCGCCTCGCTGTCGGCTGATTATCAGCTCAGCTCGACTCTTTCACTGGGTAATTAAACTCATTCTGGAAGTGAAATCCCAAAAACTATGTGGGTTTGATTATTGGATGTTGGTGGAAGGAACAACTACACAAAGTTCTGCTGCTATGCCTGGTTGGCTGGTTCTGGTCACATGAAGGCGGCCTGCTTTGATTGGACCTCAGCGGCCCAACAGGGGGTTCTCCTGACTTTAAAGTCTTATGAAAAAGTAATACTGTCTTAAATATTTTCATTTTCAAATATGTTTGGATCAGCTATTTCAGTTATATGTCAGCAGGACAATGAGGTTTATTGGATTCAATAGAAAATGCAACATGCATGAAGAAAAGATATGAGTGCAAAGATTTGGGCACCTCAACAGAAAAATCACATTAATATTTATAAGATCCTCCTTTGCAAAAATAACGGCCTCTAGATTCTTCCTGTACTTCTGATGAGTATCTGGATCCTGGGTGAAGGTACTTTGGACCAATCCTCCTTACTAAACAGTTTCAGTTCAGTTGGGTTTGATGGTCACCCAACATGAACAGCCCACTTCAAACCATCCCACAGACGGTGATGAGATCCAGGCCTCTGATGGTATCTGCACAACAGTTTATGTTCCTCTGCTTGAAGCCTGAGTGGATTTGGATCATTGTCTGGTTAAAATATTCATCCCCCTCATAACTTTGTAACGGATGCTTGAACATTATTCTCAATAATCTACTGGTATTGAGTGGAATTCATGCAACCCTCAACTTTAACAAGATTCCAGCTCTGGCATTGGCCTCACAGCCCCAAAGCATGATGGAAGCTCCACCTAATTTTAGTGACTCGGATCCTGATGCTGATTGAAACCTTTTGACTCTGAAGCAGAAAGAGGTTCTGGTTGTGGTTCTGTTCTACAACTGGGTCAGTTTCAGTGAAGCTGATGGACTCAGACTGGAAACTCTCTCAGTTGAGGACCCTTCGTCTTCTGGGGTCCATAGCATAACTCTAGCCAGAGTTAGGCTTTTACTATGTCTTCTGACTTCAGAGGAGACATCTCCTCCATCTCATGTGTCTCTCCCATCTTCTTGATCCTCTGGGTTCTGTGTTTGCCTCCTCGTACAGTTGAAGGTTAATTTGTCCAGATGACATTTTGCTGTCTCAGCTGAGTCTTTGTCCTGCTGCTCTGACCTTTAATCCGTCTCTCAGGATGAAGTCTCAGGTTCTGCTGACCTCAGATCCGTTCCAGGCGCTTTGCGGCTCATGACTCAGGACAAAGGAGTAGGTTTGGGATGTTCTGCCCCCAAGATGTGTTATTCCACGGCGGAACATGGAGGGATTGGAACGGATTCTGGGATTGTGATTCATCTCAACAGAAAGCCCTGTGCTCCAGAGCAGAGGAAACGGGCTGATCCAGAACCAGCAAGCAACAGAACTTCTCTCTGCAAAACATGATGTTCACACCTGCTGTTGGGTCTGACTCTGGTCCCACCCTAACCTACCCTGGGTCGAGATGAAAACAGGCAAAGAGGACTTGAACTAAGCTCAAAGCCAGGTCTTCTTCATTTCCTCTATGTTGGTTTGCTTTAGGATGGATCCAGCTGGCCTCCAAACCCAGAAGACATTTAGCTGTAGTTGGTTTTGTTCTTCGCTTCTTTATTGTTTGTTGTCCAGAAGGAGAACATCAGTTTCAGTTACATCCCATCATGCCCATTTCACAGATTCAACAGCTGCAAGTTACAAAACTTTCATCAAACATTCATATTTCTGTTTGTCTCTGCAGCCTCAAAAATGTCCACCTTGTTCTGGAACAGCGTTAAAACATGGAACCACCCAGATACCTGGGAACGTCTGTCCAATATCTGATCCTCTGGGCGCTCTAAGAAACACACCAATACTCTAAAAGAAGACACTGTTTGACTTCAGAGGATTCAGACTCTAAGCAGATGACTTCTGGATGTTCTGGAGAACATTTGAGTTCATAGTCGACGCTTAAAGCATCAAGTCCTGCAGCAGAGCAGCCTGTAAAAGACGTTCCTGAACTCTGCATTGAAGATTGTGTAGATTATTGGGTTAACAGCACTGTTGACATAACCTAGCCATGTGACCACAGAAATAAGGGTGGGGCCGATATCACAGGAATGGCATAACACCTTGGTGACATGGACGGTGAAGAAGGGCGTCCAGCAGGCCAGGAACACGCCTGAAACACAAAGACAGTCTGGCATCAGTCACAGAGGAGCAAAACTGCAGACGCTTGATGCAGCTTTAGAGGAGGATGTGAATTTTATGCTCCTTGGTGTGAAGCTGGTTCCACACCAAGGAGCTCCCACAGTTTCTATTTTTACAGAAGTTACAGCTCAACTGAAGATCAGTTTGTGTCCTGTTCTCATTCTCTGGGAGAAACTACTGTCCCATTCTGGGAGACCGCGTTTCAGGGGGCTGTCTGTGGAAGCTGCTCTCAGATGTCTGCATTAACTCTTAACCCTGACTCTGCTGTTTATCGTCCCGAAACTGAACTCAGAATCTTTTCAGATGAATGAGGCGACCCCGGCTCGTTAGCTGGAGCTCTGCTGCTGCTTCACATGTGATTGTTGTCACTCTGGAGAAGATATCAAGCATCACAATGAGGGCAAACCTCCTGCCCTCCTGTGGTCCTGCAGCTGCTGCCTGGTCGTCTTCAGCAGACTTTCTCCTCACTTCTTGCAGAATACATGTTTGGTGATGATGAACTCATTATAACACGTGGACCAGAACAGCCTGGCCGTAGAGTGATGAGAACAAAGCTGTACTAAACAGGGCGATAAAGATGTTTTTAAGGGTGGATTCTTCAGTTGTTTTTTAAAATAATCTACTTAAATTCATGAAAAAAAAATTCAAACATATTTGGTTCATCCTGTCAGGAAATGTGATCTAGGATTTTATGATTCAGTTTGAAGCTGTCCTGGTTCTGGTTCTGGTACTCACCAACAACGACCGGCAGAACCTTCATGGCCTTGCGCTCCCTCCCACTGACCCGGCTGGTCTTGCTGGTCCCTGGTCCTCTCTTAGTGGCGTTCTCTCTGCAGCCGTTTCCCTCCCACCTCCCGGTGGGCTCGCCGTCTGACACACTGTCCGTCTGAGTGGTCATCAGGTCGCTATCAGCTGCCATCACTGCCCCATGCTGGTTTTCCTCTGTCAGCAGAGTCGCACATGGCGTTGCCATGGAGAATGTGGATGGAGAGGTGGGGCTTATAGGAGGCACTGTGTAAACAACGTTCTCCTGGGTACCAGTTGTGTCTCTAGCTCTACGTAGAGCCGAGGCCAGATGAGAAGAGAGACCTCTCCGGCCGACCCGACGGGCCTGGGACCGGCTCCGACTGCTCCAGCGTCGCAGGCCACGAAACATCCAGTAATAGAGAAAGAGCATGACTGGACAAGGCACGAAGAAGGAGCAGACCGATGAGTACACCACAAAATGATCGTCCTCCAGCTTGCAGACCGTCGGATCCCGACCCGGCACCTGGTTCAGACCAAAGATGACTGGACTGGCCACGCCTAGAGATAGGACCCAAGTTGCGGTGATGAGAGTCAGTTGGCGAACACTGAACTGGTTTCTGTTGTATTTTAGGGGCACTATGACGGCGATGTACCTGCAATACAAGCAGACATACTGAACTCAGACGACAGTTTAGACGATCCCATGAAAGGAAACACCATGGAGTTTTACTGGATGTGCTGAACTTTTCATCACACTGATGAGATGTACTGAACTCTGAAAGAATAGGTTCATATGTTCTCTCTCTGCCTTTAAGATAGAAACATCTAGTCATGTGCCAAGCGACAGCCTCTGCTCAGCTGGTAGGCTTCCAATATAGCTTCTCACCCTCCGTCCTAAAAATATATATGTGTGGTCTCAACCATGTTTGATTCACTGAGGTGTTTTATAAAATTTTTTTAACACTTTGAAAGTTGTTAATTGGACTGATTTTCACTCATCAAACTGGAGGACCAGAAAAGAATCTGTTATCTCCATATCGAGCTGCAGTTTAATTTATTACCATGGAGAATGGATGAGAAGAGTACATTTTTTTGTCCCGTGAGCATCAATGTGATCTCTAGTAACATGTTTAATGGCTGGAGCTTTTAATTTAATCGTTCTGGATAATGAAGTTCCAGTAAAGATCTGTAGAGGGCGATGGTCATTTAAATGGAAATGTTTCCATTAAACCTGAAGGCTTCTGTCTGAAAATGTTAATGATGATTGTGCCAGGCAGCTACTAATTACGTCTATAAAGAAGGAAGCAATTAGAAGCAGCTTCATAACCACAGAGATGGAAGTTGTGCTGTTTGATGCGGGAATCATATTCAGAGTCCACCCGTCCATCTGTCCTTCCGTCGTCTTCTACTTGTACGAGGTCAGGGGAATCCAGAGGACAGCTTTGGACTCTCTAATTTCTGCTTGCGGGTTCCCAAAGTGTCCCAAGTCCAGAAGGGATATTTAGTCCGCCCAATGAGGCCTGGGTTCTGGCCTCTTCCATATCCCATAAGGATGAGTCAGGGTAGGAACTAGATAGACAAGATACCAGAGTGTTACCTTTCAGCTCAGGTTTCCACCTCTACATCCTTGAACAACACCTTCATTACTGTGGAAGAAACCCTGATCCATCTACTGATCTCCTGCTCTGTCCTGCCACTCAGAACCAAGACAGCAAAACACCTGAACTCCTTCACTTAGGGCAGAGACTAACCTTGGACAAGAAGACAGCAGGCAGAGTTACTCTGGGGTTTAGGCCCTTAGGTTCCAAAAACAGACTCTCTCCTTTCCACCACACCTTGAGAACGAGGCCATGGACACCTCAACCAGAACCAATGAGAGATCAGACTTGAATGAGTTTAACCTGGAGAGCAAATGAGCTCAAACGTGTCCTGAAAATGTGAGAGCAGCTTTTCATTTGGTTATTTGTAGGAGGTATTGAGGTGAGCTTGGACTTCCTCTGTAGTCTGCAGGTACACAGTCCAAAACACAGTAGGTGTTACCTGACAACCTTTCTATAGGAAGAGACAAACTCTTCTTGAACCTTCACTCCCATGACCTTCTCTCTTCCCTGTCACCCTGCTTCAGATTAGAGAATATGTTGTATGTAACATGAAGGACGATGGAGTTGGAGGGTTCCAGGAGCAACTTACCGGTCTACGCTGATGGCACACAAGTTCAAGATGGAGGCAGTGCAGAGCATTACATCCATGGTCATCAGAGCGTCACAGATGGAGGTGCTCAGAGTCCAGGTTCCTCCCAGGAACTACAAACAGTCACAGTTCAGTCACGGTCCGTTCCTCATTATCACCTCTCCACCTCCAGAACACCTGACTGACCTCAGAGTAGACGTAGAGCGGTAGCACGAGCACGGCCAGCAGCAGGTCGGCCACCGCCAAGCTGATGATGAAGTAGTTGGTGGCGGTCTTCAGAGAGCGCTCTGTGAGCACGCTCAGACACACCAGGACATTTCCCAGGATGATGATGAGGATCAACAGGACACCAAGAACCAGGGCCAGGTAGTTGTAGTCCCTCATGCGAGCCTCTCCTGCAGGGCTGTCAGGTGTCACATTTTCCATGATGGGAAGCTGGCTTAGGGTTGGCCTGTAGCTTTCATCTGGAGAACATTGAGTCAGAGGGGTTGGAGGGTTAACAAGAGAACGATAGAGGAAGGGAGCTCACCTCACTGATACCCAGCTAAAGTAATGGCTTAGAGGAATGGCCAGAAACCCCAAAGCTTCACCCACAGAAGGTTAGCAGGTCAGAGGTCATGACCCTGAACCAGTCTGGATGCCGGGAGTAGCTGAAAAAGTCAATGAGTGTCCATCAGCTGAGGCTCGGTCCAAACTGGGTCAGCAACAGAACTGTGATCCAAACACAGCAGCAGATTAACAATAGAATGGCCTAGTTAAAGTCCAGAGAACGATAGTCATTTGGGAACCAGCATGAGGCGACTGGATACCTTGAGACATGTTTGAAGGAAGATGGCCCGAGCTGGACCGCCTCGTGGTGTCGTCTGGGTCAGAACCTCTGACCCGGACCAGCCGGTCCACCGAGGATCGTCTCATGAAACTCGGTAACTAGGAGGCGCCGCAGCCCACCTGGCGCTGGGGGCTCAGATGAGCTGCAGCGCCTTCTTTTCGTTTCCTCTGACATGGTGAGTCGGTAACCATAGCAACAGGCGTGAAGGCGGTTCCCTCCATGTGAAGTGATCATGCTAATCAGAGCGTGGAAGACAGCGGGGGCGGAGCCTCAGCAGGACCATCATGGCAGATATGGATCATATGTGGAGCAACAGGAAGTGACATAATGAAGCAATGAGGTCATCAGGTTATGATGAGGTCACATGGCACTGAGGTGTGCTTATAATCCATAATCTTTTCATTAATATAAATTAGGAGCACATCTGTCACATCTGCTGTAATCTGATGAAGAGGAGCTGAGCTGAGTGAGGTCATCCTTTCACAATAAAAGCCTCCATCATGACACGAATTTACATTAAAAATCAGTCCGCAGAGACGGAAAGAGCAGAACCCAAAGCTCCGGCCAATCAGAGACCAACCCCCCCGACCCACTGCTTTGGAAGCGGGTCGACTCCAGAGGTTTCTGAATGTCCTTTCATTTCAACCAGGCTGATATCTGGACTTTGACTAGGCCCCTGCAGCAGTTGGTCCTTCAGCATGTTCTATTGTGCTTGGGATCGTTGTTCTGGTGACGACCCAGTTTGGACCAACTAACAGAACCTGGGCCGGCCATCTCAAAGTCAGAGTCCGTCATCAGACGTTCGAGGAATCAGAGTTACGTTTCTTGCCGTTTGCCAGTAGAACTAAAAACTTAAAGATAATAAATAAGAACAAATGATAAAAACATTTTCAATAATCCATAAAAGACAACAGTAACCCTGAGGCGGAGACAGTCCTCTGTCTGTCTGGACCTCCTGGTTCTAACATGGTTGGCCGGGTCAGAACTTCATAAAGTTCTGCTGCAGACCAGCCGGTCCTGGATTTGATTGAATGAAAGTCGACATTTTAACATTTCAGTAGAACCAACAAACGTAGAGAAAGAAAGAGTCAAACTCACAGTTTCAGAGCTTCCTCTCTGCCTCTTCCTCCTCTTCTGTCTTTATTTCCTGTCTCTCATGTCCATTCTGTCCACCCCGTCTGTCCCTCCGTCCTCCACCTGTAGCTGCTTCCAGCTCCGCTGAATAACTTTCTGCTTCTATAAAAAGATTCAGCATCCAAAGCCTTCCTCCTCTTCCTCACTCCCTCTCTCTCTGCTGCGCTGTGATTGGCTGGCAGTCAGCAGCGATGAAGACTGCCTCCTCTTCATCAGTCCAGCTGGATCTTCCTCCTCTGCTGCTGGAACCAGAACCACCACAACCATCACCTCATCACAGGTGAGTGAATGAATTGGAGCTGCACAGCGGCGCAGTTGTTAGCGCTGCTGCTTTGTCCTGAGTTTCAGTTCCAACCCGGGACTGAAACCTAAAAACAAAGAAAATTTGACTCGATATGTAAAATCTCCATCAGCGGGTCAGAGGTCATCTGGGGAGTAAAGAGCTGAGTGTGATCAGCATAGAGCTGATGTCACCCAGCGGCAGTATTAAGACAATTGGACCTAAGCCTGAGCCCTGAGGGACACCGTAGTGTGAACCAGAGGTGCCCAAGTTGGCCGGGAACCCTCCATCCTGCTTTAGATGTTCTCCGCTCCAGGACACCTGCAGTACCTCCTTTATCCTCCAGGGGCTGCAGCAGAAACATGGAGGGCCGGGTTGGGGACCTCTGGTTCCGACCTAAGGTCAGGCACCGAGATGTTCCTGAAGTCCAGTCTGTCTGAAGCCAGGGGTGATCAGCAGAACCAGACTAAGGTCCAGTGGTACTTTGTAGGCTCTGCTGATTCCTGTTAACCCCAGACGGGTTGGTTCTGAGACACGGGTCTGGTGGGTCCTGCTGGTCCTCTGGTCCAGGTCCAAAGGTCTCTGTGGGTCTATGTGGCTCTTCTGGACTGGTGCCGCCTTGTTGAAGGACCTGAGGTTCATCTTGGTTCCTTAAAACTTCCAATATTCTTCAGGAGTGTTTCTCACATGGGGGAACCTTCATCCACAAACCGGAGCATCTTTAGGACAAGACCGAGTCCAGTGTGTGTACTGGCTGAACTGGGCCGGGACCAGCGAGGGAGACATGGGGTCTCCCTCGCTGGTGGAGATCTGGAGAGGTTTTTAGGACAATGATGTGGTCAGGTGGGGTGGTGCAACATCTCCCTGTGAGATCGACTGGTGTGACCTCTGTGACCTCTGCTCCAGGGGCTGGAGTACCAGACCTGATTGTTCTGTGTCTCATCCTGGGCTGAGAGGCGAGGAGGATGCTACTCATGCTAATCAGTCTGTGTTATTAGCATTTGTGAGAGGAAGCTGCAGAAATGCTCTTTTATCCTCATTCATCCTGCTGGACGCATGTTTCATAAATAATTCATGACCAAACTGAGTCTGGAGAAGAAAAACTCCCCAGTTTAACTAAACCTGCCAAAGACGCTGCAACACTTTTATTAAACTGTTGCCTCACTGGAAAAACCTGCCGCTTCACTTAAAGGGATTATAGAGTGAAGCTGGACTAATGAGGTTCAACACGAGCCGCTCACACATTTCATTTCTTTTCTAATGGCGGCCATATTTATCCATCCTCTCTGCAGGGCTGACGTTCCTCTGGAAGAGGTCACTGACCATCAGCAACAGGACGAGGAAGGCCAGCAGCTTCAGCCGCTGTCCTTCTGAACCACTGGCCACGGATTGATGCTATCAAAAGATTAAAAGGGGTTTTATAAAAACAATAAAACAACAAAACAATCTATAAAACGATGATGATTGCAGTTCTAATAATAATGATCCAGTCACTGGTTTTGACGTGGACTCATAGGGAGAACGACGGAACCAGATTAGGAAGATCGGCTCCCATTGTCCACAAATGAGGTTTAGAAATATAAAATTTGTGAATTTAAATTCAGATTGAGTAAACAGGACGTGGATCTTCTAACGGACAGGACTCCTCGGGGAGCAGCTCATGTTCTCGAACCTGGAGCTGTGAGCAGGTTCTCCAGTTCTCCATCTGATGGCGTCAGAAGGCTGGAGGAGAACGAAGGCTTGGATCTGAGGAGCAGAGATAAAGCTGCTGCTTCTCACTCTTCATCCAGGAGTCTGAGGACCTGGTCACATGACTTTCCATCAAGTACAGCAGAGAGCAGCCATCTTTGTTCTCCATCACTGTGCTTTAGAAATGAAACCACTTCCTTTACATCAGGCGTTGTTGAGCCGCTGCCTGCTGAAAGGCGGAACAGCTCCAGATGTGAAGATGTTGGACTCCAGCCTGATCAGAGGAGCAGAAACTGAGATGAGCTTCATCTTCTGCCGCGTTGCTCAGACCTGTAAACTGACCTGGTTATCAGTGACTCTCAGCCTGAAATCTGCCAGACATTCAGTTACAATTTACTAAATAATAACTTGGACTAAACTCACTTGTTTAGATCAAAAACATTGAATCAGAATCCACATCTGTGAATAAATTATGTTGAGTTTAAATGAATAAGCAGATGAAAAACTTTCTGCTCCTCTGCTGCCACCTGCTGGTCAGGAGCTGCAGCTTCATTTAGAGCCAACTGAGGCTGTGGAGAAACCGAGGTTCCCTTTACCTCCGCTCTGCTCTCTGAAGGTCCTACTGAAATCAGTCTGAGTCTGGACTTTGACTACGCCACTGCATAAGGATGTCTCTGAACAGAACCTAGAGTTGGACTGGAACACAAGAGAAACATGATTGTTTGAAGTTATGAAAAATATGATAGAAATAGAAAAATGCTGAATGTATTTTAACCAGAAACTTTTCAGCTTTTAAATCTGCAGCTTCCCACTAATATAAAAGTTTTACAATCATAGATGAGGTCAAAGTTTCATCCAATAACTCCATGAACAATTCGACTTATTCAACCAAACACTAAACAAGCAGCAGACTATCATCTCCATCTTTTTACCTGGAATCATCAATTATAACTTTTATTCATGTATTGAACTCATTTAGAGCCTTTTTTCAAATGTTTATGATTCCGTCAAAATACTAAAAGCAGACCGCAGCCATCAACTGCAGCTGCTCTGCCACTGAGGAAGCACGGGGCGACAGTGGACCACGTCAGTGACTGCAGCAGCGTTTCTCGCTTAGACATTAGAAAGAATGAAAGAAGGTTGACCTCGTGTTATGATGTATTCATTTTTAGTAATAAGTTGAGGACCCAAAAAATTTAACTCAAGTAAATGTAAGTCGTTACTCTTCACCTCTGGTGATAATAAACTCCCGGACCGGATCACGTCGTGTCTGATGGCCGGTACTCGCATCGCACCCCATCAGGTTCGGAGGACCCAAAGTGCTTCACATTCACACGCTGATAACTAGAAACTGAAGCGCTTCAAGGATTTAAACTTAAAACTCAGTGAAAAGAATCATTTCAGGTTTAAAATGTAATAAAACAGGAGAAGCTGCAAGTCAAAAGACTAAATCGGATCCATCAAACCTCCAGGAGAGACGAAGGATTCGTCACGATCCGTTGGGTTGGGAATGGAAAACAGAAACAAGTCGGAAGAACTGGGATCTTTCTTAAGGGAAGCAGGAAGTTCCCAAAGGGAAGCAGGAAGTTCCCAAAGGGAAGCAGGAAGTTCCCAAAGGGGAAGCAGGAAGTTCCCAAACGGAAGCAAGAAGTTCCCAAAAGGAAGCAGGAAGTTCCCAAAAGGAAGCAGGAAGTTCCCAAAGGGGAAGCAGGAAGTTCCCAAAGGGAAGCAGGAAGTTCCCAAAAGGAAGCAGGAAGTTCCCAAAGGGAAGCAGGAAGTTCCCAAACGGAAGCAGGAAGTTCCCAAAGGGAAGCAGGAAGTTCCCAAAAGGAAGCAGGAAGTTTCCAAAGGGGAAGCAGGAAGTTCCCAAAAGGAAGCAGGAAGTTCCCAACAGGAAGCAGGAAGTTCCCAACAGGAAGCAGATGATGTGATCCTCTAGCAGCAAACATGTTGCCATTTTTCACTAATCCTGCTTGACATTAGTCTCGAATTTAGGCTCAACTTCCTGGATTAGAGGCAAAGGGCTGCAGAGAAGAACTGGACCGGATCACAGGAGGTTCTGGAGAGTTTTGATGGACCTGAATAGCCCAGACTGACTGACTGACTGGCTGATTCGTTCTGTTTCTCAGCCTGGAAGTCTCTGTTGCCTAGCAACTGTTCCAGACGGATGGAGGCGACTGCGGTTTCCAGCAGACATGGACACCGAGCAGCTCTGAACCGGGTCTCACTCTCTCGACTGCTGCGATTCATCAGACCTCAGCTGATCGGGAAGCTTGGAGGAAGAGGAGGGAGAAAAGGAAGAGGAGTCTGTGAGGACTAAGAAGAGTTCCTGGCAGGAAACGGTTAAATGTTGCGTCTTGCGGCTCCGCTCTGTATTCCCATCATGAGCGGCGAGCGTCAGAAGCATCGAGTGACGTCAGTCGGCATCGCAGGCAGAGCGGACACTGAGGGGGAAATATAGGACATCGAGGAAGAGGAGGAGGAAGAGGACTGCAGTAATCCAGAGAGAAGCAGAAAGAAGCAGCTCTTCATCAGGTACGTCTTCATCGCCTGATGCAGCAGGTTCAGCTGCTGCTGCACATTAAAGGAGCAGTTCCACATTTATGATCATGAAACTAAAAACAGTGAAAACAGAAAATCAGCAAAAGGAATTAGATGTTCTGGATGTTCTGGTTCTGGTTCTAGACTGTTTCTGGTTCTGGTTCTGGATGTTCTGGCCGGTTCTGAGGTCAGTGAATGAACATCTTTAGCAGTGAAACATGAAGGATGAATTCTGTTTCTGGTGTTAACCGGTCCACCTGTTGACCCACCGGATCTGATTCTGGTCAAAGAGACAATGACAGTAAAGATGTCGTCTTCTCCTCTGGACCAGAGGATTGGTGTAGAACACCCTGAGGTCAGAGGTCAGGATCTGCGTCCCTCGGTCTCCAGATCTGATGTTATGATAAATGTTCAGATCTCAGAAAATGTTTATCTGCTTCAGTATTTTTGCTCTGGATGTTCAGATTGAGACATTATCAGAAAATCCATAAAAAATATGCATAAAAATAATCAAATATTTAATGATCTCCTTGCTGCTCTGCTGCAGATTGGACCGCTGCCGTCCTCCTGTCTCTGTCCTCATGTCTCTGATCCCCTGTCTCTGCCTCCCTTCTCAGTTTTCTCGAGGCCCCTGCAGGATGAAGGAGGTACTGCGTCTGTCTCTGTGTAGAGCCTGACCTGACCCCTGACCTCCTCTGCAACACTCTGCACCGTCAGAAGCGGCTCCTCCTGCATCGGTCGCATCATGGACGGCTTCCGGCTGCCGCCCGTCATCGAGGAGGTGCTGGACCCCTCTGGTCAGTGATGAAGATGTTCTGGTAGTTCTGTCAGTCAGTGTTGATGTGGCTGCGAGTCTGGACGGGTTCTCTGGGCGGTTCTGGAGGTGAATTCTCCAGGAGTTTGTTCGGCCGTCTTGTCCTCAGAGCCACTGTACGGTCTTCATCCGTGATGAAGGTGATGATGGTGATGATGAAGGACCCTGCAGCTCTAACATTTCAGTCTTTCTCCCAGGAAATGCAGGAATCACGTCTTCATGCTGCCGTTTTCCCAATCTTGAATTTTGAAACATTTAAAATTGTTTTCATGATGGATTGATTTATTCATTTCTGTGGTACTGAGTTTTCACCACCAGAGGGAGCCAGAGGACGGACTCCTCAGGCTGGTTCTTCAGTTTCTTGATGTTTGGAGCTGCAGCAGTTCAGGAGCTCCTTGGTCGACTGTCTGCAGATGAGCTGTGTGAGCTGAAGGAGGACAAACCCAGCAGGCTGGCCGATACCCTGACGGCCAAGGAGAGGGAGTCCATGGAGGAGAAGGAGGAGCCTGAGGGAGACGGAGAGAAGGGCCAGCAGGAGGACGAGATGGAAGTGAAGGAAAGGGAGTCTGAAGATGACGATCAGGGAGAGGAGGAGGAGCTGGAGGAGCTTAGAGCTCAGGTGCTGCAACTTCTCCTGGAGCTGGATGAGACTCGAGAGGTTTCTCAGCGACATGAGGAGAGCTTCATGGAGATGCAAGGTGAGGAGCTGCAGGATTGGTCACCTGTTGTCATAGCAACAACACTGACCCATATTTAATGTGTGCTTTTTTTAAAACCTTGTTGACCTCTAGTTGACCTCTGCTTTTCCTCCTTAGGTCTGCTAGATGAGGAGCGGCTGGCGAGCGCCCATCAGGCGGAGAGCTTCACCCGGCAGATCCAGAGGCTGCAAGGTGGAGGGTTAGGGTTAGGGATTAGGTTCTGACCCGGTTCTGACCGTGTGGACGCTGCCTGACTGGTTTTGGCTCTGACTGGCTGAGTCTTGTCTCTCTCTGTTTGGTTGTTGCAGCTCAGCTTCGGTCGGCGCAGGAGGACATGAGCAGCCTGGAGGAGGAGAAGGAGAGCGAGCTGGTGGAGGTCCAGCAGGAGCTGCACTCGGCTCAAGAGGAGGTGCTGGTGCTGCAGCAGGCGGCCGAGGAGGCGGCGGCAGAGAGGGAGAACGACATCGCCTCCCTGCAGGAGGAGCTCTGCCGCCTGCGGGTGGAGCTGCAGCGCCTGCACGCCACGGTGGACGAGTACGAGCTGGAGGTCACCTCGCTGAGAGCCGAGCTGAGCATGAAGAGCCGCCGCACAGCCCGGTCAGGTAACCTAGCAACGCAGCCTCATGTCTGGACCAGTCAGGAATCTGCTGATTGATGGGCGGTGGTGTGTTCAGGTGATGTGACTCAGCTGCAGGAAGAGTTCATTTCTCTGACCAGTGAGCGTCAGACTCTGAGCAGCAACAACACGGAGTTGATCAACAAGTTGCAGCAACAGCAGCAGCAGCAGCAACGAGACATGTGAGTGGTTCCGGTCCAGTGTTCAGCACTAAGACTGAAACATTGCTGCTGGTTCTGGTAGTGGTGAAGGACTGGATCAGCTGAATGTTCTCACACTTCTTCCTGGTTGTCTCAGGTGCGGCGACTCGTACCTGGAAGTCAGAGCTGAGGGCCAAACTGAGGACGACGATCAGCTAAAGGCGGATTCCTACATCACTCTGTCCCAGTCCAGACCCGAACTGCAGAGTCTGGACTCGTCAGCAGTCCAGGATGAAATCAGGACCTTGAAGGTCCAGCTGAGAATGGCAGAGGAGTTGGCTCTCAAGGTCCAGCTGGAGGTATCGGGTTTAGCTGCCATTGCTTCCTGCTCTCTGGTTTTCAGTAGATTCTTATAAACGTTTGCTATTTTCGGGATCGACTGGTTGCTTTTTATCCGGTGGTTAAACTCAGTTGTAAGTTATGGTGTCATTAATACCAGCCTGCCACTGCTGTCTGATGAACACCAGGTGTGGATGTTCCCTGTGTCAGTGTGAAGGTCTGAAGAAGGAGCTGGAGGAGCTGCAGCAGCTGCATGAAGGCAGCCAGCGGGAGCGAGCAGCTCTGCAGCTGCAGCTGCAGAGCTGCAAGGCGGAGCTGCAGGAGCTGCTGGGACAAAAGTTGCAGGTAAGAGGTCAGAAGGTCAGTGGGAGCTGGGTGGGTGGTCCTGCTTTGAAAGTCAGACAGCTCAGGGTTTCTGAAGTAGTCAGTGAGGAACACAAGGTTCCCTCCAAGGTAAGAACAAAGATCTGCTAGGTGAGACCTCAGATGCCTCTAGAGTCCAGCCCTCTGTTGCCATGACTACTGTCCATGTGTGTGCATGCTGGCTGATAACTCTGCAGCAGACCTTTAAACTTTTAGTTGCAAGCTATTTGTTTTCTCCATGTGCCTGCTAAACTGACTGATGCAGACCGTCTCCATGTTGACGAGGAGCCTGGGGTCACGTTGGTGACTGTAGCTGAACCTCATCTGAGCTGGAGCTGGGACGAACTTTGACCTGGAAACATCCAACACTCGCCAGGAGTTCAGCTGCCTCAAGAGGCTGCAGTATTAAAACTGAAGTTGGTTTGAACTTGAACCGAAAAGGTTTTATGGTTACAGAGAGGGGGTCACATGACCCAAAAGTTGAGTTTGGGGATTGAAGTAAGCAACAGATCAAACCAGCAGCCTCCCAGCTGAAAGGGGACCTGAGTACGGCCACCGCCTGTTTCACCAGATCTGATAGAAACTCAGTTTGTTTTGTTTATGAGACAGATGTTCCTGCTGCTTCATCAGGAGATCCATTCATTCAGACTAGATCTGACTGAAGCAGACACGTCATTTCTTTAGTCAATTTAGAACTAAAATGACTTTTGAGCTTGAAACTGTGATCTTTGACCCATCGTAGGGTCCAGACCTAATCCTGCGCAGCACCAGCTGGTCTGGCTGACCACAGTGAGATGTTCATGGCTTCAGGAACTTGACCAGGTTCTACTGACACCCAACTGTAGTGGGACTCTTAAAAACAGTTCACTGAGCAGGTTGAGACCAATCTCTGAATTTAAATTAAATGTGAACACTGTGGTGCTGTGGTGGCGCAGGGGCTTGGCACGATCCACGTATTGAGGCCTTAGTCCTCATGGCGGTGGTCACAGGTTCGATTCCCGGCCTGGTGACATTTGCCCCATGTCTTCATTACCCTATTTCCTGTCAAACTGCTTTCAAATAAAGGCCACTAGAGCCAAAACAAAAAATGTGAACACATATGATCTTCCTCTCTGAAGGTCTTGGGTGAAGAATCTGCATCAAAGTGAAACTGTTATTGGAACAGAAGTGGTTTGCAGGGCAGACGGAGCGCGGCGGAGCGCGTGACCCATGTTGGGAGGCCGTCAGGAGTTCGAGTCCCGACCCGGTGACCCTTATCTCATGTCTTCCCCTGTATCTCAACCCTCTTTCCTGTCAATCTACAGTGGAAAAAAAGGCCAATAAATCCAAACATAATAACAGAAATAAAACAATTCTGTGGCCCTAAATACCAATCATTGCCTGAGAGATTTGAATGTTCATGAGAGTTCAGTCACGCTGCTTTTCTGTTGTGGTGGATCAGGATCCCGAGGGCAACCATCCACTCCATCGTTTTAGTCTGAAAGCTGGTCTGGTTCCTTCCTGATGTTGAGCCGCCACAGTGGTACGGTCACAGAAACAACATCATTACCTTCACAGTGAACAGATTGGGGGTGTCTCCGTTTGGGGTGGACATTTCAACGTTTCATGACTGACAGTCGGGCCTTCACTCGTCTTTGGTTCTCATCTTGGTGTGTAGGTTGAAGTTTTTGCCTCTGGTGGAACTTCACTTGTCTCATCTTGTTGACCACAGTGCATATATTCACATCATTTGATATAAAAGACATTGCAACAGTTTTTTTTACCTACTCTTGAGAATCTGAACTTATAACTTGAGGAAAACTTTGTGTAAGACCTTTTACATTTGTGATTCTCACATTGGAGCCTCAGGATCCCAGATTTCTTAGTCCTGTTTCCAGGGCTGCTATTGGACAGTACTTCATCGGCTCTAATGCTAACCCCTGGTAGCGAGGTACCTGCCCTGGGTTGTTCCTCATGACAGACGGTTGTAAGTTCAAACAGGAAGGGATTCTATCCCTACAGCCTCCCAGTTCTAGCATTTGAACATGTAGCTGTAATTTAATGTCTTTGGCTCCCCCTGCAGGTAAAACACGAAGCTGAACAAAAGCAAATGTCAGATTCTTGGTGTTGGACCTGCTCTTTGTTTGGTTTGGGAGTTTTAGATAGCAACTTCTTTCCACCTTCATCCTTCTTTATTGAAGTGTTCCCTAACTTAGTTCTAACTCTGTGGCTCATGGTGGGTAAACCAGTCCATCCATGACCCCACTGTGACCCTACAGATGCTCCTTAGACCATCACAGTGACATAACGTTGGCATGTTGGCTCAGCATTTTGCCTCTGAGCGTGCTTCAGTTGTCTCTTGTCCATCTGTTTGTCTGCATGTGTTCGACTGAGCATCGTCAGATCTGTTTAATAGGAATTTTATACTGTTAACTATAAAATTCTGTTATGCTCGACCTACCAGTCTTTAAATCTCTGTTCATCCAGTCACATTTTATTTACTCCCTGTCGATATTCTCCCTGTCACACCTTCTCACGTTAGTACTTAGATTATTTTCTGCTTTTATTTTCTCCTCTCCCCTCCTCCCTCTACACCCCACCCTGTCTTCTTCCCAGAACTGCACCCGTCCTTCAGAGCCCCCCGTTCTCTCCATCCCCTTCATAGGATTGATTGTTATAGTGGCGTTGATTTGGTGCTGGTGGGAGGAGCTGGCGTCCTAAGGGACCAGGTATGGCCATGGCTTTGCTTCTTTCTGCAGCCAAGAATGGCTGATAAACGAGAACCTGCTCAGAGCACCTTAGTGCAGCTAGTGGAGATGAAACCTGATGCTCCTGATCTGTGTGTCATTCAGACATGCTCAGCACTGATATCATGAGAAATGAGTGAATAAATGTCGCCAGAAAGAAGAACACTGTCTCGTCTCCAGTGGAAAGCCATGTTTCCAGTCAGTTAAAGGATAGAAGAGCAAAGATGACATCCATTAAACTGAAGTTTGCAATCTGATGTTACCTTTTCGTAAAACGGGTTTGGAGGCAGTTTACAGTTTCACCATCATCAACTTTAGTTGGGTATGGCTGACTTCACTGTGGACAGAGACCCACAGCCACATGGAGCATCAAGAACAGAGTGAGCTCTTTACTCTGGCTGAGACATTATAAGGAGGTTCTAGTGGTTTTATATCATGATGTCATCATTTCTGGATGGAGCTCAGTATGCAGAGGTGTGACATCATCATCTTTAGCCCTTCAAACACGTCCTTCTCTGCAGAGGACAATGGTTCACATGAACTGGATGTTCTGTTCATCTGACTAAGATGGATCTACACCAGGAGGTAGATCCAGAACTTTCTAGAGGAGCTTCTGACCTCTAAAGCTCTGGTGAACTGACCTCACTGGGTTCATGTTGAGGTTACAACACCGTCGTGACTGTGGCTCCATGTTGGTGAAGCTTCTGTCAGGACTTTGAACTGGTTGTGGTCCAGTTGTGAGAGCAGAAGGCAGAATCATAGCAGGATCCACCAAATTAGACCAGCATGTAGACTGTCAGAGATTCTTGGCAGTCTACATGCTCCCCCTGCTGGTCATTGGAAAGAATGTCATCTTAGGACATTTTAAGGCTGCATTGGTTCCATTGGTTTTCAGACTGTAACCCTGTAGCTGTCATGATGGCGCCAGTGTCCTCATGTGCCCTTTGGATAAGGTTAAAGTGTTTTGGGGTGGCAGTTAAGGGGTTAAAGGTGCAAACCTCCTCTGGATGACTTATGATGGAAAGTTTACAGTCTGAAAAATGGTTATTCTGGGAAATTGTTTGCTAAGATTGAAGAGATGAACTAATAATCCATCAATGCACCTTTCATTTAAAGATAAGGCAAAATAAAATAAAACTGCCTAATCTTTTGTTTTGGTGATTTTGAACATGATTTATTCCCCTCCCCCGTCATCAGGCCTCTGACAGCATGAAGACAGTTTTTGGTTGAGCTTTCAGATGTTCAACCCTGCCGTCTTCAGTGGTTGTGGTCATGACCTCCAGATGTGTGATTGGTTGTTGGCTGCGGTCAGGAGCGTGAAGTGATGGTGATCCTCCTTCACAGATGCTTCTAACATGACTCTCTTTTTTTGTTTCCAGAAAAGCGACTCTGAAGGCTGGAACATGGCGGTGGCGGCGGTCGCTGTGGCGGCCATTTTGGTTCTGGTTGTCCCCAGTTTTACCAGGGCCTGAGGTCTAACAGGAAGTGACCTCATGGCATGCTGTAGGAACCCGATGGCTTGCTCTCATCCATCCTTGATGTCTCCATGATGCAACACTGCACAGACGTCAACCAGTCGGTTGTTCCTGCAGGTCAGCAGGTCACTCAGCTCTGGGCTTTGCAGATCCACCACCATGATCCACTTTTATTCCACAGCTGGCGTTAGAGCAGCGTGTTAGATGTGTGAACTGACTGAGAACTCCTGCAGAAAAATATCATGATGTTAGAACGGTGGGACGCCTTTGAAAATGTAATTAATTAGAGGCTTTTTAAAATAGTCATGATTTTATCAAAAACTAAATCTGACACAAGAAGCAAAGTTTCAAAGTTTATCGGTTAACGTGAAGCTTGTCTGATGACCGACTGAGTGCAAACTGGAAGGTTGAGGTAAATGTCAGCTGAGCGGAAAACGTTCCCGTCCTCAAACACGCATCAGAACTTCAACCAAACTCTTCCTATAATTTTAAACAATCATTTAATAATAATAACTTGAACTATAATGACATGCAGATTTTTCACAGAAAACTTGCTAAGGTTGGTTGTTTAAATGTCAAGTTTCAGGTCAAACTTTTCCTCTTTCTGCAGATTGAATTCCTCCAGAAAGCATCAAACCCAGATGTTGTCAAATGTTCTCCTCTCCCTCCAGTTAGTTCATCCCAAAGAAGAGCAACCTGTCCACACGTTGGCAACTTTCTGGAAACTCTCATGTTTCAATCTTCTGCAAATTGCAAATCAAGCCAACAGTTCTCTCCAGCATCCACCAGGGGGCGGTGCAACTTCCTCTGCTGCCGTGTTTGCTGGAGAAGAATCTTCTGTTTGGTTCTGATTGGTTCTGATGGGAAGTGTTTAGGCGCTGAATCCATCGGTGATGTGAGGGAAAGTCTTTCCGCTGAGCATCAGAGCCGATAAATGAATGATTTCTTACTGACATTCCAGACACATCACTTGTATTTAGCTCTTTATTATCTCTTCCTGAACTAAAGTAACACTTTGCACATACTGAGAAGAGACAACTAGAAACTGTAGCGAGGAGAACTTTAACGTTTCCTTCATCCTTTGACTCTGCTGCAGTTTGCTTGATACTTCTTGTGTTTTTATCTAATGACTGATGTTATTGACCAGCAAGAAAAGATCTGATGCAGTCAGCTTTATTTTCTCAAAGTGACAAAACTTACATTTCTGTTTGTAGTCGTGCAGCAGCCAATGTAGCAGTGAACCGTGGAGCTTATTTAACTGATTACACTGTGGTAATACCAAAGTTGCTTTAAAAGTTCTGATATTTTAGCACAGATTTGTGTAAGAGACTGTTCACAGGATTCAGTTCAATAAAGCTTTGTTTATTTTGATGATGGAGGAAAACTGGCTGGAAAAGTAGCTCTGATTTAATTCAGCTCCAAAATAATCATTTAAATGAAATGAAATGCACACTACAGAAGTCCAACAGAACCAGAGCAGAACCCGGTTCTTAATCGACTTGTTGAACCTCTGCTGGTCCCGGTCCTGGTTCTGCTCCTGGTCCTAGTCCAGATGAACACTGGGGGTTCTATAATCCTCTGCTGTGATGGAAGCTGTGATGGAAGCAGGGTTTGACCTTTGACCTTTCTCCTGAACTCTTGTTGGCAGTCAGGATGATTGTCCACCAGCTTTGATCCTCCTGACAGCTGCAGAGTAATCTGAGTATTTCTGGAGATGACAGGAGTCGGACTGCTGGACCTTCATGATGTAGGTCGTCATGGCAACAGGCCTACAGTCGTTGAGCGCAGAATAAGGCGGGATGTCTTCCACAACACTGGAACAATCCATCCATCTGATGTTCCTTCCTGATTGTCTCATTTGGTTCCTCTGCAGCTGTTCTGTGTCGTCCGTCTCGTCCCTAAAGGCTCTTTGGTTCCTTCTGGCCCCTGCTGACCCAGGGTTTGTTATTCTCCCTGCTCTGGTGGCGATGCTGCCGTCCACACAGAGGTTCATATCAGTCATGTCGTCTCCATGAGGCTGGCAGAGAGCGATCCGATCAGTAGCCTCAAAACAAGCCAGCAGGGTTTCTTCAGCTTCCTGTGATTGTCTTCTTTAGAGGTGAACAACGGCTTTATACTCCCAGCAGAGAAAAATAACATTGTGATCTTCTGATTTTTAAAGGGGAGGTTTTCCAGTGTGGATGTTTGCAAACCTGACATTCACAACAAATCCAGAATTTGTTGCTGAGGAAACATTTTGTTTTATATAAGAGCTGATTGAGCATTAAAATGTTGGAATGTAGCGAAGAGTGAGACCAAATTTAGATCAACAGATATTGTCACAAACACGTTGGTGTTGTGTCTGTAGCTAAGCAACAACTGAACTGACGACTTCATTTGCAGCTGATGGTGGAACAGAAACAGCTGCAAAGTAACACTGATGAAAACTGTCCTGGTTCATAATATGGATAAAAACTCTGCTAGCAGTTCAGAATATGATGAGAGAATAGTTTCCATGTCCTGCACCGTATGTGAAACTAACATCCCAGTTCAGACGGGATGAATGAGGAAAACTTTCCCTGTTGTAAAATGTTGATTCTCTTTCAGCAGCAGCTGCACAATGATGTCAGTAGAAATCCTGGATTTAATGAAGAAAACCAGCTCAGAATGACAGAAGATGTTTATTTGTTCAGTTATTTGTTTTTTAAAACATGAGGCGACATCTCAATGTTCCCCACATTCAGAAATCATTTCAAATAAATTCTAATATGATTTAATGTAGTGCATAAAAATGTTGCAGGGTTCTTTAGCTATTAGAATAATCCACACTTACTGGATGGAAAACCCAAAATGAAGCTTGGCTGCTTTTCCAGACACAAACATCCAGATTAGATTTTCTCTGTAGGTTTTAACATTTTGTCAGGTTCTCGTCTGTTTTTCCGTATTTCTGTAAGTTTATGATTGTATTTGACTGGAGACCAAAATATATAGAGAGTAAAATGAAACGGGTCCTGATCGGTGGAGACGTAGTGCCTTGGATCAAGAAGGTTCTGGGTTCATCTGAACTGGATGTGTCTGGTTATCGGACCCGCCAGGATGAGCGAGAGAACCGAACCTTTCATGAACCAGCTGTAAAGATATCTAGAAAACTGAACGTCTGAAAAGCTGCAGGAAAAGTGAAGATCTGCTGAATGGGAGCAGCTGGAGGTGAACCGGGTCACAGAACCGGGTCACTGCAGCTTTTCTAGACTTTCTGTAAAATTCCTGGCATGTCGGCCAGCAGAGACCAACATGAACATTTGACAAACGGTGTAATTTCTTCAGTTTTTGACAGAAGAGTCTGACGGTGAAATAAACTCAGACCTGCACACCAACGTTGCCGTAACTTTCAAGTTTTAGTTTTTTGAGGTTTCCAATTTGTTGGGATTATTTTGAGTTGTGTCTCTGGAGGTCAAAGGTCAACAGTCTAGAAGGAATGAGCTGTAGTTGTTTGTCATTCTGCATGCGACGCTACGAACATTAATAACCTGCATGGTTCTGATCCGGAAGTTCAGCTCAGATGTTTGTTCTGTAATTTTCTGCACAAATAAAAATGTTTTATGTCTCAAAGCAGAACTGAAAGTTTTCACACAATCATCATTTTAATGGCCAGATTGTACAACAATAAAGAGTATTTTTATTTTATTTTATTCTAAATATACTAATAGTAAAGGTATTAGAAATTACAAAGTATTATAAATTATTACAGCTTTTAAAAAAGACAAACTAAAACTAGGTGGGAATTTTTGTCTAAATACTTTTTTCAGAATAAAAGACTTTATTTTCCATGAGTTTTTTTCTGCTGAATATCTGGAAGCTTCAGATTTGAATCAGGAAACTTGAATTATGAATGATTGTTGGACACAGGAGCAGGAGCAGCGTCTCCACCGGAAGTCCAGAAATCCACTTCCTGTTCTCCATCACATGCGTTTTCCTCGGTCTTTAAATCTTTCATTCCTGTCAAAACAATCAAACTGTCAGGATCTTTAGTTATTTTATTTTTGATCATTTGTTTTGCTTTAGTTATTCTTTTTGATGATATTGGTGAGTTGTTACTTATTTTAGGTATTTATTTTGTGGTTGTTGGGTTAATTTAGTTTAGTAACACGTGGAGCCAGCAGGGGTCGCTCCTCCACACCGTGAGCTCCCAGAAGAGGGAAGCTGTCCGGCTGCTGACCAGGTGTGTTGGTCACGCGTTGTGACCTGACCAGGGCCACACTTCATGTTTTGAGCTGATGATTTCTCTACCTGGGCGCTGCAGGTAGAGTTTGGATACTTTTTACTGGATTGAATTGAAAAGTTTTTATTTCATGGATTTAATAGGCGTTTGGTAATTTTAGTTTTTTTGTTGTTGTTCTTTTACAGTTTGGTTTTATTTTTCCATTGTTTTTTCATTGATGTTTATAGTTTTTGCAAATACACATCCTCTTTTGTAGTAATAAATATTGTCCCTTTTATACTGGTTGTTCCTACTATAAGTGGCTGTAAGTTTCCTTTGTCGCTAATCGAGCCGTTTGTTCCAGAATCCCTGATCGATCCCTGATCGACTGATTGACGCCTCTGGATTCTTCAGTTGGTTCAAATTGTTCGCTGCCTTCTGGTTTTTAATATTGTTTTCATGAAATATTCATCAGGAACTCGCCGCGTTGAACTAGGAATCAGAGTGACGTGTCGCATCACTGGCAGGAATTAAAGGTAATCAGGAATAATCAATATTCCATTGATTATGTTTCAAAAGCAAATAACCAGCTGCTTTTAGTCTGGATTTAAAGGAAGTCGGGGTTTCGGCTGTTTTTCAGCTTTCTGGAAGTTTGTTCCAGATCTGTGGTGCATAGAAGCTGAATGCTGCTTCATTTTGGTTCACTGTAAAACATTTGATCCAGATTTAGTTGTGTCTACTGTCTTCTACTCTTTAAGTCAAAGTTAGCAAGTTTTAGATTTCGAGCCTGAATTTGAGTCTGAAAGATACAATAATAAATAAACTTTTATTCATTTTGTCAAATAAACTCATTTTTACCTTAACACAAAAAAAACGGAAGAGTGGGAACTATTTCCCAGAATGCTTAGCAGCATGTTTTTGTATCCTGAGACGGAAGAGCTTATGAATATAAATGTTTATTTGAAAGCCTGATTAGAATGTTGTGCTCATTAAATGTTTTGAGCAGAATTCATTGTGATTAATAAAAATCAGATCAGAAATGTTGTCATTTGAAACAATAATTTTAATTATAATAAAGTAAAATAATTATTTGAACTTGATATTTGAACCCTTTAGCTCGGGTCAGTTTTTTTTCTGGCATATTGTAAAATGATTATTTTGTTTAATTTGCAGCACTAGGTTGAAACTCACAATTCAAGATTAATAAACTTAACATTTAGACAACCTGACAATTAAATCTACTTCATGAACTTTAATTTCTGAGTTAAAACCAAAACAATTTTCTTGTTTTAAATCGTTTTTCAAGGCAGCAGGTGAACGTTCATTTTCAACTTAAACCAACTTCAAATGTTTTAAAGTGTTGATCCAGCAGCTGATCTTTAATCCGTTCATAAACAGCAGCAGGATTTACAACCAGGTGGTGAAGATCTGGTGTGGAACAGGGTGATATAGAACTGGGTGGTGCAGACGTAGACATGCTATAAGAGTAGACCCCGCATTGGCTGCTCCGGCGCAGGAAATACGGCGGCCATCTTGGAGAGGTCGTCCCTCCTACTTTGCTCAACCAAAACAGCAGAAGATGCCTCAGCACTGAGGATATTGTTGTTCTGATCGATGGACTATTGATGTGAGGCTCCACAGACAACATTTCACAAGTAAGATGGACATATTACTGTGTATATATTGTGATTATAATATTACTTTACTGTATTTATGTCCACCGGCTAATAGATACCAGCTAATATTAGCTACAGTGTTTGGTGTAATACGGGTTCAGCCGCTATGAAGGATAACTGAGATTCTGTAAATCTAAAATAATTATTATTCTCTAACATTGACTTAGATTATCTGACACAAGAGTCTATATTAGAAATGAAACAATGTAACACATTATAAAACTTATATTATGTGTTATAACATTCATTTACACAGGTGGTAAAGACTATTATTTATATGTAATTCTTTCACTAGTAAGATACATCCCAAATCTTCCGTTTTTGTTTTGAAGGTTTCCTAAAGACACGATGTGAGGAAGAAGAGGGAGAATCTATAAAGAGAGACGATTCACTGCAGGATGAATCACATCAGAGTTTAGACTCAATCTCAGCTGCTGAATCTCTGAACATAGAACTCATCAGCTGGAAAACATAAATCTGTATGTACATACATACATATAAACATGTATCCAATACATATTATTCAGTATTAATCATTATTTATTTGTGTTTGTATAGTTATATAAATATGTATTGATATTACTAAATAATTTATTAAATTATGAATGGCTGTGTGCTTTGTAATCTGCTCATCATACATCAATATCAGAATATTCCATTCCTATTCTATTGTTATAGCCACTAAGTATATTTAAATATACTTAACTATGTATTAAAAACATATTAAATAATACAATTGTTTATAAATGTAGCTTTGATAGATGATTGAATATGGTTTCCAGTAACAAAAAAGCGTGTTATGATCGATTAAATGTGCTGATACGTCATTGTGCTGCTAAACACGTAACGCTGAGTGGAGTGGTGGACCGCTCCAAGATGGCCGCCCGCTCCAAGATGGCCGCCCTAAATCTCGTCAGCGACAATAGGCGAGAGCGGCCATGAGGGTCTGTTATATTATGTCTATGGTTGTAGATCTGGGTGATATAGATCTGGTGTATCTCTATCATCCTGGTTTTAGTCAGAACTCCAGCAGCAGCTTCTGGACCGGCTGCCGGTTCTGGCGGAATCGGGTATCAGACTAATAGTGAATGTTTCGACCAATCATGGACCTCCGTTAACACGTCTATTTGGGTCGGTTCTGGAGAAATGGGTCCAGTCGGATAAACATCTCTGGGCCACAGAGGAGGAGGAGACACGGCAAGCCGCCCTTTTGGATCGGAACATCCTGAGGCGGTTCTGTTGGTACTGACGCTTGACGTGACCTGAATCTGTCGGACCGACGCCAACAGAACCGGGTCGGAGGGAGCAGGTTACTACTGGAGGAGAGGAAGACTGCGGACCGAGAGGAGGAAGGAGAGATTCTGCAGGGACCTCCTCCTCTTCCTCCTCCTCCTCTTCCTCCTCTTCCTCCTCCTCCTCCTCCTCCTCCTCCTTCACGGCGCGGAGTGGAGAGGCGTGACGCGCCCGAACCGCATCTCCGGGATGGCAGGTAGGTCCGGCTGCTGGCTCAGGTTTTAAGCATGCTGTGGTGCTGATGGTTCGGTTCGGTTCGGTTCGGTTCGGATCCCTGGGCTGATCTGCGTCGCCAGAGCTCGGTGTCTTTAAGCGGTGTCAGCTGCGGCTCTGCCCGCCGCGAAGCCTTCAGCCTCGGATGCAGAAGGGAGGAGACTCCGGTTCCGGAACCGTCAGAAATCTGGACCCTGGTGTTCTGCAGTGACCGGATGGATGCGATTGGACTCATAACTGGGTCAATGTGAGAGGAGACCGAACCGTCAGAGGTGTGAGGAGCCGGGCCTCAGACATCAGATACGGGCCGGTACCGAACCCTGATCAATCAGCAGATTTGAAATCCTGGACAGAACCTTTCAGGTCCAAATTGATGAAAGTAAAAATCAGGAGCTGCTTCATAACGAAACCACCAGAGAGCCAATGGACCCGAACCGGTCCAGATTCCCAGAGACTGAAATTCCAGTTGGTTCGTTTTGAATCTGATTTTTGTGTAACTTGTTAAAATGTTAACTTGACGCCTTTTGGACCTTCAGAGAAGCAGAACTTTGGCCCGGTTCACCAGGTCCAGATATCCTCTCACTGGCCACTTTATTAGGCACACCTGATTGGAGAAACGTCTGCTCCTTGGACCAGATTGACCTGATGACATCACAGTTGCTGCAGTTTCCATGAGCAACGTTGGTGTTGCTGCCAGAACCTTTATATGGTTCTGTTGCAGACTCCAGGTTCAGTCGGGTTAGGGTGAGCAGAACCTCTGGACCTTTTTCTCTGGAGGTCAGTGAAAGGTCAACAGGAAGTTGTAAGATGTGCAAACAGCCTTGGCTTCGTTTGGTTTGGCTTTAAAACCTCTGGAAAACCATCAGGACGAGTTGTTGCTATGACAACGCGTCCTGTATTGAGGGCAGGTGAGTCAGGTGAGTGTCTCCTGCTGCAGGTCCTCCTGTCGGGCCCTCGGCTCCCAGCGTCCCCGTCAGACCGCCGGCCCTCTGAGGATGTCGGACCTTGTGATCCTGCTGGGCTCCAGCTTCGGGACCGGGACCGGAATGGACCCCCGAGCCACACAAACGCTCGCTGTGCTGTTTCTGGTGGCTGGCACACTGGTTTCCATGACGACCACAAGCTCACCTGCTGCAGGTAAACTGCATTTCTTCAAACTGCTGCTAGTTGGTGTTGTGGCCTCCAGAAGAAGAATCTGGAATCTGTTTCTATTTCTGATTTTATGTTCATGTTGTCAATCCTCCCACATCACTGACTCACTCTGTCCTCACACACACACACACACACGCACGCACGCACGCACGCACGCACGCACGCACGCACACACACACACACACACACACACACACACACACACGCTGTCGGTGAATCATGTGACCTGTCGACGTCTGACTGGAGGCTGGAAGGCGAATTTATTTTTCCTGCATTCAGAAACAAGCAGCTGCAGGTGCATCACATGAAAACAGCAAAGAGGAAAAAAAGTTTTTCTCAGATGTTGTTAAAAAATTATCATAAAATTACAAACATTGTTTCAGTTATTAGTCAATAGCAGCTGTAACTCAAGTTTTTATTCTGGATTTAAAGAAACTCAGTGTTTTGGGTGTTTTGCAGTTTTCTGGGAGTTTGTTCCAGATCTGTGGTGCATAGAAGCTGAATGCTGCTTCTCCATGTTTGGTTCTGGTTCTGGATGCACAGCAGGCCATGTGGTCCATCTTCCTGGTTTTAGTCAGAACCGCATCATCAGCTACATCCACCAATCAGATCGACAGATCTATCTATCTATCTATCTATCTATCTATCTATCTATCTATCTATCTATCTATCTATCTATCTATCTATCTATCTATCTATCTATCTATCTATCTATCTATCTATCTATCTATCTATCTATCTATCTATCTATCTGTGAATCTTTTCTGCACGTGATTCTGCTGCACAGCGTTGCCATGGAAACAGGCCAGATGAAGGAGGCCGTGTGTGTTTAAAGAACGATCAGCTTTAATATTCTCGTCATTAATAAAGAGACGATCAGAAAATCTGATCCTCTCTGTTAGTAATTCATCCACTGAAAGGAACTTTGTGCTTATTAATAAAATCTAAATGAATGTCCAGATATTTAAGATCAGCTTCATCTGAGTGACGGGAAGTAAATCATTTCTGTCAGTGGAATCCAACCTGTTGGATCAAATCAACTCTCCCTTTTGACAGGAAGACATTCCCACCAGAACCAGAACCAGAACCAGAACCAGGCTGTGTACTGCGCTGACTGGAGGTTCTGAACAACCAGACTCACTGAGCAAGGAGTACCTTCTATGAGAACGACAGTTACTACAATATTTTCAGATCAAAAAATAATATTTTGGAACCTTTTGTAAGTTAAAGTCAAATATTACAGCAACACAATAAATCAGCCAATCACAGCGTTACTTCATGGTCAACCAGATGGTTATACCTCAATATGTGCAACCATTACAATAAACATCATATCTGAGCCTGATCAGCTGTAGACCCGAAACATCAGCAAAGTGCTAACAGAACAATAACTCTATCATCAGAAACATTTATTGATCCAAACGCAGCAATGAAAGTTGACCTGCAACCAGGAGACTGAGGAGGAGAAAACCTTCAGATGAGACGTTATGATCCACGACTGGCTTCCTGCTCCAATGACCAATGGCTGGTTCTGCTGCTTTGACCAGAAGGCAGAGAAATCTTGACTGAGCTGCTCGTCTCCATGCAGGCGGGTTCTGTGTACCACCAACCGACAGAACGAGCTGCTACTGATGGCGTGCGCCAGCGTTAGGTTGACAGGAACCAGGTGGACACCTGTAGCTGAACGGTAGAAGAACTAGGAGTCAGGAAGGAGAGGCGTGACTGGACCAGCCACTTAACTTAAAAAAGTCCAAGAAGGTGTCGACAAGCCAGGTGACCGATTTGGCAGCCCAGTTAATTGGTTGATCATCACTTGGTTTTATCTTTCTTCCATTCAAGCACTATCGTAAAATGGTGGAAATAACGTTTAAATGAAGCTGTCTAGTCAAAGGCCTTTGACTAGACAGTCAAAGTCTTCTAGTTATAGCCGTTTTGTTCTGAGAGCCAGAGAAAAACAATCATCCCCTTTAGACTTTAGCTCTCAGGTCTGCATGAGTCTCGTAGCGCCTCTTTATGACCAGCACATTTCCGTCTGGAACGGTTCTGTGTAATAAAGGTTCAGGGGGGTCAGGTAGTTTGTGGCCCTCGGAAACTTTCAGGGGCCCAACCAAAGGTTCAGGGGTCACATTCATCACATTCTCTTCTTTTATTCTCTACAGTTGTGTTGGATTTGAACAGGACAATGGGGTCGTCATCACATAATTCATCACCCGCCCCCGCCAGGGGGGCCTCAGACTTTGGTTACCATGGTAACAGCGCTGGAGCCGGTTCAGCAGAGGACCAGGAAGCTGGTGCTCAGGGCATCCACCTACTGCTGAGACCTCCAGACCTGCTGGCCCCCAGTCTCCCCCCAGTACTCCCCCCACACAGCCAGCCCACCCTCACCCCTCCACCCCCCTGGGAGCAGGGCCCCTCCCTAGAGGAAGCATGGGGCTCTGGGGACTACCTGGAGACTCTGTCCTTCATGGTGCCTGACGGGGAGGAACTGGGCCTTGCCACACCACTACCAAGCCACCCTTGGGACGAGGACTCTGATGGGGACTGGGTCTCTTATGACACGGCCTTCCCGGCCCGTCCAACACTCCCTCTGTTTTCCCGTCCCCCCATCACCCCCTCCTCCACCCCTACTGTTCCTCTGCACACCCACACTGCCCATCTGGATGTTTTTTCCACATGGGATGAGGAATATGACCTGGAGGACATGATGCCTCTGGAACCGACGGAGGTGCTGCTGCCGGACATGAACAGTCTGGAGTACTACACCAACCTTCTGGCCCGGGAAAAGCAGAAGGAGATGGAGGACCAGATACCTGGTACCAAGTCCAGACCCTCCATTACTCCCACAACAACACAAACTCGCCTTTCCCCTCTGACCCCAGTCCCAACCCTCAGTGGGTCTCCACCAGATCTAGAGCATAAACATCCACCACGAGGACCCTTCCCTCCCGTCACTCCCTCACCTTCTCTTACAAGTGAAAAGTCACCTACTCTACCAAGCTCCTCCCAAACCCCTTCCACTCCTGCTCCACCTTTTACAAAAACCAAAGGCCATGGTCCAGGCCTCCCTCCTCGACCCCCATCTAACACTACCAGCCAGGTGCCACCCCCTCCCCCACTGGGACCACCGGTTCGGCCTGTCAAACCAGAACGACCATCAGTGATCACAGAAAAAACAGCTAAACCTCCAGCCATAACGACTACCACCCAGATTACCTCCATCAGCCTCACCAGAGGGCCCCCAGTTACCACACCCAAAGGGGCCCAGACTCCGCTCACCAGACCGTACCTGTGCAACGTCACCAAGCCTGAGCTGTATCTGGTCAGAGTGGGTAAGTCCCCCAGCCTGCATGTGACAGGAAGTGCTGCTTCTTCCTTCAGCCGCCTGATGAGCTTGTTTGTTCTGCAGTGAGTTCTAAAGGCTCATCGGCCGGGTTCAGTCATGTCCGCGATGTCCTGAGGAGAGAGTTCAACCGCTCAATAGAGCTGCAGGTAATCATGTGATCCCATGTACAGTCTCTGGTTTCAAAGCTGGTTTCTTATTATTACTAATTATTGTAAAGAATAAACTGCATAAGCAACTCAAGCATAATTTCACCTGGAGGAGTTTGGTCAGCATTTTCTGACTTCAGGACGACCCAAACAAGCTTGATTCTCTCTGCTCTGTTTTTCAGTTCCTGAGAACTCCATCCAGTTTTGCCTTTCGTGTCGTGTCTGGACCAATGATATTCACTGCCGTATCTGTCATCAACGCTCTCCGTCAGTCACCGCGCAGTTCAGGCCCCCTTCCTACAGTTTCCCCTCTTTATACCATCCCTGACCTCTGGTACCAGATCCACTCGGTGCTGCAGTTTGTTCCCACCCATGTTGACGTCAGAGTGTGCAACTTTAGTGAAAGGGTGGAGCGAGGGCTGATGATGGCATATGCAGAGAGCCGAAGGAGGTCACATGAGGCAGGAAACATCACTGTCCAGGTGAGTCTCACCTGTTCATTGACGTGCTGATGTCAGGTCAGATAGTTACATCTCTGACCTCCTCACACAGCTGCTGAACATCACAATGAGCAAAGGCTGGCCAGCAGTGGGGCAGAAGGTTCCTGTTGACATCACTTTCGCTGTACGAGATGGGAGGGGCTACTTGGCGGGGTCAGAGGTTAGCGAACACCTGAGGAAGCTCAGCTTGGTGGAGTTCAGCTTCTATGTTGGATTTCCTGCTCTGCAGATTGCAGAACGTACGTCAACACACAACTGAAGGTTGAACACTGCAGATGGCTGAATAGTTCAGCCACACTTCATAGAAGTAGAAAACAGTTCACAGTATTAAACACATGCACTGTAACAGGTGTGAGTTTAATTTTGAAATGCTTGTGTTCACAGCCTTCCACTATCCGGAGCTAAATATGTCCCACCACCTGCGTGACACGTGGGTCCGTACAGGTAAACGCAGCTCAACTCAACCTAAAGAAGGTTTAAAAAGGTCAAACCAGCAGGTCTGAGAGTTTTTCTCGGTGCTCTGTGCTGTTTCAGTCCTGCTGGGTGTTCATGAGCAGCAGGTGGCTGAGAGGAGTTTTAAAGCTCGTCTGGAAAGACGACTGGCTGTGCTACTGGAGGAAGGACTGCAGGAGACCAGCAGGAGGCGCTGGAGAAGAGCAACCGCTGTGGGCAACAACAGTTTGCAGGTAAAACATGAAACATACAGTAAAATGATTCATTTTAATTTGAAAGTCTTTCATACCTGTGAAGGTCATGTGATCATTTGACTGACTTCTTTGTAAACTGACTCAAAACGACACTTGTTGTGAATTGGTGCTTAAATAAACTGAACGGCCCGTCTGCAGTTCCTTTGCTTTACCTCCTTCTGTCAGATTACTGTTGAATAAAGGTCACTAGTGTGTTTATATATATATACAGTATATAGCCCCAGTAACCATCACTGTGGCAGATGTCCAACAGTCTCATGTATGAAAACCTGGACAGCACCAGGACCTGACATGATCCAGACCTACTGGATGAAGAAACTCACTGCCCTCCATGAGCGACTGGCAGCTCAACTGAACCAGCTGCTACAAAATGTTACTCACCCTGAATGGTTAATTTTTATATATTCAATTCCCTTCTTTAAAGTGAATTGAATGGAATTGCACCATCTGATTCTCCAGGGCTGCACTGGCTTCCTATGCAGCCTGAACTTTTGTTCTATCTTGTTTCACCTGTGCAAAATGTACCCAGGATGACAGACACATTGAATAAATTGATGTTAAGTTTTAAAACAAAATCAAAAACCATCTGTTTATTCTTCATTATGGTCCCTCGTGAGAAAACCCAAATTCCAAAATATGCATTCAGATGCAGAACGTTCTGTGGAGAATCGGTCGGCTTGGATATTCTGTCGGATGTAATAAATCTCCCCGGTTGTGTGTCAGGTGGTGCGGATATCCAGGCTGTCCGGTCCAGAGCGCCCCCTGGAGGTGTTTTACTTCGTAGAGGGTCCCGGTGGGGAGAGGGTCCCGGCAGAGCTAACTGTAGCCACCATGAACCGCCTGGACCTTCAGAGGGCCGCCATTGTTCTTGGACACCGAGTCCAGAGGCCTCTGGCTCAACGTGAGTGAGAAGCTAAATCAGAGACAGATGTTCCAGGGATTTTAATCTGAGGCATCAGGTCAGACTCATCTGTTCCTGTCCTGTGTCCAGCTGTAGAGACTCTTTCTGTTCCTCCGGCTGAGACTCAGAGCAGCAGCATTTGGTTGATCGTAGGGGTGGTTGTCCCTGTCCTACTGGCTGTCTTCATTATCATCATTCTCTACTGGAAGCTTTGTGGGTCTGAGAAGCTCGAGTTTCAACCAGATGCCATCAACACCATCCAGCAGAGGCAGAAGGTACAACTGGAAGTGGTAGATTTCCTCTGGTTGAGATGGAAACGAGTTCAACTCTGACTCTGGTGTCCTCTGCAGCTTCAAGCTCCTAGTGTCAAAGGCTTTGACTTTGCAAAGCTCCATCTTGGTCAGCACAGTAAAGACGACATCATGGTAATCCAGGAGACGGGCCCACTACCTGCCCCAATAAAAGAGGCCACGCCCTCCGATGGTGGAGAGCTCAACACTCCCAAGTCCAAAGGATCATCCACTAAAGCAGCACGTTCAAGTCGCCGCAGGGGAAGGTCAGCCAACTCCTGTAAAACCTCTTTAAATAGTTGAGTTTGCTAAACATTTCTGCTGCTTTTGTCACTTCAAACAAACATTCAGCTTTAAAATGATTCTCCTGTTGTCTGGATAGAAGATGTAGATGTGCCCCTGTTACTGTATCTCAAACGACTACAAGCCTTTTAGAAAAGTCCTCAACAACATTTTTCCACATATCAATTCAGTTTCTGTTCAACCTGCTGCTGGACTGACACATTGTTCCCCGTAGGCTCAGCCCTTCAGACGAAGACTCGTTAGGAAGTGAGCAGTCCAGCGGCAGGGAGTCGGCAGAGGAAAGCACCAGACCTGTGGCCACACCCAGTGAGGGCAAACACCACAGGAAGGCCCCTAAAAATGGTAAGACCTGATGACGTCATCATGTAAACCTTGAGTAGGAAGGACTCACATATTAGGATAATGGGGAGCAGATCAACATATTGTTTTTTGATCAATTTTCTTTCCGTTTTTCTATTTATTGCACCCATGAATTTAGGGAGGAGCAAAATAGGTAAGTTTAACCCTTTACACATTGATGTTACTCTTATTACTTACCTCATTCCTCACATGCAGCTTCAACTTGCTTATTCTGAAGTAGATGCAAAACGACGCTTTCATGAGCAAAATCCAACCTGGAGAATAAGACATTTGAAAAGGCTTTTAGGAATCTGGGGGTATTTATGTTGAGGAAGGTGACTGCTGGACTCTAACACAAGTTTAGTGTGTTTGAACATACTTTAGTAGTATTTAAATAGTATTAAATTACAACTTTTAGTATACTTAAACGTAATTTTTTGGAACAATTTCAAGGAGTACTTAGTGTACTTTAAGTATACTTTCTTTATGTACTATTTATATATTTTGAGTGTACTAATTCTGTCATAGAATTATATTAAAAATATACTTTTAATATACTTTAAATATATTTTAAATACATTAGTAATGTATTTAAATTACATTTAATTTTTATTTTTGATTTACTGCTATTGCTAATAAAGTTAAATTTTAATTACTCATAAGTCTTTATTCCTATTTTCCACATTACATGCATAACTACACTGCAGTACTTACATTGTTTTAGGCTAAAATTACATGGAAAGATTAATTACACAAGATGTTCAAGGTAATTCAAATATTTTGTTTTATTACCGACATTTTAAAATTGTCCAATTTTACTCAAAACTTTATGAACTTTACATAAATGATCAGTTTACACATCAAAAGTGAACACATGAACATGAACATGAAGTGTGACAATAAAACAAAGTGAGGATCAACAGAACATTCCGGTTCACTGCATCTTACAGGAACCTACCAAAAAGAACAATAGAGAAATTAAACAGAAAGTATTTGTATTTAAAGAGAACAGAAAAATGGCAAATAAAACAATACTTACAATTTTAAGACGTTGTGGACTCGCCATGTATGTGACATCATCAGAACTGATGATGATTGGGACCAGATGCCTGGGGTGGAAAAACATTTCTGGGTTTCTTTGCCTGTTTATGTTAGAAGTAGAAAATAAAAAGTCAGCAATGTCAGAATCAGTTGATGTTGGCATTAACTATGAAGCTGTTTTAAGTTTGGACTTAAGGAGACAAACTACCTTAAAATCTTTCCATCCATGATCTGAACACACTGATCCTTGCAGGGTGGTGAGGGGGGCTGGTGGTGCCCATCTCCAGCAGCCATCAGATGAGAGGCAGGGTTCACCATGGACAGGTCACCAGTCCATCACAGGGCCCTGAAAGACAACAACAAATAAAAAAATGAAAGATAAATGTTAGATTAACGAGAAGAGAAAAATTATTTCCAGTTACCTTTAAATCAAATCATGTTTATTAAGCACTTGGTGTTGGTAACACAGCAGTTTTTGTTGTTGAAAATGTAGCTTTAGCTCCTCATTGAAACAACAAACTTACATCATGAAGACGATGTGAAGGTTCATCCTCAGAGCTGGTTGGTGACCTGGTGGAGTCAGAGCTTCTTCTGAGACAGAAAGTCTTTAGGTTTCCTAACACCTGATTTCTCTGGCTTCCTCTTTCATCTTCACATTTCATTTCCATCCGTTGTTGTCTCGTTGTGTTGTCGTCTAACTCTGACTATGACGTCACCAGCTTGAATTTGCCAAAATTACTAACTATAGTCAAGGCCCTCTCTACTTTGAAGGCAATATTATGTGAGTAAAATGGTGAATTTGAACAGCGTCTGTTTTCTTCCCTGCTTCAAGTTTTTTCTTCTCTTTATGGCGTTTTTTTCATGAATGTGTGAAATACCGCCACCATCTGGTCTGTAGAGTGAACTGGAGCTAATCCTGTTTATAGATCTTACATCTGAAAATGGATTGGGTACTTTAACATTTCATCATGATTATCATTTTTTATTCTTTTAACAAAAATAGTAAAAGATTATCAAGGCAAGTAAAAAGGCATAGTTTTTAGGTGCTTAAAAAGTATGCCTACAAATTACATGAAAAGTACTTTATAGGTGCCTAAAAGACAAACTTGTGCATCAATCAGTTTTATTTAGTAACCAGGTCGCTGCGTGATGCAGACTTTCTGCCCACGTCCCTCTGGAACATGAGATCTGGATCTCAATGCGGTTCACCTGGTTAAATAAAGAAATAAAAAAGGCATCCTTTATTACACTAAAATTTACACTAAGATGTAATTTAAAACATAGTGGAATTAATAATCTAAAGTACTGTTAAGTGAATTTAAAAAAAAATCTATTTCAAGCATGTATTTAAAAATATGCACAAAATATATTTTAAATATATTTTAAATATGCTTGAGCAAGTGTATATTTACATTTGGGCAAATATATATTTTGTTCACTTAAAGTATACTTTTATTTTATATATTTATTAAAGTTCTAATTTCGAAATTGGTCCAAGTATACTTTTAGTATACTTTAGATATATTTATAGGTAGTACACTTAATACTTAGTATACTTAAAGTGTACTTTCACAAATGTAAGTATGTTTGAAATATAATAAAGTATACTTTTGTTCACCTGGGTAGGAATCAGAGGAGACTGAAAAACTGAGTGCAGACAATTGAGAAACAACCAGGAAACTAAGCAACTGGGTAAAGCAAATAAAAAGATGAGCGGCATGTCAGCTATCGTCATTAATCACAAGTTTAAACAGTAACATCCTGCACAGCTGAGTTTTCAAAAATGAATTTGATTGTGTGGGATGACAGGAGGAGATGTGCAGCATCAGTGTTGGAGGGTCTACAGAACATTGACCTCTTCAGCTTTGTTTTGCTTGACCAATGTGGGAAACAGACATGGAATCCGTACAGCTTGTCACATATTCTCCTGGACTCTAGGGGGCAGTGTAGGGTTAGCATCCAACACTACGCAACATGTTGTTAGTAACAACATGGTGACATCCATGAGTGTGGTGGTCTTCATGGGCAGAATCATGTTGGCAATAATGGAAGTTAATAATTAATAACATTTACTTTTTGTTTTTAATTAAAGAGACTAAAGAGATTCAGTTTTAAAATATTTCATAAACTTTGTCCAACAAAACAATTTCTCAAGTGAAAATTTGATCTGGAAAATGTTGATTGTGTTTCATGTTGCTATTCGGAGTTTGGAACAGATTTTTTATGGGAGGTTGTTTGTGGGTTTTGATTGTAAAATGTCATTATTTCTGTCTTTGGTGTTTGGACTGAACTGCAAAAACAACAATTTTGAACTTCTCTTAAACAAAATAAGAAAAGTTGGAAAATAATATAGTTGAGATCTTAAAGTTAAACTCCAACTAAACCTCAGGTAAAATGACCAGTTTTTATTTCATCAGTTCATTTTAATCCCCTTCATTACTTATTTTTACACAATTTTTTATACATTTTAGTTTGTGTGTAATTAATATGTAGTGAGACTCTAATATACGTAAATAGCTTGGTTATGCCCGCTGCTGTTGTCACCACGTGTTTACAGCTGAGTCAGTGATCAGTTCACCACCAAACGATTTTACATTCAAATGAATACATGAGAAGACATTTGGCTGTGACTGGGGTCGGGTCGGGTCGGGTCGGGTCGGGTCGGGTCGGGTCGGTTCCCCTGCAGACTCCACTCTTCACCTCGTCTTGAGCTAACAGAGTTTTGTCCACCTCTTAGCTGCTCTACTTGCTACCAGGTGGTTGGTTGATGTGTGTGAAATAACTTTTTTTTTTGACTCCTCCTGGGAGTCAGAGACTCCTTTTGGGTTTGAACAGTTTCCTGATCAGTCAGTTGTTCCTCTACCCCCAGCGGTCCCACCAGGCAGCGGTCCAGATGAACTTCTCTCCTCATCCTCCATCTTTGACCATGTTGACCGTCTCTCCCGTGGCTCTTCAGATGGAACCCGTCGCCAGGCCAACAAGGTGCAACTTATTGCCATGCAGCCGCGACCAAGTCCGCCTGCGGCACACGGCCCGCCACAGCCGAGTCCCTCCCTCACTGAAAAGGTCAATACTGAGGTAGGTCAGCCACATAATCCAGACGCTGCCATAAGTCATAATAAAGCATATTTGCTGTTGCCCAACAGGTGGCACTAAGGCACAAGTCTGAGATCGAGCATCACAGGAACAAACTGCGCCAACGTGCAAAGAGGCGGGGCCAGTGCGAGTTTCCTTCCATGGACGACATCATGGATGCTTTTGGAGACGGTCCGGTTCAGAGCGAAGCGGCCCAGCGGCTCTACAGCTCCGCCCACGACCACATGGACTGCATCCTTCAGGCCGAGGGAGCCTCACCTCTGACCCCCGCAGACTCCAGGAAAAGGTCAGAGTTGGCCAACGACATCCGAGCTGAGAAGTTTGAACTGGGATAAATCTGTGTCAGTTGTCTCTGTTTGTTAGAAATGATCAAATTATTTAGTTACTTTAGAAATAGATGCTGTAAATGGTAAAATGAACTCGAACATGCGTTACCTGTTTAACTTCAGGTTCTGCTTTCTTTACCTTTAGTAGTTTCTGATTATTTGGACCCTGAGGAGCTTAAATCTAACTTTGCTGAATCTGTTTTTATGCTTCTCTGCACTAAAGCTGCACTTCTTGACTCAAAGGAAATAATCAAAGCAACACTTGGTAATTTAAAGATGGATAATCCAATGTAGCTCAAAGCTGAATCAGATCCTTTTTGTGTGTTTTTTCTCTCCAGAGGGAGGCGCTCTCCTCGGGGCCGGAGGCCTCATCAAGGACCAGGAAGTCTTCCAGATACAGACAGAGATCGGCTGCTCACAGACCAGAGCGCCACCTACAGGAAGTACCCCGGACTCAACAATGTAGCGTACATGGTAGGACAAACCAAACTTAACCTTAAATCAATCCACTTTGGGATTTATTGGAGCTGTACCGTTCTGGGAAAATGCTTTTAATCATTTGCTATGGAGCTGGAAATGATCTGGTAAAATCAGTCAACAGTCGAGCCACTAATCAGGAAACATCCGTCAAACGGAACTGGACCAATCACAATGAGAGGGATGTTATGAGTAGGTCTTCATTAGTGGGCGGGTTATGTCAGATGGCAGGTTAACTTCCTGTCACTGAAATTAAAAACTGTTCAGAGTGAAGCTCTCTGTTCCTCACCTGGCCACAATGTCACCAGGAGGAGGAGAATCAAGCCAGCGTAGTGATGGATAATAATGTGTACATCAGACCAGGTTAATGCTCTGGTTCTGGTGTTTTACACCACAGATGTACGGCTTGCAGCTCATCCCGCTCCAAAAGATGGCAGAACGTCTGACCAATCAGTCGTTCCTCTGCTCCTCCTCGTACAGCGGTCCCATCAGGCACCGGTCCAGATCAACTTCTCTCTTCATTCTCCATCTTTGACCATATTGACTGCAGTTAAATTAATTGTGCTGAACAGCTGCCGTCCCCCCCATGCTCCTCTCTGACAGCGCTGAGCAGGTCACTACTCTCCACTACAGGCAGTAAACCTGGAATTTATTTATATTTCAAACAATACTGTTTCAGTATGTCTATATTCACTTGATTTCACTGTGTATTTATAGATGTTTATATTGGTTCTGCTCTGTCCTTTATTCTGCTGTAACAATGTAAATTTCACTGCGGGATTAATGAAGGAATATCTTATCTTGTGTCTGCTGGCCCCCTGCAGTTCGGCCCGCATTCACATAAATCACGGACCAATTAAAACATGCAGTCTGTTGCCACTCAGATCGCTGGCGTACAAAACCAAGCTTGGCGGGTTTGTAGGTGGTTATGAAAATGAGGAAGAACTGAGCAGAGTACATTAATCTGTTTTTTTATTTATTTTTATTAAATTTTAACATCCTCAGTGATCTAACCTGCAAACCAAAGAGAAGAGCTGTTTTGGAATATTTGTATTCTGACAGTATTTTTGCATCTAGCCGACTTTTATCACTCTTTTTGATGCGTAGAAGAAGAGCACCTGCTGCACATTGTGCCAGCGGGGCTCAGCAATGCCCCCTATCTGTGCGGCATGGTACTTTCTGCCTCACCCCACACATTTTCACTGCACCCCCAGAAAGATCCAATATGTCCGTCTTAGTTATTAAATATATCAGACACACTGGAACATCAACGTGTGATCAAACATGAATGTAAAGAGAGACACCAATAAGCATGCACCAACTATCTACTTTATTCCCTTGTGACACAGCGCCCCTAGAGGTGAGACACAGTACTGCCTGGCTTCATACTTCTTCCATGTATTTGAACAAGCAATGCGTAAATGTGGAAATTTTTATCAAAAAATTGCCGAATCTAATCTTACAGAAAATAAAATTATTGATAAATGGACAAAATAATTTTCTGTCATTGTTATAACTAATCTCACTTGTCTTGAGGACAAGTGAGGCACTGCTTCACCCGTTTGTGTTAGGGTGGTGGTCATTGTGTTCCAGGGGTTGGTATGAGTACCAGAGTCCAGCTGGTCCAGACTTACCTGTCTGATTCAGATTCCCTGGTGGGTCCGTTAAGAACCACCACAGCTGAACATGTTCTCTGATCTGTTTCCTGGCAGTCGGACCCTGACTTGCCCCCAGACCACGGCAGTCCCTCCCCTACTGATGAGGTCTTTGACTCAGCCCCAGCTCCCCCTCCTTACATGCCCCCCCAGCCTTCTATTGAGGAAGCCCGGCAGCAGATGCACTCCCTGCTGGATGACGCCTTCGCCTTGGTATCACCATCTTCACAGGCCAGTGGCGTAGTGAGTGAGCCGGGTGATGGGCAGTTGGAGTCTTACCTTGCAGCACCTCAACCCCAACAACTTATTTTCCACATTGAGATCAAATACTTTAGTTATGCACTGTGAAATCTTTCTATTTTTGTCCGCAGAGATATGCGGAGTTGGGAGTCTCCCCCACATCCATCCAGGGTCTGCTGCAGAGGTTAGTTTCATCTGGACACTTAGAAACACGCCCAGGTCTGTAGACTGAAGGATTAACCCAGTGTGTCCCAATCAGGCAGGGCCTGGGCTCAGGAGGATACGTTTCTACTGGAGAACAACTGCAGGAGTCGGTGTACTCCAACAGGGGGAAGTATGAAGACCCTCCTTCATCCTCCAGACCCCGACCTGTAGGGGGCAGTACAGGTACAATGAGCAAACATCCAGCCTTCTGAGCTTTGAGACCACTCTGCAGACAGAAAAGACTGACCCTACTCCTGCTCTGACCCCCACCAACAAATTGGTGACCCAGAAATACTCTTAAGGCCCCCACATACTCGGGCATACTGTGTGCACTCCGTGAGCTGCGCGTACTATCCGTGGATGGTTGAGACTTTATATTCAAGTGTACTGATTGGCTCAAATTGTCTTGAGACACATTTCTTTATTTACCTCAATCCTAGTGGGTACTAGCAAGTTTGATGAGCTAGTTGGGTGCTTAAATTTGTTTCTTCTCCTTCTGGGAAGAATCAACACACCTGTCAGTGCGGGACAGAGAGTTGCCACATGTTGGTTCATCCATCGAAGTTAAAGAGCCGCTGCTGAGTCAGCAGAGGTTCCTGCTGCTCATTGGGGCAAAGGAGCTCTGAATACAACTGCAATCAAAAGGATCCACTCATAATAAGCTTTATTTATGTTTCAGAAGCACAATTTTGGTCGACGTAATAATTTGTACAGCTATCCAAAATGAGCATATCCCTCATCATCAGTGCCGTTGTTTGAAAAAAAACAGTCAGACTCAAATGATCAGACCACCTCTCTGCTCCGCTTTCTGTATGATACACCATGTCAATGTTTGCGTAAATGTAGCTAATAAAGCCTGTTGCTGTGAAGCATTTTCGCTTTTTGTGACATCACTGTGTCATGTTGACTTTATCATGTTGACGTCGACTTTAAAATAATATGAAGTGACGTGACCCCTACTCTCAACCTCAGCAGCTTGGTGTGTCATGAAATCCAGTTTGATGTTAGCATTTCCACTGGGTAGCGGTCATAAAAATGTATCTTTCCACGGACGTGTCTGGCGGACGTCCACTTTGAGTCCCCGTAGAGTACGCGCGGACCCCCACGGACTGAAGTACGCCCGATTATATGGGAGCCTTTATTGTCTTGTCTGTGTCTTTTCTGTTACCCTCCAGGGGCCCAGCTTCACCATCTGACTCAGGTGGGTTTGTCCAGTCAGATCGGTGCGTACCCTGGAGTAGGTCGCAGTATGTCTGGACCCACTGGCTCCAGCTGGCACCAGCAGCACTCAGACCAGGACCTATGCAGACCTGGAGGTAGCAGAGAAAGTGTAAGTCATGCAACAGATGAGATCCAGACCCTACAGAACAGTTCTACTGGTTAAATGACTCTGACAGGAACTTTTGGGTGTATATCTCGTTTACTTCTAACCTACCAGTGATGTTACTCACAACAGACATGTTTTATTGTACCTCAGTCAGCCTTGTTGTTCCTTTTCAACGTGCTTTATAAATAAAGTGCAATGGGATGCTAAAGACGCTCTGAACGTCGTTCTAATCTACACCCTCGCCCCATTTGCTGTGAATTAACTCATCCTTGTATTTTCTCCAGGTGCTGTCGTTCCCTGAGTTCTCCTCTTCATCTGTTTTTCAAATGCCCAGCTCTTCGTTACGGGACCCATCGGCTCCGCCCCTCCTCTTAACCTCGCCCACCCCAGAATATCCACCCGAGGATGCCTCACCATCTGCCCACACATCCGCCTCCCTCATCAAGGCGATCAGGGAGGAGCTGCGACGGCTGGCCCAGAAACAGGCGGCAGTGACCAGCTACCCTTAACTGACCTGCACCTTTTTAAATCAGGAGTTACAGTAGCTGTTCTACTAGTTGGTTAAGTACCTTGAACTGTGCCGCTAAACGTAAAATACCCATGATCTAAATGGCAGCGTCTCCTGACGACCATCAGGACTTAACAGGGTTTTATCTTTTTATTTGTCTGTCCACGACCCTTTCGCCCTGCATTCATCGCCCAGATTCACGTTTCCACTAAAGTGCTTCCTGGAGTAGATCACTGAGGATCGACCGACCTGGACTTCTACACTGACTCATCCTTTCTGAACCTCTGGAAGAACAATACAGCCCCCAACCATGAAACGAGAGGTCCCTCTGAGTTGTGAAGTTCATGGCCTTTTGTGGTCTAGTCATCTACCTTCAACTCTTGGAGCTCATCCCTCCTGGCCTTCTGAAGTGGATAATACCTGTTGGAGTTCTGAAGCAGAAGCATTGCGATTGGTTTGATTTTGAACTTGGATTGTATCTATCTTAGTGGGAGAGTTTTCAATTGGTCTTTAGTGAACTAGTCACACATCCTGCTCTTTTGGTTAAAGCAACACCTTGCAGAGTGAATGTCTCTAGTTGTACAACAAAATGTTTTCCTGTTGTCTTTGAGTTCCTGGTGTAAAAGGGCCCTTTAAACCTTTGGTCATTGCTCCCTACTGGAGTTATGAAGGCTGGGATGACCCATCAGTCCTTGTTGAGCTAATTCTTCACATGAAGAAAACTTCTGAACCCTTGTAGATCTGATGATGGGTCTTATGGTTCTACAGCAGATGAACACTTCTGGATTAAATTGACCTTCTGAATAATATGGTATGGGTTCCCCCTTTTAGAGTTTGAACAATGTTGCTCCAGTGTTTTCTAGTTTAGTTATGATTCATACGTGGACTTTATTCAACCTTTTTAGCCTTCTGAGATAAATGGGAAACTCTGGAAATCTGCAGCAGATCGTTGTTTCCAGGATATTTAGGCCATTGTTAACCTAGAGGGAACATGTGAAGCTCACTGTCCTTCCAGAACTTGAGGGGCATTTGCCCATTCTTGGGGGTGTATCGTTCCTTCTGAAGCGGGTCATCTTTCTGGATTCCCTGTGGTGCTAATTGTCAGCCTCATTACATTTAAACATTGACCACATACTGCCTTCCATGATCCATCAGCCACGGTGATCATGTATGCATCTACGAACCATACAGAAAATATATTTGCACTGTTTATAGCAGGAGGTGCAGCAAAGTTCTGACAGCATGACAAACTATTAGAAAAAATACACACACACATACATGCACATATATGTGTGTGTGTGTGTGTGTGTGTTCATATAAAGCTATATAAATGAAATACTTAGAAATAGAATCCCAATGAGCACAATATTAATGTGAGAGTTACTATTGGAGTATTGAGATGTTCTGTATTTTTTATTGCTTATATATGAAATTATGCTTTAATGCTTTATTTAAATCAAAAAAAGACCAAACTACTGTTCCACGGTTGTAAACTCTTGTGTTTGAGCTTGCTGTAGATTCTGAGACCGTTTGTTGCGTCGCTGCTAGCTTGTGTGTTTGTGTATCAGTGGTAAAAAAGAAATTGCAGCAAAAGCATCACTTCTCCAGCTTTTTGTGATTCATCTGTTGCTCCCATCTGTTTTCTGTAGACACTGAAGATGGCGCTAATGTTATGTTGGAGATGGTTGCAGTGTGGAGATGGGAGTCTTGGTTTTCTTCTCAGCTGCAGCTGCTTCTCAATGAACAGTTTGATGCTGGACACAAGAGGATCAGCCATGAAAAGAATGATTCCTCTTTTCAGTGAAGCTCCAAAAAAGAGAGAAAAGGAAAAGAAATGTCACCAACCTGAGCTGTTGGTTTAGTTTAGTTTCCATGGAATCTGGTGGAACTTTTCATTTTCAAAGCATAATCGCTGAAAACAGAATAATCAGCAACAGACCCACATATTTAGCATCTGAACGAGACCTCGTTCATTGTCATGATGTTTCCAAGCGGCCCCAGCCCTGCAGCAGCAGGAAATGTCCAGACTGAACTCGGCAGTGGTAGGAGCTGAAGTTGCAGGGAAAAGGTTTTGTAAACGCAGCTGAAAAGGAGCCAGAGATAAAAGCATAAGAAGTGCTGCTCTGGTCCAAACAGTCAGGCTGATGGTGGTTTACTGGTTTCTGTTCAGGTCAGTCAAAGAGCTTCTTTACCAGCAACATGTAACCGTTACCAAGGTTACGCCAATATGACAAGCTCTACATTGTTCAGTCAGCTTGTTGAGCGGCGTTTAGACGACTCTGTCCACACGGCAATGAAAGGATAAGATCCTTTTTCACTTCAAAATACGAGTCAAACTGAACGTTTGCACATTTCCATCAGATCCTAGAATTCCTCCTGAATGTTAGAGAAGAAAAAAGCTCCTATGATGTCCTGTTAGGATGATCAGCTGAATCAACGTCTCCAATCCTCATTGAACTGAACTACAATAAGATAATTCTCTATTGGGTTAGTGTTGCACTTTCTGCAATTGGGACGCTTCATGTTCTGGTCCGTTAAAAGTTCATGTGGCTCCAACAACCAAACCTGATTTGCAGGCCATTATTAGCTTATTTTCTGTTTGTGGCAACTTTCCTGGAAGTCTGCAAACATCTAGATGAAAGCTTGATGGAGTTCAAGTGCAGTTTAAGACGAGCTTCTTCTTCTTCTTCTTCTTCTGTCCCATGGCGTCCACAAGCCCACTTTGCCTCAGGAAGTCCTGACGCTTTGATTCAGCCGCTGCATCTCTGCTGAAAGAATCTGTTGCTTTCAGGAAAGCCGTTGACCTTTTGTTTCCACATGAGCTTCTGCTTTTCTTGGCATGTTCCACCATGTTTAAGGCTTTAGCTGTTTTTGATGTCCCCAGTAATGTTCGGCATGCTGCTAAAATATGTAAAAGTTCAAACAGTGAAGAGTTGTTTCACGTCTAGGTCAGTGAGCAGTGATTCATGTCTCAGCTCATTATTCATCAGCTTTTTTTAAATACATTTCCAAATGATATTTTTTAATCTCAAAGAAGATGGTTCTAGTAAACAGTGTATAAATGAAAGTGGACATGATGTTGAATAGAAATATATATATATAAATATATCTAAAAAATATTTTATCTGTGATTGCTAAATGGACTAAATGGAAGATCAGCTCGGCCTGGTGCCAACTCCTCCTTCATGGACCAACTGCAGAATGCTACTGGCTTGGAACTCTGATTGGACAATGCACCTGTCCGTCAAGCTGTAGGGCTTGGCCACGCCCACAGGATCACATGGTGCTATTTCACAGACTCCAGGTGGATCTGAAAGCCATCAGATCACCGTCATGAAAAGGACAAAAGTCCTGCAGATGTTCCAGGCTGCAGGTTCCTCCTGAATGTTTCCAGCACAAAGTGGATGTTCCTCCATGTTTTCGATGCTCGCAGGTCACAGAAGATCCTTCGCTAAGCAGAGTGTCCAAATATATTCCATTTGGGGTTTTGTGATTCTCACATCTGCACAGCTTTTTTCTCCTTTGTCACATTGGACCTAATAATGTACAGTATCAGTTTTACCTGAACTATGTATATCTTTGGACCAATTGACTCACTGTTGTAGTGCAAACCTGGTATTTTAGATCTGTTTGTTAAAAACAAGCGGCAGCTGGACCGTCCTCATGGTCTGCAGGCTGCCCAGTGAACCATGAGTTGGTTGTAATGGAGTCTTTAAAGTCAAAGCTTAATTTGGGTCCAAAGAAACCCAGAATGGCAGTGAAAGGCCTGTGGACACGCAGGGTGGCTTCATCCAAACTAAATCTGGGTACGAAACAAAATGACAAACAACTCTTGGCCTTGACCGGCTCTGAGAAATGAAGAATATCTGGTCCTCAGTGAAAACTGCAGTTTTGTCGTGAAGGAACATCCACTCAGCTGTTGCTCTGAGCTCAACCACATTCCTGTTTGCTCTTCAGAACCCGACGGCCTGCCCCGACCCGGTGAGTCCAGCTGTGGTCCAGGCCGGGTCTCAGGGTCTCAGGCGAGCCTCGCCTCCTAGTCGCTCTGTGAGCTTCATAATCTGGTGTTTCAAGTCCGACTGATTGTGTTAACAGACATTAATAAAGAGACATTCAGAGTCAAACCTGTTGTCATTTATGAAAACTTTCTGCTTTTATTCACTTTAAACTGATGAAATATTCTAAATGCTTCTCTGCTGTGCTGGAAAATCATTTCTTAAATGGGATTAAAAAAATACTTTACAAAAGTGTTTCTTAAAATGAGTTTTGCTGTTACTGCAAAGTCCTCGGATCTCCAAACACAAAAACCTGTTTATTCCTGGAGAACATGTTCAACCCAAAAAGATCCATATTTTAGTTACTTTTGAGTCACTGCTAAATAAACACAACTGCTTTATTTTCTGGTTCGGTTCGGTTCGGTTCGGTTCCAGTCTGGCTGATGAAATCTGGGCTGCTCCTTTTCTTTCCCAACTTGTTTTCTGGCCGTTCTGGTTCCCTGTTGTTTGCGTTAATGATCCTCCTCACCTGCAGGCTTTGGGCGGAACCGGACTCCTCCCCCCGCCGGCGCGGTGATACTTCCTGATGTACCTGAGCAGGTGAGGAGGAGGAGCAGAGCGTTTCTTCATCCTCACTGCTGCCATTGTAGCGCAGAGGATCAGCGTTGGGCTCCAACACCAGGGTGAGTCGGTTCTCTCCTTCCATCGACTCCACTGCGCTTTAAACACGGACCTGCTTCCGAACAGCAGGTACGGATCATCTCACATACTGGACAGGATCGGTAAGCTCCGCCCACCGACGTCAGCACGTTAAAACCGGTTGAGCGTAGGAACACCTGAGTGCGTGCAGGTGAGGTCTAGACCAGAACCCGCATCAACCGGAGACCACTGCTTTTCTGCGGTCCCCGGTTCGATTCCCGGTCCAGACTGGCTCCTTTCTCTGCCTCCTTCCTGTCCAGCTACTGTTGAATGAAGAAACTAACAAACAGGCTTTATGTATGTTGATAATGAGCAAAAAGACCCACACACTTATTTTTAAAGCATTTATATTAATTTGGGCTCTAATTTGGCAAACTGATGGAAAGAAACTGACAGGTTTTACTTGTTGGACTGTGTGTGTAAAGTCTGAGGTCTCAACTTGGTGCTGCAGGCCGGGAAACGTTTCTGCTGGAGTTTCTGAAAGAAACGATTCTTGCTTTAGGATGACGGACTCTATGAAAACTCAGCTGGTGAGCGCCATCCAGCTGCAGCAGGTGGAAATGCAAGAAAAACCTACAGGCAACTCGCAGGGCAACAACAGCAACAATGGTGAGTTTGATGATGAGAATTATGTAGAAAAATATAATTATTTATCTGAGAAGAGAGAAATCTGAGGATGGGAAGCTAGAAATCTGGAGAACTGATGAAATTTCCAGATATCTGATTATTTTGCTGATTAGTTACAGATTTAAATGTGGAGCCAAAGATCCACATGGAAGTCGCTTCATATCTAAGGAGGAATTATCCAACAATAAACTGCAATAATAATTCTGTGCATTTTCCCTTCCAACATGCACACAAAAGTTCCCATCACATAGTCTCACTGGCCACTTTATTAAGTACACCTTGCCAGAACCGGGTCAGTACCAGTCTTCAGGACTGCTTTGACTCTTGGTGGCTGAGATTCAACAAGAGTTTCAGAAACATTCCTGTGAGATTTTGGTGCATATTAAAATAACAAATCGATCAGCTAGATCCACAGTGAGAAGCTCCAGGTCACAAACGTCCTAAAGATGTGCTGAGCTTCAGAGGAGGAAAACTCCATGTTGCAGATGGTCTGATCTGGATGAAATGACTTTATCCTGCTGGAAGTGGACAGACAACCTGGCTGGAAGGTTCAGCTGAAACTCAGTTGGTACAGTCAGATGGTCATTGGACCAAGTATTGTTTCTCCAACCTGTTTCGGTGTCTGTGTGAATTGTAGCTTTAGTTTCCTGTTAGCTGATAGAAAGTAGCACCTGCTGTGGTCTTCTGCTGTTGTAGCTCATCTGCTTCAAGGTTTGATGTGTTGTGCGTTGACAGATCCCATTCTGCGTGCTTTGGTGGTAACCAGTGGCTATTTGAGTTATTGTTGCCTTTTTGTCATCTAGAACTAGTCAGCATTTCTGGTCCTTCAAAATAAAACTCCATTAGTTGATGTCCTTTACACCCTTCTACTGCATTCTGATGGTCGCTTTAAATTTCAGCCAGTTGTCTTACACACGTCTAGATATGTTGAGTAGCTGTCACGTGATTGGCCAAGTTTCTCTTTGTGTTAACAAGCAACTGGTCAGGTGTTCCTCAGGGAGCTGGTGAGGGAACATAGTGTTTCCAAGATGACAGAACGAGTCCATGACTTGCTCCAGCTGTGCGACAGATTCTCCAGACAATTCTAGTGGAGGTGGATGCATGTGAGGATCTGGAGGAATTTAATCTGACTGAATCTCTGGACTGTTTTCAAATGCAGCAGATGAGAAGTTCACTGTGGAGCAAGCTGTGGAGACCATCGGCTTTGGACGCTTCCACGTCCTGCTGTTTGTCATCATGGGCAGTGCCAATGTGAGTCTGACTTAGCCCCAGCAGAACTGCAGTGAAGGTGGCACATCTGCACACTGACGCTGTGTTTTTGTGCAGATTGTGGAAGCCATGGAGATCATGCTACTGGCTGTGGTTTCTCCAGAGATTCGATGCGAGTGGCGCTTGGAGGACTGGCAGGTCGCCCTCGTCTCCACGGTGAGTTTCAAGCATAAACTCAACTCTGTGTCTTATGTAAAAAAATAATAAAAAGACTTTGATAAAAGAAAAAAACTCAACTCTGTGTCACAAATATCTTTGATAAAACTCAGCTGAATGTCACTCCAATTATCTGAAATGTTGCTGAAGGTGAGCTGCAGAGGTTATGGAGACATTCAAATCTGAATTTTGTTAACATTTTGAACATTTTATTAACCCTCATTAGCAAAATAAACTGTTGGAGAACTGGACTGGCAGAATCTCTGAATAGTTTGGGACTTAAGATTTGAAAAGAAGTGGAATTTCTTTCTGGAGTGACAAAAAGGAGAGCGCTCCAGTAATCCACGACTCCAGATCAGGATGACAGCAATGTTTGACTAAGCAGTTGATTGATGTTCTGACAACGGAAGTCTGAAGGTTTTGCTTTCAGACTTCTTAAAACAAGAAACCAAGAAACTTGATAGGTGCAGGATGATGACGCCTAACCTTAACTCCAGGCAGAGGTCCTCAAAGTAACACACATCCTTGTTGAAATGGTTTTTGTGGTGGTAAAAATGAGACCATGATGATTTTTTGAGGAAGTAATAATTTGCCTTTTGATTCAACTATCAATTCATTTTGGTAGAACTCTGGCATCATCTCACATCTTCACCATTTAACGATCTTCACAACCTGCCTTATGAAAGTCTCTCTCTGTCACATGGACGAAGCATCATCTTCAGAACAGCTGCCTTCATGAGAACCTGCAGGTTTCTGTCAGACTGAGTTCTGAATCCTGAATCTTCTGTTTCAGAAATGTTGTAATGTTCCTCCTAAGAAGCCGTTCTGCTGTCCATCTGGACCCACTGATATCTAGACTAGTTCCTGAGGTCCTCAACCTTCACAGTACCTTCAGTTCATGAGCATAATGCTGCCACCGCCATGCTTCGCTGTGGTACGGTGTCCTTCCAGTGATATGTTTTGGACCTGTTTGGTTCCGTCAGACCAGAACCCATTTTCCCAGACAGTTTTGGGCCAGACCACTTCCTGTTTTATCTGGAAATGTGCAACTTCAGGAATGTCTTTAGCTAGAGACAGCTGTTAATATGGTCCTGCAGAACTTCCTGGACTCTTCTCCTGACTATGACCTCTGACCTTGGTGAACCTGTTACGTCCACCAAGGGCACAACATATTTGAGGACACGAGACAAAAAGATGAGGGTTTAACAAAATGTTTTATTCATAAATTCTCTTCACTTTGATTTTCTTAAGTCAGCTTCTTCTGATTTCCTGCGAAGAAAATGGCGTTAAGGCCCTCAGATCCCGTGTCCCAAAAAGTAAAACAAAACCCCAAAAGTATTAACAGAAAGTTGGACCTGGTGAGCCAATCAAACAGAACAAAATGGTACAGCAGGGGGCCGACCCTATACTGAAGCCCCTAATAGTACCGGACTAAATCAAAAAAGAATCTAATAAAAAAGATCGAAAACAGGACAACCGGTCCCACCAGGCCAAAATCACAAGAAAAGCAAACAAAGGCTAACAGAAATACCACATGGCAGACTGGAAAGTCAGCTGTGGCCCACAGCGACTGAACGTGCGCGCACCGCACGGGTGGAGCGAGTGGAAAGGCGGAGCTCAGGCAGGAAGATGGTGGGACTCCTCAACATGCCGAAAGCCACAAATTAACGTAATTAAATGATCACAAAGGAATTATCCAAACTCCAAAATAGATTAACAAAAGGTCATTCAACTAAAGTCTATAAGAAAACAAGGAAAACAGACAAAAAATTATAATGTGCCCGAAGCACATAACACTCTCTTTGAACTAAATGTGGAAAAGCCAAGCAGGGAATCTGTTCCAGGTCCATCAAATTCAGGTGGAAACCAGAGAAGAAGCTTCAACAAAAGATTAGCTGAAGTGTAGTGAAACAAAGTTCGGAATACACTGTCCAATTTTTGGCTGACTTTGAGCCATTTTTCCATTTGTGTGACAAATTTTAGAGTGATTGTGTGTAATGAGACATGATTAACAGCTCACTCCCGGAAATCATACGGTCGCATCGAAATCCAACTTGTTATGATGGTATTGCACTGTTGAAGCTAATGTTGTTAAGAATGATCAGGTATTGTTAGGAATTACTGAGAGGAGGCCTGACTACCAATGTAAACATGTCTGCCACATCCATCCATCCATCCATCCATCCATCCATCCATCCATCCATCCATCCATCCATCCATCCATCCATCCATCCATCCATCCATCCTATCCTATCCTATCCGGGGTCAGGTCTCGGGGGCAGCAGCTTCAGAAGGGAGGCCCGAGCCTCAACTGGCTCCTCTGGACGTGGAGGAGCAGCAGCTCTACTCTGAGTCCCTCCCGGATGACCGAGCTTCTCTCTCTAAGGGAGAGCCCAGACACCCTGCGGAGAGGATGTGTTCATCCATTCAGTGTCAATGGAAACTAGTATTATTTAACATGTATCCAAATTAATAATTTATCATAACCGCTTCAAAAGCATTTGGACATAATTTAACCGTCATATTCATTGTTTTTGGGACACCAGAATAAATAGATTGGATTAATAAGGGATTATTTCATCTTGCATTGTGAATATTTTACTTTATGACACTCGGTTTTGTCAGACAGCAGTGACTACGATCCAGTAACTCAATGACTGTCCTTTTGCACTCTACAAGTACAAGACATTAATGCTGTTGATGACTGACTGACCGAATGTCTCCTTCAGATGGTGTTTGTCGGCTTCATGGTCTGTGGAGTTTTGGCCGGTTATATCGCTGACAGATATGGACGCTGGAAGGTAGGAAATGGCTCATTTCAGTTGCAGCGCCATTGTTATTTCCTGTGTGCTTCTTCTTGGGCTTTGTGTTTCATTCAGGTTGTGTTTGGAGGTTATGTGTGGAGCGCCTATTTCTCTCTGCTCACGTCGTTTGCTCCAACGTATGGCTGGTTTATCTTCCTGCGAAGCATGGTGGGCTGCGGCGTTGCAGGAGTGTCACAGGGGTCAGCTCACACAAAGCAGCAGTAGACTGAAGATCCTGCTCTGATTAGCTAAACATGGTTTATTTGCTCTTTAGGTTTGTGTTGAAGACAGAGTTCATCCCTGCCAAGTATCGAGCTTACCTGCTGCCTCTGGGCACTGTGAGTTCTGCTCTCTCAAACTTTCTTTCTCAAATCAACAGAAGCACTGAAGCTCTTTGTGTTTCAGATCTTCTGGATGACCGGCTCCATGCTCATCATCCTCCTCGGCATGCTGGTGGTTCCCACTATGGGCTGGAGATGGATGATCCGGCTCTCCATCACACCAAGCATCATCCTCATCTTCCTCTTCAAGGTGCAGGTTCTGCTCCAATTGTTTGTTTCCGCCATGTCTGTCCCAGTCAAAGCATGAGATGTTTCTGTTTGAACTGACGCTCCCCAGTTTATTCCTGAGTCGGCCCGTTACAACGTGTCAGCAGGGAAAGTTGATGCTGCCGTCAAAACCCTGCAGAGGATCGCCAGAATGAACCGAGCTTCTCTTCCTCCTGGACGGCTGGTGGAGCCCGCTCTGGTATTTTCGGCTTCCTGTCTTATCTCCTTGAATTACACAGAAAATACCTCGACTACTGTGAAGACTTGTAATCCTTGCTGTGACCTGATGGTGTCAGTGTTGCATCATGGCTCAAATAATGACGCAGTAGCTTGTCGGTACTTCTGTTGCTGCATATTTTTCCATTTAAAATCCGTCTCACCCAGAGTGAATATGAGAGCTTCTGTCCATTTTCTTCTGCATGGATGTGATCCTGTTGTTAACACGTCCAGATGGAAAACCCAGACGTCCCTCAGCTCTCAGGCCAGAACAGACATGTGATCCATTCAGAGTTTACCTTCTGCTCTCAGATCTCATCAAAGTTGGAAGTGGCTTAAAAACCCTCTAAAGGGAGGCGTCTAGAAACAGGAATGGAGAATTATCTTCCTGTTTCATTGTGATAAGAAGCAGAAAAAATCATGAACATAAACTTTAGATGACCGATAGTTGTTTGTTTCCAAATATGACTTGAAGCTGTTACCGTCATGTATGTGTTTAACATGTGTGTGTGTGTGTGTGTGTGTGTGTGTGTGTAGCCTCATTTGATTTTCTTTAGAAGCTGCATTTTGTTGACATGCTGGTCTTAGAACCACATTTAAAAGAGAAAAAATCGATTGATGGTGTGATGCTTGTTTCCCAGAGGGAACGTGGCAGCTGGAGGATTCTGTTCAGTCCAACCTTCAGGAGGACGTCCCTCCTGCTCTGGTACTCATGGTAAAGTTTGTTCATCTTTGAAAACATGCCATCAGAATCAGCCCGAGTCCATCAGCGTCCAGACTACAGTCCACTGTTCTCGTCAAAATTCTTGTCACTTATTTGCTTCTGAGTTCAGGATTTTTGCTGTTCAAAATGAAAATAAAGTTCTGTAGTTTTTACTTATGTTTACTACAGCACTTTGTGTCAAAAGTGTCAAAGTCTACATTTACATGCATTTATATTTTTGTAAGCAGAAAACTGGTCCCCAAAGCTGCAGGAAGGTTCACAATGGAGCATCAGGTCAAACAAAGTCTCAGGATCTGGCTTCTGTCTGCCCTGCAGGTTTGTGGCGTCCTTCGCGTACTACGGCTCGGTGCTCAGCAGTTCAGAGCTGCTGGAGAAAAACCTGCTGTGTGTGATAAACGCCGACGCAGAGCATCAGGTCAAACACCGCCATGAGAGCGGACTCTGCTACTGCATTCCCTTTGGAAGCAGCGACTACCAGACGCTGCTCATCAGCTCCCTGGGAGAAGTCGCATGTGAGTCCAGCAGTCTGAATGTGTTCATAAGGACCGGTTCAACCTCAATAGGAGGGTTGCTGGTCTGATTCCAGCTCCGTCCGCAGGACGCTTCTCCTGCCTTTCCTGTTGGTGGTGGCCCAACAAATGGTCAGGGGGCCCAACAGGTGTCAGGGGGCCGAAGGGGGCCCAATAACCCGATAGGCCTGTGCCTGGCAGTCTCTCCTTGGTCAAACCACTTCAGGGCAACTGTGGCTACTATCCAGTAGCTCGCCACCATCAGAGGGTGAATGAATGAATGTCGAGTGAAACACTTTGGAGTTCTCTGGACTTCATAGATTGTTAGACAAGTACAAATGTACACATCATTTATCACAATATTTTTTTTTCACTTCTTATACATTTTCATGTAAATTAAATTTATTTGTACTTTATTGTTGATGAAGAGACGCAGAACATCAGAGATCTTAAACAGATTTTTTTAAAACAGGAAATGTTTAAAAAACATTTAAACATTGATGCTGAATAAAATCCAGTTTATTTGCTCTGTCTGATAGAAGCAACATGTCTTCTGATTTTCTTTCTGGAAACTTTAGTCAGCAGGTTTTCCAGATTGTGATTTGTGTTGCTGGGCTTGTGATTCTCTCCATCTTCTCTGTTCTCCCAGTGGTTCCATTAAACATCATCCTGCTTAACGTGTTTGGACGGAGGATAAGTCTCACTGTGCTTCAACTGTTAACAGCTCTTCTGTTCATGATGGTCAACATCTGCACTACAATGTAAGGACTGCACTGAGTCTCCTCTGATAAGTCACTAGGACATCTGCAGTTTGATTGGTCTGTCACTAGGAAGTGACTCTGTTTACCAGACGGATCAGATTTAACTCACCCCGACTGAAGTAACAATTCTCTACTTTTGTGACTTTGCATGACGGTTCATAAACCACTGCAGCCTCAGTCTATGCTACAGCTCACAGTGTTTTATCCTCTCATACAGGCAGACATGTGGAACATCTCCTTTCCTAGCAGAGATGGACAGTTTTCACTGCAGCCCTCGTTGCTTTATCTGTACTGCAGGTGCTCATGTTGACTTCCAAACATAATAAGGTGTACATTTTATTTGGCCATGCATATTATTATTATTAGAAAAAGAAGAATAAAAGACAGAATGAGGGATTTTTCCAGCATAATATTCGTCCACTTTCTGTTCAACACGGTCACAGAAAATGTGGCGCTCAGACGAATGGCAGCAGAAACGCTTTGTAGATTGATGTTGGCGCCAGTTGCGCCCTGGGCTCCATGACGACCGGGTCTCTAAACTGGGTTGAGATTTGGTTTATTGGGCTGAATCACTGGAACCTGATTTTATCAGATCTTTTGTTCCTGTGCTGCCCACTGAAATCTGACAGGGCCCAGAGTCATTAGGATGCAAAACTTATTCATTCAGTCCGTTTAGCATATTTTAATACAACTGAGCTGCATTATCGAAACTTTTCTTACTTCAGGTTTGGCTTCACTGTGCTGCTGTTCCTGCTGCGATCTCTGGTCTCCATGAACTTTAATGTGGTTTACATTTACACAGCTGAGGTAAGAGCTGATAATGTCTTCACATTTACATAATCCAGAAAAGTTGGCATGAGCAGAGTGCTGATTGGATGCCAGCTCCCTATGAGATGCCTGTTGTTAGAAACCATAATAATAATAATACATGTCAGATAGCAACAAACCCATTGTTTGCTATATTTTCTGAACCATTCTTCACACATTAATAACCACTTGTGTAATCGCAGAAATAACCTATGTTAATTGTTAATGCGTCTCTGGTGTACAATGATTATTTTCCCATCTGCAACAATTTCCCAGCATGCTTTGTAGGGGTCATTAAAGGGCCCATTACTGTAGGAATATTCATCCTCCATGTATGGAGCACACACATTTACACATTGATATTCATGCAGCTAAAGTTCTAAGTAGCCAAGTTGTTGGTTGTTCTGTGTTCACCACTAGGTGGCGTATGTATGTATGTATGTATGTATGTATGTATGTATGTATGTATGTATGTATGTATGTATGTATGTATGTATGTATGTATGTATGTATGTATGTATGTATGTATGTATGTATGTATGTATGTATGTATGTATGTATGTATGTATGTATGTATGTATGTATGTATGTATGTATGTATGTATGTATGTATGTATGTATGTATGTATGTATGTATGTATGTATGTATGTATGTATGTATGTATGTATGTATGTATGTATGTATGTATGTATGTATGTATGTATGTATGTATGTATGTATGTATGTATGTATGTATGTATGTATGTATGTATGTATGTATGTATGTATGTATGTATGTATGTATGTATGTATGTATGTATGTATGTATGTATGTATGTATGTATGTATGTATGTATGTATGTATGTAGTGTAAAGGAGGAAATCTAAATATGATTCTGTTAATTACCTGCTTCATGTTGACTTCCAAACATAATAAGGTGTAAATTTTATTTTTTCATCTTTTATTTCCACTAAAGTTCATATAATTATGCTTAATACTTTTACACTGTGAACATCTGAACACCAAAGTCAGAATCGTGGTTGATAAAGCTGATCTTTCTAATCTGATTCTAAAAAGGTGGCAGATCCTTTGAACAAATGTTCCAAATGATTTTTATCCCAGGTTTACCCAACCATAGCTCGATCTCTTGGGATGGGTTTCTGCACCTCGTTCAGTCGGATTGGAGGGATGATCGCTCCATTTATTGCACAGGTGTGTTCAAGGTCCAGCTCAAAAACACCATTTTCAGATTGCTGTTGCTGTGTCTCATTGCTTTATGTACTTCAGGTGCTCATGTCTCGGTCTGTGATTCAAGCTCTCACTCCGTTTGCGGTGGCTTGTGTCATCTGTGCTCTGGGAAACTTCCTGTTACCGATAGAAACCAGAGGTCGAGCTTTGCTGGTGAGAAATGTGATCTTTTTATAACAACTATTTTCCGCTGTCATGTGTAACTGAAACTGTCTTTATTTTTCAGCAAAACTCCTGAGGATTTCCCTGCACAGCTTCTATTAGATTTGTTTCAGCGTGTTACTGGACCTGGAGGTCTGGAACGTTTCTGTTCATATTGTCAAAGAAACACAAGTTTGGCGTTTTGTTTTATTGGACTTGTTCATATCTAATCAATCCAAAGCTTCTTTTGTTATGAAATACAAGAAGTAAAAACATCTGTTACAGTAACATACTGCAGTTACTGCAAACATTTTTCCTGAGACATTCAGAACTTTGTTTAACTTTGTTTCTTGCTGTAACAGGTTTTTCATTTCAGTCTCTTAAATGCCCAAAATAAAACTGATTAATCCATGTGGAGAGCGGCATGTGAATATTGTTTAGATACACTTTCAGACATTTTATCTATCATGTCTATAATGTCTAATTAAAAATCTGAAAGAAAATTAATTGCGCAATTCACTTCAGTAGTCTTATTTCAGAAACAAAACTGTTTCCACTTTGTTTCATAAGTGCTCATCACGTGTTGCTTACTTTCAAATGAAGCTGAAATAGTTTCTGAGGTAAAGAGGGACATTTGGTTTGGTCAGCAACAGCTTCATGCTCGGACACTGTTGGTTGCTGAATGTCTATTCTGGGTGGAGGAGTTGGTGGGTTTCTTGGTGCTGCTGCTGTATCGTCTAGGCTGGATGAGTCTGGAAATCCTTCGTTTGGTGGATTTTAGCGAATTGGGTGCTCAGTCTGCTGGGGATCTGGGAGATCACCAACCTCCCTTCAACCGTCTGGACGGCATTAACTTGACCTCAGGTAACAAAATAAAGAACCTCTGTGTTATTTTTGACCAGGATACATAATGTAATCCCATAACAAACAGGTTTCTAGGAGTTCATTCTTTCATCTCCAAACCAATGCCAAGATTCTAATCATTCTGTCCAGGACTGATGCTGATTAATATATTATTTAAATATTAAAGGATATCTGTCTAAAAGGTTTGAAAAAGGGTGTAATTCTAACGATTTTACTTGGAGAAAGAAATTAGGACAGCAAAAATAAAATGTTGCAGTGTAATGATGTAAAGCAGGGGCCCCAAACCTTTTCCTGAGGGCCACATAACTTTTCCCTTCTCTGCTGGGGGCCGGAGTCAGTTTGTAACAGAAAAAGTGAGACGATTGCAGGAGAGTCTACATGTAAAAATGTATTGTTTTCCAGAAAGCACAATCAAATAACCCTCTCTGGGTTCTTCACAGAAAAAATCCAGGAAGGATCATAGTCCGTATTTTCCTAACTATGAGCCACAACCCCAAAGTTTTTTTTTAAACCAGTAAACATATAAGCCTCAGATTTCTCTTCCTCTCCAGGTTTTCCACAACGATGCAGCAGCAGCAGAGGGACGGACATCCAACATCTGAGTCATAACAGGTCAATTAAATATCACATTTATTATGTTGAAAAAGAAAAAGCTGCCAAGTTTAGATTTAACTGAACTGATTACGGTAGTTTCTGAACCGTAACTGTAACAAAGTGCTGATCCTTCGTGTTGCTACTAGCATGAGCTAAATGAAAATGGGCGCTTTCTTCTTCTTCTTCTTTAGATTTCAACAGCAGCTTGCATCCATTATTGTTACACTACTGCCACCTACTGGATCCTCATATGTATACCTCAAATTCTCATAATGATCCCAGTATTCATAGGCGTAGGAAGCGGGGGGGGCGGAGGGGACATGTACCCCCCAATGTTGGAGAGAGTCACATTCGTCCACCCCAATAATTTCACTGCAGTTTCGAAGAATTTCGAAGAACAAAACTTGTTTTTTAGATTTTATTTTTGTTGGTCAAACTGATGTATTGAGTTTAAAACTGCTGAGTCCTATTTTATTAGCTGTTTTCCACTTTGGTTTTATAAAGAAGTAGAACCAATTCAATTGTAAGTCAATTTATATCAATGCATTTTTACCAATAGTCAAATGTCTTTTGACCAATAAGATACTCCAGAATCTGTTAGCCTGTTGTGAGGCAAATGCTAAAGTGAGTGTTCATCCTGGAATGACAGTCATTATACTATGCATAACTTTAATCTGATTATTGGATTGTAAATAGTACATGTTAGAATACTTGTTACTGAAACCAGGGTCAGATTAGAGTAGCGCATTACTGATGTGTTGATGGCATAATTGTTTGACATTTCTACTCAAGGTATTTACTGATCTGTCAGGTTTACGATATGCGTCCCCCCCAATGACAGACTCGTTCCTACGCCCTTTCCAGTATTATTTAAAAAACTGTTAAATAGCATTTCCCCTCAATGCTATTTAACTGATCAAAATTTTCAAATTTCAATTCCCTATTAAAACCTAATTCCATTTTAATGGGCGCTTTCTTTTATTTTCAATGTTTCACTCTGTAATGGTCTCACTATGGTGTCTTGTACCAAAACTAACCATCAGCCTGACTTTCACACGAGTCAGGATTAATTAGTTCTTCCTTTATTTCCATGTAGAATGGAGTGAAACTGTCAAAACACAAACTCAGGATGAGCTCAGAGCAGCTTACAGAAGTGTTTTACATTCAGTTACACACATTAGAAGTACAACAGTTACAGCAGCTACCTCAGAATGCTATGAGCGGCAATGCTTAGAAATCTTAGCAGCCTGCTAGTTAGCAATGACGTAGCACATAATCAAATCACCCGCAGGTATTTCCAAAACTAATTCAATAAACAAGTTATTTATTTTATCATATGTTAACATAAAGGCTCGTTTTGAAGTATAAGCTGCTACTTATAGGTATTGCTTTGAAGAACTCGACCGGAATGCAGCGTTCATAACAAACACTGTGTTCATCTGCTCTACCGCTAGCAAACAACCGTACATAACATAAAAGTCAAGTAGTTCCCTAAAAGTCCAACAGATGGCAGCAATGCGCCATGCAAAACAAAACACCCAGTTTACAGGACACACTTCCTGCTACAGAGCCCCCTGGTGGTTGAAGAAAAATCTACATATAAGCCGGAAAATACAATATATGAAAAAAAATCTGAATGCTCTCTGGTATTGTTCAGGGGGCCGGACCAAATGTGGAGGCGGGCCGGATCCGGCCCGCGGGCCGTAGTTTGGGGACCACTGATGTAAAGCATGTAGTATGTTGTGGGTTATCAATTAAAATGTACAAACTGGCTTTAAAATAGCCTGTATTTGTTCGGCACTTTATCTAGTCCAGAGGACTCCAAAGCTCCTCTCTATGTTCAGTCATTCATATTGATGTTGGAGCCTCAGCTGCCGGCCAGACTGAGGGACCAGCGCCCCCTGTTGGCTGAGTGTCTTGCCCAGGGACACAACAAAAGGGGCAGACAGAGTGGGAATCAAACCGGCAACCCGCCGAGTGAGGGATAAACTCCTAACTCTGTAGCCAACATTGTCCCAATACTGAAAACATATTTAATTGGATAAGTAACTTTTTCTTAAATGGAAATGTACGAGTTAGAATATGTGACCAATTACAGATGCATGCAGCCTGCAGGTGTCTGGCTGCAAAGGGAACAAAGCAAGGAAGTCATTGTGTTTTCTATAATGATTTATTCACAGAAAGTGGAAATGGAAGGGCTGGTTGTTTCTGCTGAAGACAGAGCCGTTAGTCAGAGGGACCAAATGTTGAATTTACTGGAAACAAAATCCATCATGTTATTATTAAATAAAGAAATTAACATTTTAATGGGGGTTTAAATCGTTGAAAAAACAAAAGTTTTGTTTACACCTACTATCAAATTTCAAAATTTAATTGTAATTTATATGATAAAGAATTAAAGTGAAACAATGTTTTTAGGGATATAGTTTGAGCAAATAACAGAAAGTTATTGATAAATGTAAGATGACTGTAAACATTGTTATGTTTATCTGGAAATGACTGAGGCAGAAAGAGGAAATGATGTCAAATATAGATTATGACATAATTGTTTATGGATCAGCAGCAAAACCAGGTCTGGAAAAACTGGACAATATTCAATATCAAGCATTAAGAATATGTACAGAAGCATTTTCAGTCAAGACATGATAAATGTTAGAATTATTACACAACTAGAAATTAACTATTGGATCAGTTTACAAGGAAATAAATGAATCATCCAACAATAGAGACTCTACAGAAATATTGGAAAAGAAAAGGAGGGAGAACCTAGCAGTGAGTCCAACGTGCAATATGAACATGGATCCTACACAAAGCAAAAGTAACACTTTCATACAAGACAATGGATAAATGGATTGTTTTAATTCATGTACAATACAGAAATATACAAACAACTTTCATGATTATGTCAAGATTTAGACAGCCTCATTAAAAATATCCAACTGGAGAAATAGGAATAGTCTGAATTTCAGATAAAAGAAGGTAAATGAATTACAAATGACTTGTCAGCATAAACCAGCAAAATATTAGCATTATTACTAACAGTACAATGCACAGAAGAAATAAGACCTTTATTTTTTGTGCACCAGACATTTCATAAGAAACAGCAACAGTCATTATTTAGATGATGAGACTAACATCTGTATTTATTTAGGTACCAGCAGTACCTATTGGGAGGAAGAGAAACAAAACAGCATGTAGCACCAATCAGATAAATCAACTTTACAGTAATTACAAGGAAATCAGAAGAATCAAGTATAATTAAACAAAAATGGCAGAAAAAATAAAATGAAAATAAAGAATCTTGAGACAGATTAAGACAGATGAGATCAAGGAGAAACAGAAATGTAACTAACAATATTATGGATTTCGTAGTTCATTGTCTTCAACATCACAACAGGAAACAGAAATGTTATTCAGCATCTTTGAAAAACAAGACAGAAAGATTAATGTTGTAGGAAATGAGAACAAAATAAAGAAATATTTAAAAGTCTACATAAAGATTCAAAATGTAAATGTATTAAAATTTTAATTATAATTCTTTTTAGACAACCGAAGATGATTAATAAAATATGATCACTCCGACTAAAGGTACAAAATAAGACATGTCGAGCCACACTCCGCACCACTAGGGGGCGGAAATACATACATTATGTTTCATGCCAACTTCCCAATGAATTATGAAGAAGAAGTAGAAAAGAAAAATAAGAAAAGGGAGAGGAGTTTGAGGCCGTTTCTAAGGTAAGGATGGGTCGAGGTGGTTCTGTTAGGTTCGGTCACTTCCTGTGTGTCCTGTGGCTCGGTTCTGCTCGGTTCTGCTCATGTGTGTAATGACACAATCCTACAGACGCCTTTAGCCTCCGGACTTCCATTGTCGGACAGGTCGGGTTATCACCTCTGGACATGGTGCTGATGCCGCTGGTTCGGGTTAAGGTTCAGTTCTAGAGAGGATGATTCAACCAGACTTTGTTGACAAAGCATCACATTTTACCGTCCCAGGCCCAGATTGATGTTTTGTAGGGTTTTTATGAGCTACCGAGCAGAAAATGGCCCAGAACTTGACGCGTCGGTTCCTTGAACCCACAGCTGCGTGGTTACCTGCCCTCCAGAGAGCAGCGGTCAGAACCAGAGCAGCGGTCAGAACATGCGACGTTAGCTCTCTGTTAAAGATTAGCGTCGTGCATACGTGGTGCATTACGGTAATAGTGTGCAATGGAAAATGTACTTTTGACTTTGTACTTAGTTTTAAGAGTGACGTCAATGGGTAAAAGAGAGGGGCGTGACGTCATGTTGGTGTGTAGTGGTCATCTGGAGGAACGGGAGATTTTAAAAACAGAATATTCCATAGCAAAGGTGGAAAAAGAAAATGTTATTTAAGAGATGCCATTGACTTTCATGCATACTATGTCCAGAATAAATGTTTCCTGATTTTCCAGTTGTGGAGATGGACCCAGGTGAATATCACAGTCAGCCTCCAGATAATATCTAACCCTATTACCAAATAAACAATTATTTGATTATTTGCTTTGTGGAGTTATCAATAGTAACAAAATTCTTTCACACATGTTTTTTAATTCAGTGTTGTTTTGGATGTAATTAAGATACAAAGAAAAAAGCAGCAGTATGTAACTGTACTAAAGAAGATGTTTTTTAAACTAATTGTTGAAACTGTCGCTATGTTGTGACAGTCTGAGTCAGATAATCTGGGATCAATCTCCTCGGCCTTCTCCAGTCTAGTCCTGTTCACATCTGGGCAGGTTAAAGGGTCATTCCACCAGTTTTCCTCTGTGTTTGTGTAGCAGAAGAAGAAACATCATGTGATCAGGTCATGTGGCGGTCTTTGGGTCAGATCTGGGTTTTCAGGTCACAGTTAGGTTGTTGCATTCTCTGGTTGAATCTGACTGACCTGAGATCCTGTCTTTGTTTCTCTGTAAACGTCAGGTTGTCATGGAGATTGCTGTTACCATGGAGGAGGATGCGAACGTTGGCACGGTGAACCCTAAGGTCCACCCTTCTCCTGACAGAGATCCGCCTAAAGCTGTGTCCAGCCAGGCTCGGCGCCGGCCCATGGGGCGCAGGGGCCAGAAGGCAAAGAGGCGGGGCCTCACTGAGAAAAGGCGGGGCCTCGTTGAGAAAAGGCGGGGCCTCGTTGAGAAGAGGCGTGGCCAAGAGAAGGAGGGCGTGACGGTGAAGAGGTCATTGAGCGATGGGAAGCGACGTTGGGACAAGAAGCATTACTGCGTCTTCTGCCGCCGACCACAGGTCAAGATCGCTCGCCACCTCCTCAGGAAGCACGCCGACCAGCAGGAAGTTCTGGCCGCCAGCGCCCTACCCACCGGGTCCAAACAGCGCCACCTGCTGCTGGAACACCTACGCTGCAGAGGCAACTACCTGCACAACATTGAGGTGGGTTACTTCTCTAGACGGAGATGTTTCAGGGTACTCCGGGGGGTTCTGGGTCAGTTCATCATCAGGTTCTGGTTGAATTATCCTCATGAAGTCAGAACCAGAAGTTCAGAGGCCCTGAAGCTGAGAGAAAGATATGTTCTGGTTCTGAAATGCTGGGTTAGTTCTAGACCAGATGTAACCGGAACAGAACCTTCCATTAGAGTCACTGTGTCTCTCCAGAATATTTTCCCAGAAGTGTTGAGGATCCTCAGGTCATCAGGGTGGTTCTGGTAAATGGGTCTTTGGGTTCTTCTGGGTCAGTTCATCCAGGTAACGGGAACTGAATCTGGGAATGTTTTCCCCAAATTCATTCAAGACCCTTTGGCAACTTTTTATGCCAAAAGATATAAAAAATGTTATTTTATTAGCATCTTTTTGTTGCCCTTTATGAAAAACGCAGCGCTGTGTAGTGGGACACAGTTCATACAAAACGTTTGTAGAAGCTTCAATCCACTCAGTGCCAAAAGTATTCATAGCCAGTCCTGGCTTAATGTTTTGATTTTTATCACAGGGAAATTCAAAAGTTCTGTCTTCTACAATAACTTTCAATGGTTATTTTTTATGAGGCTCCATAAATTTCTGACTGAATGCTGAAGTTGTGTCTCTGCCTGATGCAGAGTAACCCTGTGAGGGATTCACCCTCAATAACTGGACCCATTCTAACTAATTCAACCGGTAAATGTTTTTATGAGGGGGAAGGTCGATTTATTTATTTAAGATTTTATTCTAATCATTCTCTCATTCGGGCTGCACAGTGGTGCAGTTGGTAGAGCTGTTGCCTTGCAGCAAGAAGGTTCTAGGTTTGATTCCTGGCCCCGGTCTTTCTGCATGGAGTCTCCATGTTCTCCCTGTGCATGGTGGGTTTTCTCCGGTTTCCTCCCACAGTCAAAAAACATGACTGTCAGGTTAATTGGCCTCTCCAAATTCTCCCTAGGTGTGTGTGCATGGTTGTTTGTCTTGTGTGTCTCTGTGTTGCCCTGCGACAGACTGGCGACCTGTCCAGGTGACCCCGCCTCTCGCCCAGAATGTTAGCTGGAGAGGCAGCAGCAGCTCCTGACCCCACTAAGGGACAAGGGTGTTAGAAAATGGATGGATGGCATTCTCTCCTTCTCTTTGAGGTCACCTGGTCATGTGTTGCCATGGAAACGCGCCCATGAGTAGTGCTGATATTTTACACACAAGTCGCAGGTATAAAGATGAACATGGTGAGAGAAACGGGGGTTAATATACGCTGACCTTTGACCTGCGGTGACGATGCGCTGCAGCCACAAACTGTATCTGTGGACAATAATAAACTACAAAGAGTCAAAACTCACATAAATCCACTGAAAGCTGATTCAGTTATTTAGACCAAGAATCAAACCTGATGATTTTATTGTTTCAACGATGAAACTGAACCACATTTATCCTCAATAAGCTGAAAATAAAGAAAATAAAGTAAAGGAGGGTGAAACCATGAAGAGGAAACTCATCGTCTGAAAGCATCTGTGGCTCATTTCATTCTGACTGGAGAGAAAACAGCTGGTCAGCAGATGGACCCACCAGGTTTGGTTCTGAAGGTCCATCAGCAGCTGATCCAGGTGAGCCTGAGGAGCTCTGATGGAGGATTGATCACTGATCAGATTGATCAGCTTTAGATTCATCCTGGATCTGAGCAGAACTTGGAGCCCAGCGGTACCGGTACCGGTCCAGCTGCAGCCAGTGGAGCCGGCCGCTTTGTGAAAGCGCCTTATGGACAGAAAGCATCAAGTAAATGAAGCTCCTGCTGCTGATTCCTGTCTGCAGGACAAACGTCCACATTCCCACTCAGCTGCTCTGCTGCCTGTAAATCCGGATTGATGAAGGAAAGATGAGCAGCACGGATTCAAACATCTGGTTTTTTAGTGCGTCGCATTTTTCTAAATTTGTCCTACGCCAAGTTTTAGTGTGAAAACTGCAAACTCTTATGCATGAGGCCGTTGGTGTTTTCAGTCAACCTCACTGGCGAAATCAACAGTTTAAGAGGAATGTTTTGGATTTTGTTTGGGCCCAGATTGTTTTTTTTTGCTTTAGGTTTGAGTTGCTAAAGTTAATTCTAATTATGTAAATGTTTTGCTATAAATATAGTTGAGCACATACGTGTATTTTCTATCTGGAAATGTAAATACTGTCTCCACCCCTTAATTAGACCTGGTATGAGGTAATGATTTTACTTAGAACAACCATCAACCTCTTATTGATGGTTGAGAAAGGTGGAAATGATGTCGTAAACTGCAGAAGGGTTTTAAACAAAGTATGTGTAAAAAAGATTCAGAGCTCTACAACTTTTGGATCCAGCCTGGTTTTTATCTTTTTGGTGGCCATTATTTTGTTACCTTGGCCATTTTTGTAGGCTTGAAAAGATTTTGACACGGCTCTTAAATTCAACATGGCCAGTTTGACACATTTCACAGCCTTTGACTGGAGGATTTGGGTATTGATAGAATAGATGGAATAGGGGTGAGGCTCTAGAAGGCTCTAGACTGAAAGTAAGAACTACAGTTTTATGATTTCTAAAATGTAGTGGAAGCCGATGTAAAGACATTTAAACTGGAGTCATGTTGGTTAAAACACTTTCAGCAGCAATCTGAACTGTCTGCAAACGGTCAAGGTCCTTCTTATTCAATCACATGAAAATACTGTTTTAATTATCCACCTCAGGTGTTTCTTGGGGTTTTGACCTGGGTCTCTTGCTGTTCATCGTCTAACTTCTCCACATTTGTTACATTTTCCATAAACATATTCACTTTCACTGCTACATTGATGAGATCCAGCTCTATGTCATCCAACCCTAATTCCACACTCTCGCCTTTGGGACACGACATCTTCATGTGTCAATGGTTACTAGGATGCAGGTTGGATGTTTCTTAGGAGGACCAGTCTGTTGCTGTTTCAGCCTGAGCCAGACATGAACTCCTCCAGGATTCTCGGAACATCCTTGAATAATACCTCTGTTTTTCAGGGAACAGAGGTCAAAGATCTTCCCGTTGACCTTTGACTCTGTTAGTTGTTTAACCTGTAATGTACTTGTTTCAAAGTCCGGCTGACTTACTGTGTGTCCATCAGGTGATCCGTCAGGGACGCGGCGAGATCGTCCCGTGGCGGCAGCCCTCAGAGAAGTTTGATGTTGATGCCAGGAACTACCTGCCCTGTCCTCTCTGCCTCGGCTTCTTCCTCCGAGCCGACCTCTGGAGACACCAAGTGTCCTGTCGGAAAAAGCTTGCCATTGACCCGTCCAAAGGCCCTAGCCCCTCAGTGGAGACCTCCTCTGACGAGGCATTTCCTTCTTTAGAGTCCATAGGTGAACTTACCTTAGATCCAGCTGAGAAAGTGCCTGCACAGGCCTCGAATCAGAGCTCTGAGCACGAGAAGAGTCAGATCCTGACTTCTGAGCCCAGTGTAAATCAGAACCAGGACTCGGCACAGAACCTCCCTAAGAGAAGGACCAGAGTTCAGGCTGCAGCATCCCGCCTGCTGCCGATCTCTAGCAGTGCGTCAGAGGGCGTCAGTGAGATCCTGCACCGCATGAACCAGGACAACGTCTCTTATGAGGTCTGTACACCTTCACCTTCTAATGTTTACCTGTCTCTCACTCTGTCCACTCTCTAACTCCTCCCTCTGTGTCTTCCCAGGTGAAGTCTGATTGGCTGATTTGTAAGTACGGCAACAAGCTGCTGGAGAACCAGGACGGCAACCAGCGGAGCTATGAGTATGTCAGCCAGAAGCTCCGGGAACTTGGTCGCCTGCTGCTGGCCGCTAAGTCTCTGGACTCTGAGGTCCAGACCCTGCAGGACCTGCTGGCACCGGGTCAGCTCAGCCTGGCACTCTCTGCTGCCAGGAAGGCTGCAGGCTACCGGTGGAGCCGGCCCCCGCTGTCGGTGAAGACCACCCTGAAGACCGTCTGCGACATTGCCATTGGAGAAAGTCTTTTGGATGGAGACTGGGAGGCTGCAGCCAGAACCACCGACTTCTACCACTTGCTGGGGAGTGAGTGGGACAACCTGGGCCTCCAGAACCCTGATCCAGAACCGGGTAAGAACTGAGTCCACCTCAAACAGGTATCTATCGGAAGTACTTGATCACACATTCCAGTTTTGATTCTGCAGCTGCAGCAGATGGAGGAACCAAACCCAAGAAACGAACGGGCCTGACCAGAATCAACAAAGACCCGAGAACCGATGGTGAGTTCTGACCCAGACTGATGAAAGCTACTGATCACAAACCAAGAGTCGTTTTCCAGCAGGAGGTCCTCTACATTTTCAGGTTTTTCTCCTGTAATGACACCACCCGTCCACCAGATGGTGCTGTTTTCACCCTAGTCTGTCTCCCTGCAGTGCTGTCCAGATTTGGGTCCAGCCCTGAGGTTCCCTTGGTTCCTCCAGAGTCCAGACTACAGAACCCAGCCCCAGGTGGGTCATAAGTCCATCATAACCTCTGTAGGTCCATCTTGTCTCTGGTCTTTTAAAGTGTCCTCTGTCCTTCAGTTCCTTTCTGTCCCAGGAAGGCCCAGCGCCGGCCCTGGTCTTCTGCAGAGAAGGACGCCATCTGGAGACAGTTAGGGGACCATGTTCTGCTCCAGACAGTACCGGGCAAGGAGGTCTGTCAGCGCTGTTTGGATCTGGAACCAGTCCTCAAGGGGAGACACTGGAAGGACGTTAAGAACCAGATTCACAACCAGATCCAGAGCCAGAAGAAGCAGCAGTTCCACGCTCAGATGAACCAGGAGGAAAATCAACAAATCCAAGCACAGAACCAGAACCAAAAGAAGCAGAACCTCCAGTCTGACCAACCACAACATAACCAGCAGAAGCAGCCACATCAGTCCCAGGTGGAACAGATCTGTCAGAACTCTCAGTACCAGAAGAGCTCACAATACCAGGTCCCGATGAACCACCAAGCCCACGATAGTGTCCGGAACCAGAAGAAGAAGCTGGACCAGCAGAACCAGGTCTACCCCCCTAAGAAGCAGCTCTTCCAGACCCGAATGGACCAGCAGAACCCCTGTGAGGTCCACAAGAAGCAGCTGTACCAAATGGACCATCAGAACCAGCAGCTGGAGACCCGGGACACATCCGTGTTGCCGGTTCCACCTTACGATCCGGACGGACCACTCCGAGCTCACGGACACTCTCTGTTGGACCGGGAACCTCCAATCACTCCATACCCGGTTCTGATCCGGACCCCTGGGCCCCACATGGAACCTCTATTGACCAGAAGTGACTGGACCGAGGAGGCACTGGTTCAGAACTACCAGATAAACCGACCGATGGGCCAGAACCTCCTGCAGCACGTACCTACAGGAGGAGCACCATCGGACCCGCACTCTGGACGGGTCCACTTCTGATGGACAGGTCCAAAGGTGCCACGTCTGTCTGTTGTATCGGAACCAGATCAACTGCCTTAAATTATCAAGATGGGAAGTTTATGATTTGCTGCTAAAGTTCTGGTGTTTGTCCTGAACTGGACCAACCTGTAGCATTGACAGTGTTGGGTTGGTTGATTAGTTGACTGGTTTCTGAACCCGATCCAGATTAAAATCACATTCTGCAATCAGAGGTTCTGTGAGTCTTCTGGTGCCAGAAATGGACCTGAGCTCAGATGGAGAACTTTAAGGTCCAGAGACCAAGCAATAAAAAGCAGAAACTTTTTCAGCCTGGCCCGGGAGTTTGGACCAAAGCTTCTCAGTGAACCCATACTAGTTCCTCAGCTACTGTTTCCAGATCTCTCCTCAGATTTTCTGTAGAACCCGACCTTCCTGTGGTTCCTTTAGAACCCTTCCTCAGGCTGAACCCATCTCTGAAATCTTAACTCATGGAAAAGTTCTGGTTGGTCCAAAAGTCATCATTCTGACAGAGATCCAGAGCCCAAATGAATCATAGCAGAACCATACTGATTTAATCTGATGGTTCCTCTTGGATCCGTTCCAGTTGTTTCACCCAAGTATATCCAGGGTTCTTCTGGGCTCCTGGACCGGGCTAATGGTTGGGTTCTAGATATGGGCCAACGGGCTCCAGTGCCCCTGTAGAACTGGTCCCGTCACCTGTTATGGTCCCAAACCTTGACCAGTTGGTCATTTGGACCAGTTTCATTTTTTACCTTTATATTTTTATTTGAACAATGAATTAGTAATGAAGGTGTTGCTCTCTTGGCTTCAGTGATTAAATATTCCTGTTTTGTTCTCTTTCTTTCTGTGCAGCATGATACCTGTGATCCCACCCGGCCCGGTTCAGTTCCCTTTATGTTTCAGGTGGTTCTGGTTTCAATGCGAGCCAGTTACCTTGTACCAGGAGAAGTTGGTTCTGATGCACCATACATCTGAAATAAAGTTGCTCCTAAAAATGGACCTGTCTGGTTCTTCATCTGGTCTCTGGTTGTTCAGGCATGATGACGTTCCAATAGACCTTCGAGGTTCTGTTCCAGGTTCTGCTCCTGGTTTCATGATGTTTAACCTCTCAGCAGCACCACTCGGAGTGCTTCTTCTGGGTTCTCCCTGCCTGAGGTTCTGACTGGTCCAGGATCTGTGAAGACGTTCTCACAGAGCTGACATCTGTCACCATGGTAACAGAGACACCATACTGCACAAATTTCATGATTAATTCTGTGAAAAGCTGATTCAATCAGAAGGAGCCATGTTTGCAGGACTCTGGTGTCCCCAGCAGGGGACGATGATGAACGATTGGCCAATCAGATGGGAGAGTCCAGAGTTCTGTATGTACACAGTGGAAACCACACAGCACAGATAACAACCAGTCGCCATTCAACTTCAGACATATTTAGAGTTTTATTCAATTAAATGCATAGAAAAAACACATCAGCGTCACACCAAAATCATCAAGAAGTCCAAACCATGAAACAGGCATTAATTACCTGAGAAAAGTAAAAAAAATGAACAAAATGCAAAAATAGGAGAAAAGCAAAGGCGCCTTTGCTTGTGCAGTCGCAAAACAAAGCAATTCGGCTTGTTGCTGAGACTTTTATTAAGAGGTGTATTCTGTTCATTTTAATCAGAAGAGGAAGAATTAAAATCTTCTGCCTGAAAAATACTTTTCTAAGATCAAAGTGTTATTTTCTTTTGAATGAAGACGGATGTTTTTTATGACCCTGTCCCAAGAGGAAGCTCCACTCTGTTGGCAGGACCAGATTGTTTTACACCAGCTGTTAAATTTGATCAAAGTGGTCAAAAGGTTAAACTCACCCATAGAGCCACGACCCCCTGTTAACGCCTGCTCAGTCCACAGAGAAGCTAGCTGTGTTTTAAATTCTAGAGAACTACAAGCTGTTATTTTAATTCAACTTAGTGTATAATGTTTCAATAGAAATATCCCACATAAGATTACGCTAATTGAACCATGTATATAATTTGAAGTGAATTTTCTTATTTGAGACACCATTAATTTGATCTAATATTGAACAAGTTTTTACAACTAGCTTATTTAAAATTTATTTTCTTAACACTGTTGACCAACCATGGTACAGAATGTTTTCCTTTTGCATTGGTTTTAAACTTTGGCTTTGAGCATGTGTAAATAGTTTGGTCAAAAGGCCAAGGCAGCTGATCTTCCTTGCAGTGGAGGACATTTTGTGTGAGTTCAACACAAAAACAATCTTCGTTGGGCTTCTTGCTCTTCCTTTTATCGTCCACTAGATCTAGGCATTGCCATGTGAGGTTGAATCTGGTTCACTGTGTGACAGCCATTTTCAACTTTAGCCATTTTCAACTTTAGCATTGCTTCCTGTTGCATAAAGATGGTCCAAATGAAACACACTGAGGTTTGTAGATTAGAGCTGAGAAAATGGAACATATTAAGAGGTCAGATTCCTTTTGCAAGATATTGTAAATGTCATGTTGGGTTCCAGTTTCTTTACCCACATATAGAACACCACCAGGAGAACAGATAATCAGATAAAGTTTATTTTAACAATGATGAGAATGTGAGAATCCGAGTCTGGTCCTTGGGAGGGGCTACCGGGGTCGTCTGTTTTCTGAAGAGTAGTGAGAAGAAAATGATGAGTTTGAGGTTATTGAAAAAATGGAATCTTTGAGAAGGAGACTTTAACCAAAGAGGAGATACTCTGGGCTCCAGGGTTGGGTCTCTGTGGGAGTTCTTGAAGTGATTCAGGTTCCAGTGAGTTCTTGATAGAATGAGTTCTTTGTTGGAGATGAGGAGGAGCAAGGTGTTGGCAATCAGCTCCTCATATACTCTAGGATCATTACCTGATAGATCACAGGTGCACTGGCTGAGTCAGCAGGCACGCTCTCCACAGGTGAAGCCTCCAGTCGCCCTCTAGTGGATGAAAAGGAAGCAGCAGGCAGACAGAAACTCCTTCCCCCACAAAGAAACAAAAAACCCTGGTTCCCAACATGCTGGAGTAATTATTTTATTTAAAAGTTTAATAGGACAGAATCCAAGACCGTTCAATTTTTATCCAATCAAACTTTAAATTTTTCCAAATCTGTTTCTGCTCAACCTGTAAAAGCAACAAACATATTAAAAATAAATTCTCATTGTTTCAGAGAAACATTTTAACTCCATGTGTGATATTTTATTGGAACATCTTTATTCATAACTAACTGGAAAAAGATTTGGACTTTACCAAATATATGATAATTAATAAAAATTGTATTTTAAAAATATTCACAGAATTGACTCATCCAAAGTTTTTCTACAATGTTTTAACAATAATATGGATATTATGTGCTCTTTTGTGAAGGAAACACAGAAGATGTTTGATTTATTTTGGCCTTCTCTCTGTTCATTTTGCAAAAGTATTTTCATTGTGATTTCTGCTTCTATTGAACCGTATGTCTCCATTTGGTTTGAACATGTTGTTTTGCTTCATTAACTATCCAGCACAGCTGGAGATCGGCACCAGCACCTCCCGACCCCACTAAGGGACAAGGGTGTACAGGAAATTGATGGATGGACGGACGGACGGACTTTCCAACAGCTAATTTTTTAAAATATTAATCTTATATACTTAGCCAAATGGCACATGCATACATGCCATAACACTAATAAAAAAAACACTTCTTTCCATTTTCACCCTAACCCAATGAGGTCAAACAATATATCAAACTATTGGACATTCCACCAATACTAAAGCTATTAAAATTTGCACTTTATGTTCTCATTAATATATTTATGTAATACTAGGCTGATGTACTGCCTCAATGTTTGTTGCCCCCTGGCGGTCATTATGTCACACTCTATGCTGTTTTTGTAATATGTATTTTGTGTCTCAATCAAGATTATAAACAAACAGAAAAAGACAGACACATCCTGGAAGGCGTGCCATGTGCATGCTTGGAGGAGAGAGAGGGCGGAGGGGTGAGTGAAAGGATTTTAAGGCACTCCCCCTGCTGGCAGCCCCATGCATAGCATTATAAAACAACATGGAGCTATAATATACAAGTACATGGAAACAGAAATGAAAAATACTTCTACAAATAGATGTGCTGTGATTGGTCTTACAGTGTATTACAATAACATGATTGAATATATATATGTTTGGAGAGCTCCATTTTCAATGACAGTCCTATGCTGCCATCTAGTGGAGGGTTAGGCATATAGGATGAAACCCACTTGCACATTTTTTCAGCAAACAAAATGAACTAAAAGTGGTAGGGGGACAATCTTAGCACAGAGAATATGTGGAAGGGGCCTCACATACTCTCCAAGTTTGGTCAGTGTGGCTCCTTCCTTTGACCCAGCTGCCATTGACCTCCATTCATTTGAAGAATTGCTCACTCAAAACAACTCCAAAAATATACGTGCTCTTTTTACCAAACTTGGTTTTCTATGCTCCGTCCACCCCTCTGAATGTTCCCACCACAATTTGGCGGTCCGAGCTAAAGACTCCCATTCATTTTTCTCTCTAGTCAGTCTGGCTAGGAATATAGAGCTGGGTTTTAACCCTCAGTGGCCTCTTACTTCAACTTAGCCAGATTTTATTCCATTTTTATTCATTCATCCATTCCACCAGGTGTCAGAGGCTATAGTTCCTGACACCAGGTGTCAGCTGCTGTCCCTCCTGACACCAGATGTCAGAGGCTATAGTTCCTGACACCAGGTGTCAGACGCTATAGTTCCTGACACCAGGTGTCAGCCGCTGTCCCTCCTGACACCAGGTGTCAGCTGCTGTCACACCTGACACCAGATGTCAGAGGCTATAGTTCCTGACACCAGGTGTCAGCCGCTGTCCCTCCTGACACCAGGTGTCAGCTGCTGTCACACCTGACACCAAATGTCAGAGGCTATAGTTCCTGACACCAGGTGTCAGCCGCTGTCCCTCCTGACACCAGGTGTCAGCCGCTGTCCCTCCTGACACCAGGTGTCAGAGGCTATAGTTCCTGACACCAGGTGTCAGCCGCTGTCCCTCCTGACACCAGGTGTCAGAGGCTATAGTTCCTGACACCAGGTGTCAGCCGCTGTCCCTCCTGACACCAGGTGTCAGCCGCTGTCCCTCCTGACACCAGGTGTCAGCCGCTGTCCCTCCTGACACCAGGTGTCAGAGGCTATAGTTCCTGACACCAGGTGTCAGCCGCTGTCCCTTCTGACACCAGGTGTCAGAGGCTATAGTTCCTGACACCAGGTGTCAGCCGCTGTCCCTCCTGACACCAGGTGTCAGCTGCTGTCACACCTGACACCAGGTGTCAGAGGCTATAGTTCCTGACACCAGGTGTCAGAGACTATAGTTCCTGACACCAGGTGTCAGCGGCTGTCCCTCCTGACACCAGGTGTCAGAGGCTATAGTTCCTGACACCAGGTGTCAGACGCTATAGTTCCTGACACCAGGTGTCAGCTGCTGTCCCTCCTGACACCAGGTGTCAGCTGCTGTCACACCTGACACCAGATGTCAGAGGCTATAGTTCCTGACACCAGATGTCAGAGGCTCTAGTTCCTGACACCAGATGTCAGAGGCTCTAGTTCCTGACACCAAATGTCAGAGGCTCTAGTTCCTGACACCAAATGTCAGAGGCTATAGTTCCTGACACCAGGTGTCAGCCGCTGTCCCTCCTGACACCAGGTGTCAGCAGCTGTCCTCCTGACACCAGGTGTCAGAGGCTATAGTTCCTGACACCAGGTGTCAGCCGCTTTCCCTGCTGACACCAGGTGTCAACAGCTGTCCCTCCTGACACCAGGTGTCAGAGGCTATAGTTCCTGACACCAAATGTCAGAGGCTATAGTTCCTGACACCAGATGTCAGAGGCTCTAGTTCCTGACACCAAATGTCAGAGGCTATAGTTCCTGACACCAGGTGTCAGCCGCTGTCACACCTGACACCAGGTGTCAGAGGCTATAGTTCCTGACACCAGGTGTCAGAGGCTATAGTTCCTGACACCAGGTGTCAGCGCTGTCCCTCCTGACACCAGGTGTCAGAGGCTATAGTTCCTGACACCAGGTGTCAGACGCTATAGTTCCTGACACCAGGTGTCAGCTGCTGTCACACCTGACACCAGATGTCAGAGGCTATAGTTCCTGACACCAGGTGTCAGCCGCTGTCCCTCCTGACACCAGGTGTCAGCCGCTGTCCCTCCTGACACCAGGTGTCAGCTGCTGTCCCTCCTGACACCAGGTGTCAGAGGCTATAGTTCCTGACACCAGGTGTCAGAGGCTATAGTTCCTGACACCAGGTGTCAGAGGCTATAGTTCCTGACACCAGGTGTCAGAGGCTATAGTTCCTGACACCAGGTGTCAGACGCTATAGTTCCTGACACCAGGTGTCAGCCGCTGTCCCTCCTGACACCAGATGTCAGAGGCTATAGTTCCTGACACCAGATGTCAGAGGCTCTAGTTCCTGACACCAAATGTCAGAGGCTATAGTTCCTGACACCAGGTGTCAGAGACTATAGTTCCTGACACCAGGTGTCAGACGCTATAGTTCCTGACACCAGGTGTCAGAGGCTATAGTTCCTGACACCAGATGTCAGAGGCTATAGTTCCTGACACCAGGTTTCAGAGACTATAGTTGCTGACACCAGGTGTCTGCCTCTGTCCCTCCTGACACCAGGTGTCAGCTGCTGTCACACCTGACACCAGGTGTCAGCTGCTGTCACACCTGACACCAGGTGTCAGAGGCTATAGTTCCTGACACCAGGTGTCAGAGGCTATAGTTCCTGACACCAGGTGTCAGAGGCTATAGTTCCTGACACCAGGTGTCAGAGGCTATAGTTCCTGACACCAGGTGTCAGAGGCTATAGTTCCTGACACCAGGTGTCAGAGACTATAGTTCCTGACACCAGGTGTCAGACGCTATAGTTCCTGACACCAGGTGTCAGCTGCTGTCACACCTGACACCAGATGTCAGAGGCTATAGTTCCTGACACCAGATGTCAGAGGCTATAGTTCCTGACACCAGATGTCAGAGGCTATAGTTCCTGACACCAGGTGTCAGCCGCTGTCCCTCCTGACACCAGGTGTCAGAGGCTATAGTTCCTGACACCAGGTGTCAGACGCTATAGTTCCTGACACCAGGTGTCAGCTGCTGTCCCTCCTGACACCAGATGTCAGAGGCTCTAGTTCCTGACACCAGATGTCAGAGGCTCTAGTTCCTGACACCAAATGTCAGAGGCTATAGTTCCTGACACCAGATGTCAGAGGCTATAGTTCCTGACACCAGGTGTCAGAGGCTATAGTTCCTGACACCAGGTGTCAGAGGCTATAGTTCCTGACACCAGGTGTCAGCCGCTGTCCCTCCTGACATCAGGTGTCAGCTGCTGTCACACCTGACACCAGATGTCAGAGGCTATAGTTCCTGACACCAGATGTCAGAGGCTCTAGTTCCTGACACCAAATGTCAGAGGCTATAGTTCCTGACACCAGGTGTCAGAGACTATAGTTCCTGACACCAGGTGTCAGACGCTATAGTTCCTGACACCAGGTGTCAGCCGCTGTCCCTCCTGACACCAGGTGTCAGCCGCTGTCCCTCCTGACACCAGGTGTCAGCTGCTGTCACACCTGACACCAGGTGTCAGAGGCTATAGTTCCTGACACCAGGTGTCAGAGGCTATAGTTCCTGACACCAGGTGTCAGAGGCTATAGTTCCTGACACCAGGTGTCAGAGGCTATAGTTCCTGACACCAGGTGTCAGACGCTATAGTTCCTGACACCAGGTGTCAGCCGCTGTCCCTCCTGACACCAGATGTCAGAGGCTCTAGTTCCTGACACCAGATGTCAGAGGCTCTAGTTCCTGACACCAAATGTCAGAGGCTATAGTTCCTGACACCAGGTGTCAGAGACTATAGTTCCTGACACCAGGTGTCAGACGCTATAGTTCCTGACACCAGGTGTCAGCCGCTGTCCCTCCTGACACCAGGTGTCAGCCGCTGTCCCTCCTGACACCAGGTGTCAGCCGCTGTCCCTCCTGACACCAGGTGTCAGCTGCTGTCACACCTGACACCAGGTGTCAGAGGCTATAGTTCCTGACACCAGATGTCAGAGGCTATAGTTCCTGACACCAGGTTTCAGAGACTATAGTTGCTGACACCAGGTTTCTGCCTCTGTCCCTCCTGACACCAGGTGTCAGCCTCTGTCCCTCCTGACACCAGGTGTCAGCTGCTGTCCCTCCTGACACCAGGTGTCAGCTGCTGTCACACCTGACACCAGGTGTCAGAGGCTATAGTTCCTGACACCAGGTGTCAGAGGCTATAGTTCCTGACACCAGGTGTCAGAGGCTATAGTTCCTGACACCAGGTGTCAGAGGCTATAGTTCCTGACACCAGGTGTCAGAGCTATAGTTCCTGACACCAGGTGTCAGAGACTATAGTTCCTGACACCAGGTGTCAGACGCTATAGTTCCTGACACCAGGTGTCAGCTGCTGTCACACCTGACACCAGATGTCAGAGGCTATAGTTCCTGACACCAGATGTCAGAGGCTATAGTTCCTGACACCAGGTGTCAGAGACTATAGTTCCTGACACCAGGTGTCAGCGGCTGTCCCTCCTGACACCAGGTGTCAGAGGCTATAGTTCCTGACACCAGGTGTCAGACGCTATAGTTCCTGACACCAGGTGTCAGCCGCTGTCCCTCCTGACACCAGATGTCAGAGGCTATAGTTCCTGACACCAGATGTCAGAGGCTCTAGTTCCTGACACCAAATGTCAGAGGCTATAGTTCCTGACACCAGGTGTCAGAGACTATAGTTCCTGACACCAGGTGTCAGACGCTATAGTTCCTGACACCAGGTGTCAGAGGCTATAGTTCCTGACACCAGGTGTCAGAGGCTCTAGTTCCTGACACCAAATGTCAGAGGCTATAGTTCCTGACACCAGGTGTCAGAGGCTATAGTTCCTGACACCAGATGTCAGAGGCTCTAGTTCCTGACACCAAATGTCAGAGGCTATAGTTCCTGACACCAAATGTCAGAGGCTATAGTTCCTGACACCAGGTGTCAGAGACTATAGTTCCTGACACCAGGTGTCAGACGCTATAGTTCCTGACACCAGGTGTCAGCCGCTGTCCCTCCTGACACCAGGTGTCAGCAGCTGTCCGTCCTGACACCAGGTGTCAGCTGCTGTCACACCTGACACCAGATGTCAGAGGCTATAGTTCCTGACACCAGATGTCAGAGGCTATAGTTCCTGACACCAGGTGTCAGAGGCTATAGTTCCTGACACCAGGTGTCAGCCGCTGTCCCTCCTGACACCAGGTGTCAGACGCTATAGTTCCTGACACCAGGTGTCAGCTGCTGTCCCACCTGACACCAGATGTCAGAGGCTATAGTTCCTGACACCAGATGTCAGAGGCTCTAGTTCCTGACACCAAATGTCAGAGGCTATAGTTCCTGACACCAGGTGTCAGAGACTATAGTTCCTGACACCAGGTGTCAGACGCTATAGTTCCTGACACCAGGTGTCAGAGACTATAGTTCCTGACACCAGGTGTCAGACGCTATAGTTCCTGACACCAGGTGTCAGCCGCTGTCCCTCCTGACACCAGGTGTCAGCTGCTGTCACACCTGACACCAGATGTCAGAGGCTATAGTTCCTGACACCAGATGTCAGAGGCTCTAGTTCCTGACACCAAATGTCAGAGGCTATAGTTCCTGACACCAGATGTCAGAGGCTATAGTTCCTGACACCAGATGTCAGAGGCTCTAGTTCCTGACACCAAATGTCAGAGGCTATAGTTCCTGACACCAGGTGTCAGAGGCTATAGTTCCTGACACCAGGTGTCAGAGACTATAGTTCCTGACACCAGGTGTCAGACGCTATAGTTCCTGACACCAGGTGTCAGCTGCTGTCCCTCCTGACACCAGGTGTCAGCCGCTGTCCCTCCTGACACCAGGTGTCAGCCGCTGTCACACCTGACACCAGGTGTCAGAGGCTATAGTTCCTGACACCAGGTGTCAGACGATATAGTTCCTGACACCAGGTGTCAGCTGCTGTCACACCTGACACCAGATGTCAGAGGCTATAGTTCCTGACACCAGATGTCAGAGGCTATAGTTCCTGACACCAGGTGTCAGAGACTATAGTTCCTGACACCAGGTGTCAGCGGCTTTCCCTCCTGACACCAGGTGTCAGAGGCTATAGTTCCTGACACCAGGTGTCAGCCGCTGTCCCTCCTGACACCAGATGTCAGAGGCTCTAGTTCCTGACACCAGATGTCAGAGGCTCTAGTTCCTGACACCAAATGTCAGAGGCTATAGTTCCTGACACCAGGTGTCAGAGACTATAGTTCCTGACACCAGGTGTCAGACGCTATAGTTCCTGACACCAGGTGTCAGCCGCTGTCCCTCCTGACACTAGCTGTCAGCTGCTGTCACACCTGACACCAGATGTCAGAGGCTATAGTTCCTGACACCAGATGTCAGAGGCTCTAGTTCCTGACACCAAATGTCAGAGGCTATAGTTCCTGACACCAGGTGTCAGAGACTATAGTTCCTGACACCAGGTGTCAGACGCTATAGTTCCTGACACCAGGTGTCAGCCGCTGTCCCTCCTGACGCCAGGTGTCAGCTGCTGTCACACCTGACACCAGATGTCAGAGGCTATAGTTCCTGACACCAGATGTCAGAGGCTCTAGTTCCTGACACCATGTGTCAGTGGCTCTTGTTCCTGACATCAGGTGTCAGCCGCTGTCCCTCCTGACACCAGGTGTCAACTGCTGTCACACCTGACACCAGGTGTCAGAGGCTATAGTTCCTGACACCAGGTGTCAGACGCTATAGTTCCTGACACCAGGTGTCAGCCGCTGTCCCTCCTGACACCAGGTGTCAGAGGCTATAGTTCCTGACACCAGGTGTCAGAGGCTATAGTTCCTGACACCAGGTGTCAGACGCTATAGTTCCTGACACCAGGTGTCAGGCGCTGTCCCTCCTGACACCAGATGTCAGAGGCTCTAGTTCCTGACACCAGATGTCAGAGCTCTAGTTCTGACACCACGTGTCAGAGGCTATAGTTCCTGACACCAGTGTCAGAGGCTATAGTTCCTGACACCAGATGTCAGAGGCTATAGTTCCTGACACCAGGTGTCAGCCGCTGTCCCTCCTGACACCAGGTGTCAGCAGCTTTCCCTCCTGACACCAGGTGTCAGAGGCTATAGTTCCTGACACCAGGTGTCAGAGGCTATAGTTCCTGACACCAGGTGTCAGAGGCTATAGTTCCTGAACAGTGTCAGAGCTAAGTTCCTGACACCAGGTGTCAGACGCTATAGTTCCTGACACCAGGTGTCAGACGCTATAGTTCCTGACACCAGGTGTCAG